>NC_037543.1:18868269-18871625 GCF_001531365.2 Cynara cardunculus var. scolymus
TAATCGTTTTGAAATTCTTTTAATCAATATATTATATTTCTTAATTTTTTTTACCATCTTGTTTGTGTGAGTTAATGTATTATTAGAGATTTCTTTCAATTATATTTTAAAATATTATAATTGATAAATTTTTCAAAATGTGTTTTTTGGTTATTTTACATTCTAATTAGTTAGTTTTTACCAAACATGATTTGTTAATCAACTAGCTTATCAGCTAGTTTGCCAAACATAACGTTAACTATCATCATGTGTGTGTATGTGTATACACATGTGGTTAATAGGGTTCGGTTATAAATATTCATTTTCATGATAAATATAACATTCACATAATATAATGTAAATTTCACGTGAATCCTACTAATATAACTTATATTGTGTGAAGGCATGTGGATGTTACCGCTTTCACTAGCTATAATTGTTATAATACACATTTTTTATCCGTGTGGAGGTTACCTGTAACACCCCATCCTACTAAATTTAAGATGAGACATGTCACAACCAAAAACGGATCAAAACTCTACCATTTACAGTACGGAGCTCTAATGGAACTCTTAGAAAAGAACATTACAACCATTAGAATTCATAGCACTAACATATTTACATAATAACATAGCAAAAACACTATATTCAACTGTTAGTCTTTTAGCATCCTAAGTCATCTCGACCCTTCATTCTGCCCCTAAGTTAGATCCTGAACCTGCCGAGGTAAAACAAAACAAACCTCAAGCAAAAATTGCCTAGTGAACGAATAATAGTACACGGAATATCAAATATGAATAAATAATTGAAAGGAAACATTACGATACAAATGAAATCAATTTAAGTGTAAATCTCTAAAAATTGAAACTTATATAATAAAAAATATTCAAGGTAAGAAGGCCATCCATATCATTAGGACATGTTGTTCCGATGGATGATCAGTCCAATCAGGCGTCATAATGGAATGGACATGTCGGGCACTACATCATCACATTCCCTGGTAACCAGAGGTATATGTTATTCGGCTCTATCCGATAACCAATAAAATTGGTATTCGGCTCTATCCAGTATTCGGTTCATAGGATGCATCCAACATTCTCTATTTGGCTTGGTCGTAGCCTTTACGAGAATGTCATGACTATTTTAGCCATCATGAAACACCTGTGCCCCGTGGATTGAGCCTATTCAAAGATAATTCAATAAACTCAAACTCAAATAACCAAATCAAGAACCAAACATTTGATAATAAGTCTAATAAATCGATTGAGGTTCCAATTTATATAAAATCCACCATAAGTCTTAAAACATACCTGTAATGATTTGGACTTCTCAAGTACACAAAATTTTTAAAGCAAAACATCATATAACACACAAAATAATCTCATATACCAAATTGGTCATCTCCACTTTTGTGGGTATGTGTCATGATCAATATTTCATAGAATGGATAATCACCACAATTGATTACCCACGTATCGAAAGAAAGTAAATATCCGTACCTTGGAAGTGTTTTAGAGATTATCAAGCAAAATTTGAGGCTTATGAATGGTTCTCTCCTTTCAGATTACCTACACTTATCAGAAAAAGAACTTTTAGACCATTTTCATTAACACTTCTCATCAACCTCAAGTTCCTACAAGCTATTACATTTCATAGAACTTATGGACCTTCAACCATGCTTAAGACCACTAGGACACTTAGTAAACATATAACACAACGCCTAGGACTATAGACAACATTTTCTAAAATCCATTTTTCACAATCCAAACAGAAGCTAACAGATTTTATACACCAAATGTTTAAGCTTTTTTCTCACACTTAGATGTTGAACCAAACTTTCTTATTAAAACTAAAGTTGTATATATATCTCTTAGGATTTCATACCAATTTGATTCACATAATTTGGAGCTCTGTTATATTTTATATAGAATTTATACAAACATAGTGCAATTTCATGTGGCTGGAGACAGGGTCTGAAAAATCCAAGATTTCAAGCCACTTATGGTTCGAGTTAGGTTTATAAGTTAAATACAAAGTGGTAGATAACTTAAATGCACTTCTAACAGTATAAAGAACGCATCAATCGGACAAACGGTTGATTTTATATGAATTTTCAGACTTACAGAAACCAATTTGCCTCTTCTAATAGCACCAACTTGAAGAAATTTCATCAAAATTCAACATTTAACCTATGAATCATGAACCAACTTAAGGTCTAATCATTTTCCCTAAAGAAGAAGAAATCACAAAAATAAACTAGACATGCCTTATCTTGAGCTCCTAGTTCTAATTATGACATCAATTCTTCAAAAACTTAAAAATTTAACAAGAAATTCCTAGGTTTATATAGATGAGATGAGGTTTTTTTTAGAGAGAGGTAGGAGAGATCATAGAGTTAGAGAGAGAGGAAGAAAGTATGATTTTTTTTTTAAAATTACAATTTCATGTATATATATATATATATATATATATATATATATATTTACAATATATACTATCTAACCCTTGATCTTAAGCTTATTTGCAATATAATCCTACTTTAGCAATTTCTTTTACATTTTTGGTCCTAACCAAGATTGTTTCAACCAACTTAGAACTCAAATGAGTTTTATGAAAATAACTAGGCCTAATAAACGACTCTTGAAGACTAAGATATGAAACACTTAAGCACTATTTCACACTTGAACAAAATTGGTTTTCAATCAAGATATTAGATTTACCAAACACGGGGTATTATATTACCACTGGCCTTTTTAAAATATAATGAAAGAGCATCTTCAACAGATTCTCCAAAAAGGAGAAAGTAGAAATGTTTGTGAAATTATCTAAATTTGGAGAATTCACAAAAAATAATGATTACCATGAGAGAAAAAAAAATTATGCTCTAAGGGTGTTTGCAGTGCGGTTTGCACTATTTAAGCCCCCAAAACAAGAATGAAACCGCAATGATGGTTTAAAATATTTTCCAAACGGAGTGGTTTGGTAGCAAGTGATCAAAAACCGATCCACAAAATCTTAGTGGTTGAGGCGGTTTAGGCCTATTATGGGCTTTAAACTAAAAAACACATAATACATATCTCCAAAATAAAAATCTTACCAATATAATATTATTAAAAAAAATTGTACCGAATTATAAAATAAACATCTATTCCAAAAATAAAATAAAAAACATTGAGCAACTTGAAAAAAAGTTAAACAAGAGGTCACGTGACCTACAGCTCGGCCTTCGCTTTTTGAGGCTTCCTCTACCCACATCTCTATGTGCCCGCAGCACTTCCATATGGAGAAAGATAGGCTTACCATGTTCCATCAATAGCACCTAACCTATGCCGATTTTGGCGGACCGTGCTCCACCCCGGTGAACTCATGCGGTTCCG
>NC_037543.1:18873120-18895607 GCF_001531365.2 Cynara cardunculus var. scolymus
GTAAATCGAACACATTTGTGGAGTCGTTTAAATATGTTGGATTTTAAATATATTGGATTTTAAACTGTTATACAATTTTTTTCATCGATAGTTTGTAATTGGAACCATAACTCTTATTTATTCAAATTGTATTAATATGTAAAGACCAAGTGTAACATATATCATCGTTAAATCTTATCTTATAAAACCGGTGGAACTTCAAAATCGTTAAAATTCATTGCTCCCGCAGCATTGCGCGGGTACACAACTAGTATATAGTCATACATGTGTGTGTGTGTGGGTGTGGGTGTGGGTGTGTATGTGTTCAAATAAGAAGGCTATATTATCATGATAATGTAAGAAAAGAATGTTCATATGTAAATCATTTTCCATTTAAAGATGTATATATGAACCCATATGAATAATTTGTAAAGTCAGTTCATATATGCATCTTCAAATATATTTTCTCGAGATTTTTCAGTGATACATATATGAACATTTGACCAACCATTCATGATGAATACTCATGTATATCATATATGCATTTTCATTATTTATGATTCAATGCTTTCATCGTATTACGTGTCTTTATCATAGATACCATGTATTTTTATCTATAATATCATTTATTTTCATCATGAATAATTTTCATCTTATATACCTATTACAATATTCCTTATGAATAATTTTCATTATTTAGTATTATTTGCCATGATTAGTCAGTTTATTGGGGTCTCAATAATTTAGATTTAAATAAGAAGGCTAAATATTATGATAAAGTAATAAGAGAATGTTCATATGCAAGGCATTGAAAATATCTATTTGAAGATGGATATGTGAACACATATAAATAATCTGTAACGCCAATTCACATATGCATCTCCAGATATATTTTTGTATTTTTTCGATGAATACGAATCTTTCTTTAACCTTTTCATGATATTTAGCTTTTTTTATTTGAATTGACATGTATATGTGTGTGTGTATGTGTGTATATACATATGAGAATAATTCAAACGAAAACACACATGTTTTACGAGAATGCGAGAACACTTCTGGGCCTCCAAACTAATTGACACATAATAAAAATTAGAATAAATGAAATTAAATTAGTATTTATTCATAATTTTCTGTTATCTTAGATTTATTTTTATATGTTAAATGTTGATGTGTCTCTTGACGATAATGATGTGAAAATACTGTGATAATATGATTTGATTGTTGTGATAATAATGTGATAATGTTTAATAAATTGAAGATTTTTTATGATATGATTTTGTTATGATAATCATCTGATAACGTTATGACAATACTGTGATTATCAAAAAGCAATGATGATCACGTCTACAATTATCGATCTGCCTTTTCACTATGTGATTTTTATTGTAATGATTTGATATCAATGAGTATATTATTTGTATGTAATTTTAGGAGATAAGGATGTCACCAAGATTACAAATAAATAAGAAATCACATGATTATCCTTATATATTCACTTTATTTTCTTATAATTTTTAGTTATTGGTTAATAATTTTTTGGAGGCCAATAATGTGATAACCGGGCTTTTCAGTTATATAACTTGGGGTGGTTTTTGAAAGGTATTGATAAGTAAATAATTTTAAATTGTTTATGTGATTATTTGCTTATTATAATTCCACCGCCTATAATTATATGTATAATTTAATTATGGGGATGAGTGTGAAAATAATAGTTTTAAAACTATTAACTCCATCGCCTATGAAATTTCATGGTAATGTAAAAGTGATAAGATAAGATTCTTCTTATCTATTATGTTTTAGAGAGAAAAACCTTACTGTTTGTGTGTGTGTGTTCTTGTGTGAAATTCTACGTGAATTTGTAAGAAGAAGAAGTTGATTATGTGGTTATATTTGGAAATCATTGTTATAAAATTCATCTTCATATACGTGAATATAAGGTGAGTTTATATTATCAACTTTCTATATTTAGTATTTGAAATACTGAACTGGTTGGTTCTTATGTGGAAAAAGGCAAACTGTTCTTGAAGCTCTTTTGAGTTGATGAAACTAGATTTAGAACTGTAAAAACTCTTAATATGAGTTTCTGTTATGGAACTGTTTTGATGCCATTTTTGGCAAAAAAAAATGACAGATTTGGTTATGATTACATTTATGTGGGAATAAGGGTGGCATATTAAGGAGAAGTGTACCATAGGATAAGAGTGACATATCGAGGAGAGGTGTACATTGGGATAAGTGACATATCAAGGAGATATGTACCTTAGAATAAGGGTGGCAATTGTGAATTCTGAGTTTTGGATCATATATTTTGTTATCGCATTCTTGAGATGCAATGATCTTGAGTTATCACCTCTGTGTGATGTAAGGACTGGGATTATTGTTCTTAATTGATGTGATAACAATGTTATTATGATAAAGAGAAAAATTGTTTATAACCATAGAGGCTTTGATTGGTTGTGCTTTGAATTAACAATGTTTTTAGGTTGGTCTGTTTCTAGATGTTATACTTCAAAGTTATTTCAATAAAATAGAGGTTTGATAAAGAGCCAGAGGGGCTCTGATTGGTCTTCATGTTCAACCACAAGGCCTATGGTTGTATTCAAAGAATTCAAGTTTTGTAAATGTTTAACATATCTTGACCTAGAGGCTCTGCATGTGCTATGCAGAGGCTTTGTATCTTGGAGTCTAATGGTAAGTCCAAGCTCCGTATACGAGCTCTGCATCTAAGATTTTAGTTCCAAGCATAATTTTTATAGTTAAAACCTTTTGGGACTTAACCATTTTCAACTTCGTTTCTGTTTTGGTAATTAGAGCTTAGAGCATAGTTCAACCAAAAGGGGCTCTGGAGGGCCTCTGGTTGGCTTGGCCTCTAGGCGAATTAATTTTATTTATCTATTAAGTCCTTGAGGAAATATTCCAATCTTCGGTAGAGGACCAGAAGGGCTCTGGTTAACCTTCATGTTTAACTAGAGGGCCTTTGGTTATGTTTAAAGTTTATTTGCTTTCAAGAATAACTCCTTTTCTTATTTTCCATAAAGATCTAGTAGAACAAACCAATGGCTTTGGTCGTCCAGAGGGTCTCTGGTTGGTCATGCATTCTTAGTCTTAAAAGTTTGAGACTAGGCGCTCTGGTCGGTAAGACCAGAGGGGCTTTGGTTGGCTTACTTGGATTCCCTTTACTTTAGTGAATGACCAAAAGCTCTGGATGATCATATCATGTGTTTATATGGCTTCGGGTTGACCCACACTTCAAATTAGCCTTTAGTAGCCTTGTTTTAGTTTGGCTTTGCTCTGGTTGGTGGACCAGATGAGCTCTAGGTGATCTCGCACAGAGCGAGGCGAGGAACTGAGTAGTCACGCTCTATGTGCGGCAAGGAAGATTTATAATTCCATATTTGAATGTGATATTTGAATTAGGACTTTATCAAAAGGTTATATATATTTGTATAATTTCAAATATGATTTTAACAGGTTATGATGATTTTCACTATGTAATTGCATAAGAAAAAAAAAAGGATTTCTCACAAGACCTTAAGGTCTAACCCTCATTTTGTGTTTAAAAAATGTGCATTGCAAGTTAGGTATTACCAAGGGATAAGGGAAAGGAGAAAATGTGAAAAAAAAAAATTCTCTTGTGCTTACATGGTTTATGAAGAAGAGCATGTTATTTGTTGATTTTGGGATACTTGTTATATATATATGTATGTATAGAGAGAGAGAGAGAGAGAGAGAGAGGTTCATACGAAAATGGTTCGTATTTAAGAAAATAATAGAATAATTTTGGATCAATCATTTATTTGAATGTCTTAAATAAAATTTTCTAAAAAATATCCAAAATGGCATATATATCATTTGTTGTATACAAATTTTATATGGAAATTCATTTGTTTCTACGAAGCTTGTTTAATACATTTAATTAAGGTATTTATTCATTATTGTTTTTATAGTTTTCGTGATTTAGTCATGATTAATTTTTAATTTTTTACAATATTTAAAATAAGTGTGATTTAGTTTTTCATTGAAAATATTTATTTTTACAAAATTAGTTTATTTTAGAATTTTTTATAATTTTTTCTTCAAAAATCATATGTGATATCTACAATTAATTGATCTTTTTTTTCGAAAAATAATCGTGAATTTTTGTCCATGTATCATTTGTGTTATTGATTGCATTGGAAAAGAAATGCAAGTTATCTACAACATTAAATGTGATATGTGTAAATTATCAATTAGCTTTTGAAATACATGTGATCCAATTCATTTTAAATGTGTTTTGCGACACATCACATGTGATTTTGTTTTCATTATTTTCCTTTTCAATATTTAATATGAATCATTGTTTTCAAGCTTTAAATAACATATGATTTGTAAAACATTGTGAATCACATCTGATTTTGATGAAAATAGTAATTTTTTTTAAATATTGCTTAAATAGAAAAAATGAATTCTTTAAAAGAAAATAAATACGTTTATTTTAAATGCATTAAATATAAAATATTTTTTTRAATAAAAAATTAAATAATATTAAAATTATAATATGGTAAAAATAGAATGTTAAATAAATGCATTAAATATATTTATATAAACAAATTACTCTTATGATCTTATTTATTTATTTTTAGAATTAATTATTTAAGTTATTCTTTGATGAAATGTATGGTCTATATTCATTTTATTATTTTATTAAATATGTATCATTCTCGTATGAACCTGACTCTCTGTCTCTCTTTCTGTGTCTGTGGCTGTGTGTGTGTAACACCTCATCCCATATTTGCATAAAACTCACATATTCCAAATAACATGAAATACAAATATTACACACTGTTCCCAATGTACACATATTGCTACATATAAAAGTTAGCTACAAATGTTTTGCTCAAACATAAAGTACATGACTTGAATATAACAAATTCCTAGCTCATGTATTTCACAGCTACCACAAAATTTACGTTCATCACATAAATAGATGTAAAGTTATAACACTTCCAATTCACATCTTCCCCTTCCCTTTACCTTCCGAATGTGTCCAACCTGTAATGCACATTTTCTAAAACAAAAATGATGGTTAGACCATAAGGTCTAGTGAGTAATCCCTTGATGGTGAAAATCATCAAAACAATTTTGGAAAAACCATTCTTTGAAAATCAACACATAAACAACAAATATCACATCGAACCTCAATTTGGCACACCATACAAATGAGACAACCCAACTCCTCTCGTCCCAAAAATGAGACAAACCAAGGTTCTCTCATTCCAAAGATGCGACAACCCAAGATTCCCTCATCCCAAAGATGCGACAAGGTTCTCTCATCCCAAAGATGCAACAACCCAAGGTTCTCTCATCCCAAAGATGCGACAAGGTTCTCTCGTCCCAAAGATGCGACAAGGTTCTCTCGTCCCATAGATGTGATAAGGTTCTCTCTTGTCCTATAGATGCGACAACCCATCATCTCAAAGATGCGACAACCCAAGGTTCTCTCATCCCAAAGATGCAAGAAGGTTCTCTTGTCCTGTAGATGCGAAAACCCAAGGTTCCCTCGTCGCAAAGATGCGACAACCCAAGGTTCTCTTGTCCCAATGGTGCGACAAGGTTCTCTTGTCCCATAGATGTGAGAACAGTAACACATATGGTCAAATTTTCATTTAATAAACTGTTGAGTATGTCATCCTTATCCCAATATACACCTCTCCTAATTATGTCACCCTTATTTCAAAATATACACATCTTCTAATTGTGTCACCTTTATTCCAAAATATACACATCTCCTAATTATGTCACATTTATTCCAATTAGTTGTTAATAACATAATCAAACCCAAAATAATAAATAGCATATAATCGTTCAAAAATACCCCACACACATCTTATTAAGAGTATATCATATTGTTAGGACTGAAAGTCAGTGTAATATTGTATTCGTCTTGAAAGTTACTATTGTCTATAATTGTAGAAAAGTCATCATGTTTGACTTTTCTTAGATAGTTTGACTTTGACCATTTGTGTATTGTTTGACCCTATAAATAGGGTGAAGTCTTGTAATCTTGAGTATGAGCCTTATTGTAAATTCATTTTTACGTATTGAGAGTTTGACCAGATTTTAGATATTGACTTTCTCTCTCTCCTTCTCTAAGTGTTCTTATTAGATAATACACTCTGCCATTGATGATCTTGAAGGTTTACATGAAGATTGATTAATCTGGACACACACATATAAAGCTTGTAAAGTAAAAAAAAACACCTTGTAAACACAAGTAGATGAAGACTTTAAACAATAACAATTAATCAGATAAAATCACGTAATCTTCTTATTCTTTTCTTTTGTTTCTTCGAACCCAGGAAACCATTTACTCTCACCAACTTTTTCTTCTATTCTTATCCCAAGAATAAAAAGGAAATTTTTAAAACAAAACATATATATATATATATATATATATATATATGATGAGGAGGAGGAGAGTGAGAGAGATTTTAAACCCAAGTTTCAAAACACACCCCTCAACTTTCTTCAATTAACAAAAGCAACTCTTAAGCTTCAAAACCAATATTAGTAACAACCCCAAACTTGTTAAACCAATAACTCGATTATCACAGTGTGTGTGTGTGTGTATATATATATATATACATGTATATGTGTGTGTGTATATATATATATATGGGGGGGGGAAATCAAATGAGAACCACAAAAATGTTACAAACCCATGAGAACTGATTTTAAGATGATTTTTTACATGAACTTTTTCAGTAAATGCTATGATTTAAGATATCGCTTCACATATATTTGTGTTATAATGTGATAGTTTCACATGTCTTTGTTTCACCACATGAATATTTTTTTATGTAATTTTTCATTTCACCAAATGAAATAAAATAAAAGTTTCACATGTAATTTTTTCATAAGGTGAACACACACATATGTGAAACAATATCTTAAATCATAGTTTTTTATGAAAAAAATCATATAAAAAAATTATGTCAATTCTCACGAGTTTATAACATTTTTGTGGTTCTCATTTGATTATCGCCATATACATACATATATATATATATACACACACACACAATATAATCAAAGTTATATGCAAATAAACAATATCTTAAATCATAGTTTTTGATGAAAAAAATATTTTTATGTCGGCTCTCACGAGTTTATAACATTTTTGTTGTTCTCGTTTGATTATCACCATATACACACACAAAATATAATCAAAGTTATATGCAAACAAATTATATCAGAAAAACGATCATTTTAATCTCTTTAATTTGATACTAATGTTCTACTTTTTCATATGTTTTTCCGTATTTATATCATTCTCACCCTTTTAACCATTTTAATTTGAACCCTCCATATCAGGGTGCACAAAAACCCAAATAACTCGACCAATCCGACCAACCCAACCCGATGCCATCCAATACCCAATCGAGATGTAAAATTTTCAAACTATAGATATCGTGTTGGAATTGGGTGATGGTCATTTGAACCTAACTCAAACCAATGAACCTAATACTTGTTTTCCTTGGATTTAATGTTCTTATTAAGTCCCTTATTAATATGTACGTTCTTGGTCTTTAAATAACTCCTAAATTGGTTTTCAATATATTGACGGGATCATTTGTCACATCAACCTACCGAGTACAATGATTGTAGTTTGTAGGGGCAATATCTAAACATACCAAGTACGGAGGACCCCTCAAGATATATGTATTGTGTAACAATCAAAATTTTGTTGTTACTGCTAAAATAAATTTCAAAAAACGGAGAAATCGCATGAACATTGATCAATGCAACATTTCGTGATTTTCTATGCGGGCGACTTTGCATGCGACTTTTTAGGAGTGCTAGTGACTTTCTGCTCAACTTTAGCCACACGAAAAGTCGCATCAAGGCATGTTAGCTCTAAAAGCTCCGATTTGGGATACTTTTTCCTTCTTCATTTCTTCACATCAATCTTCTCCCACACCATTCTCTCTCTAGTTGGGGGATTATGAAGCTTAAGATTCGATTTTTGGAGCTCTTCAAGTGTGGTGTGAGTATTGTTAAGCTCCACCTAAGGATTTCAACTTGGATCCTTCAAGTCTGAAGAGGTAAGCACTTTTGAGTATTTTGAGTTTTATGTTTGGGGCTTTTGGTGGATTTAAACTATGTGTTAATTCGCGTCTTTTGTTTTGATTTCTTGACCTTGAGATGATTCTTGGGGAGCTTAGCTTGTGGATCCCCAACCTCCATTTTTGGAAACTAAAGATTTGGGTTTGAAATCTAGGTTTAACCTAACTTAACAATGAGAGTTTCAAGTTGATTTGTGAAAACTTTGTACAAAGTCAAACATGTGTATTTTGGAGTCTTAAAGTGTTTTTCTTAAGATTTATCAAATGTGTTGGTTACTTGATGAAATTGCATCTTTTTCACTTTTGCTTTTATAAAATCTTGAGAAGTATATATATACAGGGGGTTTAGACATTTTGATAAATAAATCATAAAAGTGTAAGGAATCTGATGATTCGTTCTTATTATGAGATTATTTGGTGCTAATGCACTTTTGGTATTTGATCTTATAAATTAGTTGAAAATACATATGATTGAATTTTCTTGAATTTTGACCTACTGATTTTTCTAGCGGGAAACCCGTCGCTAAAGGGGTGATTTGTCACAAAATCGTCGATAACGTTGGTGGGTAAATGTTCGTGGAAAACTCAAACCAGTGACAGATTACCCAGGTATTTTCTGGCTAATCTGTTGGTATTTCCGTGAAAAGACCGAATTCCACTAGAGCCATTAGTATTTTCAGTATGATCCGTCCGTAATCACCACTCGAAATTTCCCTAGATGATTTTTTTGTGGTAAAAGTCATTTGCATTGTAGTGTTGGTGTTTTGAGTCATGAGACTTGATAAACTATTTGAATGCATATTTGGGGATTTTGATGACTCATTTTGGTTAGTCAAACAAGTTGAAGAGCTTACTAGCTTGGCTTTGAGCAAAGGTTTATTTTGAAAGTTTGCCTAACTTTTGAGTTAATAATGATGGTATATGAACCATTTGGTGTATAATGGGTTGTTCGGTTCGTTTTATATTAAGACTTGTATGGATAAAGATGTTTGTATTGATAAAATTGTTTGTATGATAGCAGATAAGTTGTTGTTCGGTTGTCATGCTGAATAAACCGTCTGAATGTTAGAAATGACCATTTTACCGCAATCTATATTTTTGTAGGGTTTGATAAAAAATATTGAGTAAATGAATTTTGATTATAAAAGTTATAAAATTATTGATGTTAGACTTGAAGAAAAAAAATTCTTGAAACCTAGTAGAAGGCAATTGGTGCTGTTGAGGGTCTTGGTCTCTACACCAACAAAATTCTTGAAACCTAATGTTGTTGGTGGCCAAGGGGATGTTTCATGACTGAGAGGTGGTTGTGATGGTAAGAGGGTTGGTTTCTTCGAAGGTGGTTGAGATAGAACCGACACGGTGGAGGAACTGGAGAGGATGCATAGGGGAGGGAAAGGGATGCACAATGGAGAAACCAACACAGTTTTGATTTCACCATCATCGTCGTGGGAGAAAGCGATGCACAATGGAGGAACCGACACGGTTTTGATTTCACCATCACCGTCATGGGAAAGAGAGCAATGCACAGGGGAGAGAGAGTGAGGTTGAAGATGAAGCAGTTCCACACAAGGGAAAGGAGGGAGAGAGAGCGAGGTTTAAGATGTCGTGGGAGGGAGAGAGAGAGAGCAATTTCCGATTTGATTTCACCATCTAGATAGGTATGGTTCAATTTTGGCGGAAAAGAGGTAAAGGGTAAAAGGGGAATAAATGGCTTAATAAAGGGTTGAGTACAAAGGACATCATTTTTCTAGCTGAGCGATTCAGCCCATGCCTAGCCGAATATGCCCATACCAAACAGCTGGATATGGCTGTGTGAATAAGCTATATCCTTTATATAGCCTATTAAGCTCCTACGTATACATTGGGTATTTGTATTTTATTGGTTTATATTGACTTTTAATGGATAGCTAAATGATTTGTTGAGTTATATTGGTTTGATTTGGACTCAAATGATTTTTGGGGACATTTATTCGGTTTAAATTGCTCAATGTTGAGCTTTGGACGTGGTTTGCGTTTATTTAATTTATATTTGGAAATTACATGTTCTGAGTGTGGTAGTCATTCAATTGGAGTCATGTAATTTATAATGTGATGCAACAGATCTATAGGCAAGTGAGTTAGTCGTTTTGATGAGGAATTTTGATGTTCTCGCTATAATTTCTAGTAAGTGGTCACCAAGTCAATGATTAGGAAAGCTTGTGGTGGTACTCGTATAAGTGGTATATGGAGCTAGGATCTTGTGGCGATACTTGTATAAGTCCTATATTATGATTATTGAATTTTGTGGGTGAGACTCATCTACAGGACGAGTATGAATCATGGTCACCCTAATGCTTGTGGTGGTACCTGTTGGAGTCATATACGGAACTGGGTTGGCAGTGGTATTGGTTGTTGTCGTATATGGAACGTGAGTATTGCGGTGGTACTCGGTAGAGTCGTATACGGAGCCCATTGACCTTCAGAAAAACTCGGTAATATTGATGTATGTCTTACTTTGTGTTTCTCCACATTTTATGGATACGAGTCTTCTCCCTCACCGAAAGGGATTATTTGTGGATGGTGTATTATACATGTTTTCGATATTGTTTTAGATATATAGTGTATCCAAAATTTATGCTTTTGGTATATTTGAACTTATCCATGTTTTGGTGTTTTGGAAAATATAATTGTATCCATGTTTTCAATATTTGAATATTAAACTTTATGTGCATTTTGTGAGTATTAGGTTTTGGTTTCATGTTAAATGGGTGTGTTGATTAACGAGTTCTCATCACGAAAATGGTGAGTTTTGGGAAAGATATTACTTCTTATATTTAATACATTTCATTTTTAAAATTGTGATTTGAATAACACTCTTTCAGTTTTACCGTTTAATATTAATGATGAAAATTCTTTGAACTCGATAGACATTCAGTCTAACTCTTTTTATTTGTCAGCATGTGCATTTGGCGCTCGTTGGGGAATGGTACTAGAGACATTGTGATGAGTTGAGTGCTAGCTAGATGCACAAGAAGAAATTAGCTACTTGGAGACGTCTTCCCTACTTTAGAGATAGCGACAGTTACTGGGTTTTAGCAACACTTGTTCTTAATCTACTGCTTATATAAGGTTTAGTTTGGAAGTTTCATGACTTTTAATTTAGTCTTACCTTGTAAGTAACTTATTGATCCTCTTTGGGATTTAATTTGGATTACACTCAGTGTTAAATAAAAAGATTAAATCAGTCACTCTTTTCCAGAGTTCGGGGTGTTACATAATGGTTCGATACATCATTGTGGTGCATTGTCTGTTGCTACAAGTATCCGGTACATGATCCCACAAACCAACCCGCAATGGCAATTTAGGAAAATTCAAACTAAGCAGTTTGATAGCAAGTGACCAAACCGCTCAAACTAGACTATAAAAAGGCGGTCTAATCTAACTAGTTTAAGCAGTTTGAACTAAAAAATGCAATCTTTATCTTCAAAATGAAATTTCTACCAGTACAAGATTATTAAAAAATTATATCGAGTTCTAAAATAACATCTATCTCCAAAATAAAATAAAAAATATTGAGCAAGTTAAATAAAGTCACCAAAATAATTTGAATTTTGGACAAGCATTAAGCAAATCGATGGACGATCTGGAATTTTAGATTTTGATTTTTGACAAATTTCAAAATTTTGTCGATTTAGAAAACACAGACAACATATTTTGGACAGTTTTTGTATTGGGCCATAAAAAGTGGAACCTACTGCATGAAACTAAATATAATTATTAAATGCATTTTGGCGGCAAGTTCGGTTCAAACCGTAGATCGGACTGAACTGAGCAGTTTGGCTATTTTCGAACCGCCAAACCGCTCAAACCGTCAAAAATGGTCTAGTTTTACTTGGTTTAAATGTTTTAAGTAGACCAACCGTTTCTTTGAACAACCCTACTTTATACATATATATATAGGGGGTCATTCAAAGAAGAAGTCAGTAATTTGTGATAACCATGAGATAGAGCCACAAATCAAAGGATAAATTAAGAAATTAATAATTTTGGTAATTTTGATTCAAAATTTTAATTACAGGACATTTTAGATATTTTAATTTTCTTACGTCTACTCTCATCTCTTTAACGAACACTATGAAACACAAGATACACATTGTAATACCTAAAAAATTGACTCTGTTAGGGAAAAAAATAAACATACAAACGATAAATACAAGATGAACAATGTAATACCTTTTATAAAGCAACGAAAATACATACTCTGATATGTTTTGAAAAATACACATTATGTTTACATTAGGTAATTAAAGTTATATTAGGTCATCAAAATTAATTACATATTTCCTTCCAAAAAAAAGTAAGTAGATATTTTAATAAGTAGTAATAAACAAATCTTCAGCTTATTCAATAAATATCTTTAATTATATCAACTGATTGGTTCACATTAGATCTCACAGATATTACAATTTATCGAGTTCTCATTTGATTAGACTCATACATGTGTATGTATGTGTGTTTGTGTGTGAGCTTAATAATTTAAGAACTACACGATTTATGAGATCCGTGAGATTTATCCTAAATCACTAATTTTGGATAATAAATGCATATTTTAAGAAAATTTCAAAATTTCTCTCTCTCTCTCTCTCTCTCTCTATATATATATATATATATATATATAGGGTTTATTTCAAATACAACCTATCGCATTTGTACAACCAATGCAACTTAATAAATTGAAATATTTATGGAAATGATTAGAGTTCATTTATTATGATTTAAATATTTATGGTAGATGAATACGATTCATTAATTATGATTAATACTTTATATTAGGAAATAATCAAAATCTCTATAAAATCACATATCAATCAAATGAAATGGACGGTTAAGATTGGGTTGTATTGGTTGCACAAATGACCAGGGTTGTATAATAACCAACCTCTATATATATATATATATATATCTTATCCTTTCCTCTCTCCGGTAATATACATCACACGCATTTTAACTTAATTTGTGATAACCGTGACCACTAATCAAAAGTTAAATTAAGAAATTAATAATTATGATAATTTTAACTTTAAATATTAATCAAGGGCTTTTTTGATATTTTAACAATCTCGTCTCTCCTCTCTCTAGCGAACTTCCTTATGAAAACACAATATACACATTGTGATACCTAAAAAAATATACAAACGATATTCATTATGATACTCATATATACATACAAGATGCACACTCTTATATCTTTGTAAAGCAACTAAAATAACAAAAATACACATTGTGATATTCTTTTTAAAGTAACGAAAATAACGAAAATGCATATTGTGATGCACTTTATAAAACAACAAAAATACATTGTGAACATTACCACTGTGATACACTTTGATTCGCAAACATCTTTAAAAGACAATAAATATTAGGTAATTAAAATTAATCATATATTTCCAAAAAAAAGTTAATTAAATCTTTTGATGAGTTACTATAAATAAAATTACTAAATTACCCTTTTTAACTTTTTTAAGACATATCCTTAAATATCTCAAATGAGTGGTTCACATAGGATCTCATGGTTATCACAAACTACATAGTTCTCATTTGATTAGGTCCATATATATATATATAGACTTGGGATCATGTGAGACCAGCATGTTTTCGTGAGACCCGTGAGACCAACATTTTACACTTGAAACTTCACAGCAAAATGCTGTGAAGATGACTTTTTAAAACCTTCACAGTGTTTTTGCTGTGAAGGTTCGACTTTTTTTAAATCTTCACAGTGTTTTTGCTGTGAAGGTTACGCGTAAAAATGTGGTCTCACGAAAACAGGCTGGTCTCACGTGAACCCAACCCTATATATATATATATATATATATATATATATATGTATGTATGTATGTATGTATGTATGTGTATGTGTATATGTATATGTATATGTATATGTATATGTATATGTATATGTATATGTACATGTACATGTACATGTGTATGTGTATGTGTATGTGTATGTGTATGTGTATGTCTATATACATAAATCTTATCCTTTCCTCTCTCTTGTAATATACATCACACACATGCAAAATTGAATATGTATATAAGGTAATTTATTGTGAAATAATACTTTAACATAAAGAACTATACTAGAGTGGTTAGATTGTGTTCCGAAGTTGTAGATTCCGTTCTAGTTTTGTTGTTTTAATTGGTGTTTTAGAAGTTATACCAGATCTCCGATATTTAGAGTGTATTCACATTGTATTCACAAATTGTAATAATAATTTTTTTCTAAAAAGGTATTTGTGTGTATATTTAATTATGTGTATGTGTACGTGTATGTTACGAAAAGAGAAAAAAGAAGAGACGAAAATAACAGAGCAGAAAAAGAGAGAGATAGAGGGAGTGTTCAAATTAAATTATATATTATACACACTATTACATTTATTACTTTATATGCAACTATCTGTAATCTTGAACTTCAATATAAATACATATTTGAGATCTACTCGAAAACATCTATTCATACGCATGCTATTGCCATGCCTTCTGTCGCCTTCACATATATCCGTAGTCGTATTTTTTTTATTTTTTGACATTTATACTATCTTATTTTTCAACATATCTAAATATGAAGTTTCGACAATTCTATAATCAACAAATGACTCATTATTATTGTCGTAATCAAATAAAGTCTATAATAAAACTTCGTCAATTTTTTCGAATCTAAAACCATTATTACAATGTGAATACACTAAAACAATAAAGTTTCAAATAATGAACATACTGAAATCACATTAGGAACTCACTAAAACAATAAGATATATATTGTTAGTTGTATCTATATATTGTGATACTATCATATTGTGAACCCGCCGTTATCACAATGTGCACACCAACTAAGTATATATACAGTGTGAATGTTATTATCACATCGTATACACACCATACTTTGTTATAGAGAGAATTACAATTTTCTTACTCTAATAATTTAGTTACTGAAACTAAAAAGTTTCTATATTAACCCTTAATTATCATGGACGAAAATGAATTTTACGGGTTTTATAAATTAAAAGTGTAAGTTGTATGTTATACCCATGACACATGTCACCCAGATACACTGCCAACGAGCTATGTAAACCTAATGGGTCGCACACAAAGAACACGTATGCTTTCACTAAAGGAAAAGAATCTAACATGTGTACCGTTTTGTGATAATTACAGGGTTTAATCTATAAATATGTATATAATTATCTTAAATGTTTTTAAATAATTATATAAGATATTATTAGATAAATAAATAATCATTTTAGATAATGATTAAGCTTTATTAAGAGTTATGGTCAATCTCGAAGACTAACCATATAAATAAGGCTTAGGGGCTAAACCAAAGTAGAGGATTGAGTTCTGATAACTAGTTGTAGCCTCAAAACCCTTACGATACAATTATATAATTAGGATTCTTTGGGCTAGCACCCGGTGGGAGTTCCAAACATGTTCGTGTGTGGACAACCGATAGAGAAAACCTGATTTGGTTTCTTAGTGCTACATCAAAGTTTCAATTTCAACCACAAGGTAAATATTT
The DNA here is from genome assembly GCF_001531365.2 of Cynara cardunculus var. scolymus. Classification (NCBI taxonomy): domain Eukaryota; kingdom Viridiplantae; phylum Streptophyta; class Magnoliopsida; order Asterales; family Asteraceae; genus Cynara; species Cynara cardunculus. Next base: position 18,888,760 of record NC_037543.1, read on the forward strand.
TAAACACCCTATGGTTTGTGTAGATTCGTTTTAATTGTCAATGGATCCGGCTTTGGGTTTTATTTAGAAAAAAAAATTCTAAACATTTTTGTAATCGGATTCTGTTTTCCGCTGCGTTTTATCCGGTTATTTTCGCAAACTAAAACCCAACAGTGGTATCAAAGCCACTTTGACAATTATTCTGATTAATCGAAAGTAGTTAAAACGGAATGTCATTAAACGGGATTTATTTTTGAAAGAATTTCGAAGAAAATCAGTTAGGCCGATTCTAATAAAACCATATATACGGGCCGAGACGTCTTTTCGCTATAATTCTTTGGGCATGTTTTTAAGTCATTTTAAATTTAAATGATTAAGCTTATTATTAATTAAGATCTTGTTTTTTTTAATTTAAATGATTGGGCTGGTTTTAAGTTAAAATTTTGGACCGAAATTTCGTTTAAAGTTAGGGCTGGTTTAAAATTAAATTATAGACTAATTAAAACTAAATATGTTATTTGGATTTTAATAAAAATCTTGTTAGATTTGATATTTTAAAATCCCGATTAATTTTCATTGTTAATTATTTTTGTTTTTGGTCAATTATTTAATGTTTATTTAATTGTACCAACTTTTTTTTGTTTTATATTATGTTTAATATTTGTATTGTGTAATATATGGATTGCCCTGCCGAGACTCGTGGTTGATTTATTTATTTATTTTTGATGAAAAATTAAAATGTATTAATTGCATGGGTTGTAATTTTTATTTTTAATTTTCTAGATATGACAAATGTAAATAGAATAGAATTCTGTTGTATTTATTTAAATCAACGAAGACGACATTCCAAAGAAGACGGAGCCCTGGAGTTCACCAAGATGGTGAGGCCAGTGGGAGCTTGAAGACGTCCTTAGTTTGACTGTGGTTGTTGTATTGGCTCACAACACCACGTTAGGGGCAAATCCATATATTCTCTTGTGGTTGTTTATTTTGTGTTTGTTTTTTTTATTTGTTTATTGCTTTTTATTATTGCTATGATAATTGCAAAACATTTTAAAAATAAAATGCAAAACAATTTCAAATCGGTAATTAAAATATGATATTTTAAAATGATAATGTTTATCAAAAATCAAACCGATTTTTACGAGTAAACTTTTAAAACAAAAGGATTTTAATTTTAGAGATAAAATCAAACATTTTAAAAGTAATTAAAAATTGTTTTTCTAAAACGTAAACTAAACGCCACACATTTAAGGTACTTCCCAAGTATTACAGATTCCAGTATGATTAGTGTCTGGTCTGTCATATCAAATGATAGTAGTGTGAGACAAGGTGCCAAGACTACGAGATTCAAGTGAAAGTTGCACTTGGCCACTCATTTGAATAGTCGTGTTTTGGACGACTGATCCCATTAAACCTGAATTGAGAAATTAGGTGGGATCACGATACGTTAATATGGTCAGTTTACTTAAAAATATCATAGTATGTGAATTGACTTTCTATAAGTATTTTTAAGACGTTGAAGTAAGATTAAACGTGTCTATTTGATATATGACATATTAAATAGAATCTCACAATCACCTACGAGTTATGTTTGAATCTTAAATTAAAAATAATGAAATTATTGTTTTTTGGTATAGTTTATTTAAATAAAATATTGATTATATTTTTAGATAATTTAATTTAAAAATGAGTTCATTAATAATTTAATTACACAAAATTTTCAAAATTGTCCCCTCAACTTCTTTAGGTATCTTAAATTAGTCACAATTTTTTCTACATATCTTTTTTTAAGATTTTGGTCATTGAAAAATTCTATCTAATAGTTGAGATCTCTTCTCACATTCTTAAAATTTGTTCATTTGAACCCTCCCCTATATACAAGTAGTGATGACCAAAAACCGGTCCCGGGCCGGGCCGGGTTGGTCTCAACTGATCCCAAAATTTCTCATAACCGGCCATAACTGGTCCCGGCATAACCGGTCCCGGTCCCGCTCGAAAAAGTTGAGTCCAGTCAAGCTTTATTGTAACCGGTTATGGGCCGCCGGTCCCGGTCATTAAAAACTATTTTTTTATTTTTTTTAATAATATATATTTTTAATACATTATAAAATTTGTAATTGGGTCACTCAAATACACTTTAAAAATGCGTTTTATTATAATTAAATTACATTGTCTTACAAAATATAGCGAGAAACCGATAATTGTGAACGTTTATTTGCGTTTTTTGCTAATCGAGAACTTGGTATGTAAATCCCTCAACCAAGACACTTATAGATAGTGTTTGGACCGCAAAAAATACCAAAAAGGGGCCAAAAATCGGCTACATTTAAAAAAATAGTTACATTTTTTTAAAATCGGGTCAGGCCAGGCCGGTCCATAACCGGTCCCGATCCCGCAAAACACCCAAAATCCAAAACCGGTCCCAGATTTCGGTCCCAGACCGGACCGGTCTTTAGTTTGGCCATCACTACATACAAGTACACATAAATAGGCACATACTACACAGTTAGTGATGGCCAAACCGGCCCGGCTCGAGACCGCCGGTTATATCCGGTTATAGTTTTGTTTGGATTTGTGGGACCGGTTATGGTTTTTGTTGGATTTGTGGGACCGGTTATGGACCAGCCCGGCCTGGCCCAAAATATTCAAAAAAAATGACTTTTTTTTTAAATATAGCCGTTAACTAGTCGTTTTTGACCCTTTTTTTTTGTATTTTTTGGCCTCTAAACACTATAAATATGTAACAAGGTTGAGAGGTTTACATATCAATTTCTCAATTCGCAAAAAACGCAAAAAATATTCACAATTCTCGTAATAAAACGTATTTTTAAAATGTATTTTGAGAGAACGGTACGACAAATTTAATAATGTATTAAAAATATATATATTATTACAAAATATTTTTTAAGGGTGGGACCGGGACCGGCTGCCCATAACCGTTTATAAACTAGCCCCTGACCGGTCTCCATCTATTCAAACGGGACCGGGACCGGGACCGGTTATAACCGCTTATGAGAAATCTTGGGACCGACCGGCCCGGACCGGGACCCATTTTTGGCCATCACTACTACACACACATAAATATTTATATAAGTACGATAATACCAGCACTAAATCTAGTGAAACTCCACAATCGAAGTGTGTTATGGCAATGTTTTCTGATTGTTCATGTCGCACCTCCTTTGGATTAGATCATACCATCGATTGTAAATGTAACGTTTTAGTAATAGTAGTAGTACTAGGATTGGTGATTCTCGGCCTGTACAGTTCTTATAATGATAAGTGTTAATTTATTAACCTTATTACATCATTTTCTTAATCATTTTCCTTTGTTTTATTTCCCATTAGTGTCTTAATTGAGTCTTTTTATGTATTTTTCATATATTAGTAGTAATATAGTATATCTAATGTTAATCCCCTGTTTATGCAGGTTTTTTATGATTTTTGAGCCCGATCCTTCAGCAGTCCTGTAGAACCAGGAGTGGCAAGGTCGTATAGCACCTGTCCGAGAGCTGCAATCCTGTATGGGCCGAGAAGTAATGGGCTGCTCCTTAGTGATTGTTGGGTCAACGACCTTGGGCCTGGTCAAAGCCCATTTTTGAAGAGACTTTTGTCTTATTAGTTGGCTCCCACTAAGCAAACTCCTTTAGTTATTAATAATTTATATTTCAGTTCTTTATATTTCAGTCATTTACATTTCAATCTTTACATTTCAGTCTTTATATTCCAGTCCTTTACATTTTAGTCTTTTATATTTCAGTCTTTATATTCCAGTCATTACTTTACTGCAATTTACATTTCTGTCATTTAATTTCTAACAATTTACTTTCAGTCATTTATATTCCTGTCATTTAATTTCCAGTACTTTAAATTTCAGTATTTCCATTTCCTGTAATTTACTTTCTATAATTTATTTTCTGCAATTTACTTTCTGCAATTTACTTTTCCTTATCGTTATTTATTTTTCAGTCCTTACATCTTTCGAGAGAAGAAACCGAGCGATGATGGGCTAACGCCTTAGCCTGGGGTGTAACGGGAAATTAAGACCAAAGCCGATGTGAAAGTACAAAGGNRYCTTATTAGCATTATAGTCTACTATTTATTTCAGGTGCTTAATATTTCATTTGATGATTACATTAAAATTAATTGACAACTAATTTTGTGTATAAAAATGTATTGACTTTCAAAACCTGAGGTAATAGGAGARGRCTATAAATAGCTTTAGTGTCTGACAAACGTTATACTCCTACGGTGTAGGATGGTAACACTGTGTTGTGCTAGAATTCACGACGTCTAACATAAACGATATCGTATCGATAGCACGTTGACCGGTGTGTGCTCTTGGGAGGCCGTCTGACCCGATWGTTGATACTGTCATAGTTATATAAAATCATTTATTGATTTTAGATAATTGTGACAGGAATGTTATGTCACCTTTTTGTTGAATCATTTGTTTAATGTCTTAATCAACTGTTGCACCATGTGCTTCTTTTTAAGATTGATATTTTTCTAGTGTTAATCAAATCACCCAATTTTAGATAAATCAAATCCCTCGTTTCGCCATCTGAAATTAATTTTTATAAACGGGACTTTTGAAATAACTTTACAAGCTATCTCTGTGGGAACGACATCTGGTATTTTACCATTATTACTTGTTACGAGACTACAGTAGTTCGAGGTGTATACTTGCGCCGAGTTCTATTTTTGTGTTGAAATCTAAGGTTGAATAAACCAACGAGCAAGTTTTTGACGCCGTTGCCGGGGATAGCACGCTGAAGTTTTTTCTTTTTAAAGTAAAGTTTATAAAAGTTAGTTTTTCTGTCATTTTTTTTAACGCACCGTGCATGCCAAGGCTGTCGCACGGTGATTTTTTTCCACTTGATCCGGATATTGAACAAACTTTCAGACAACGAAGAAGAGTGCAAAGAGCTCTTCGAGCTTTAAACTCCGAAACGATGGCTGAAAATGTGATTATTGACGGAGAAGGTATAATTAAAAATGAACCACATATTCCACATGAGGATGAGGCTCAAAACATCTTTCGTCTTGCAAATGCTAAAAATGGTGGCATTATGGCGTATGTTATTCCTAATTTAACTCAACTGCACACAGGGATACGTAAGTCTACCATTGGTGCCACCCATTTTTCACTTAAACCGCTGATGTTTCAAATGTTTCAAACAAACGGTCAGTACGCTGGTTTATCTTCTGAAGATCCTCATTCTCATCTGCGTTCTTTTATGCAAATCACAGACTCTTTTCTCATCCCTGATGTTTCAGACGATGCTCTGAGACTAAAACTTTTTCCATTTTCACTAAGGGATCGAGCAAGAGCATGGTACAATTCTTTGCAACCAGACTCTGTGACTACATGGAATGAAATGGCAGAAAAGTTTTTGAAAATGTATTTTCCACCCACGAGGAATGCCAAATCCATAAATGAAATATGTACTTTTAGACAACTGGATGATGAAGCAGTTCCTGATGCATGGGAAAGGTATAAAGAGCTGCTGAGAAAATGCCCTCACCATGGCATTCCGTACTGTATACAGCTAGAGACATTTTACAACGGTTTAAATATCGGTGCTAGACAAATGCTCAATGCTACTGCAGGCGGAGCTTTCACAGCTTGTACCTATAATGAAGGTTTTGACATACTTGAAAAGATTTCTAATAATAACGGACAATGGTCTGACCCACATGCAATGCCACTAAAGAAAACAACTGGAATAAATGAGGTAGATGTTGTCTCGGCATTAACAGCTCAGATCACTAAGCTAATTTCAAATTTAACATCTAGCCCACATGTGCAATCTGATGCTAATACCTTTAATTCTAATGTTCAATCAGTGCAATGCGTGTACTGTGGTGAATGTCACTCTTTTGAGCAGTGTCCTGGAAATCCATTATGTCAACAAGACTGGACCATTTTCACAGACTTATAATCCGGGATGGTGAAATCATCCAAATTTTTCATGGCATAGTCCAGCTCTTAATCCACCAATGCAAAAGCCTCAAGGACAGTCCAATTTTCAACCACAAGGACATTCCAATTTTCAACAAGGCCAATCTAATTTTCACTCGCAAGCGCATCAAGGCAATCATAATAATCAACATGCTAATTTTCAGAATCATCAGTCTTCTTTCCAAAGCAAGCCCAAACAGCAAGCTGAGTCATCTACTTCTTTGGAAGCAATGATGAAGGGTTTTATAACCCAAACTCAAGCTTCAATTAAAAATCTCGAAACTCAAATAGGACAAATGGCTTTGGAAATAAGAAAAAGACTAGTAGGTTCTCTACCCAGTGATACAGAGATACCTCAGAGGGAAGGAAAAGAGCATGTTAAGGTTGTTAATTTAAGGAGTGGAAAAAGTTATTTAGAAAACACCCAAAAAGAACAAAAAGAACCAACCAAAGCAGACATTGAAAAGAAAAGTGTAGAACAAGGTTATGTTACCTCTGTACCATATTTTGTGACTACCATTCCTGTGAGTACTAGTGAGCCTCAACCCATAGTCAGGCCCATAGATAGTACGGCCATTCCAGAAAAATCAGATCCACTGTTATTTCCTGATGAACCTAGGACAACCCAGACTCCCAAAGAAAGTGTTGTAGTGGATGTGTCACAATCTGGTGACAGTCCCGCAATAAAAGACCAAACCAGTCCCATAATCCCTGTTAGGACTAAATCAGAACCAATTATGAGACCAGTTTTGAAACCGATTCCAGCACCAACTCTTCAAAAGACTACGTCTCCTATTGCAGTCACTCCTTATATTCCTTATCCTCAAAGATTAAGGAATCAAAAGGAAGAATTACAATTTAAAAAGTTTCTTGATGTTTTTAAACAGTTGCACATAAACAT
>NC_037543.1:18895740-18903852 GCF_001531365.2 Cynara cardunculus var. scolymus
CTGACTGAAGGTTGCAGTGCTTTGTTGTCCAGTAAAATTCCTCCTAAGATGAAAGATCCTGGAAGTTTTATAATCCCTTGTTCAATTAGAGGAAAAGAGATAGGAAAAGCTCTATGTGACTTAGGTGCTAATATAAACCTGATGCCTTTATCTGTTTTCAATACCCTGGGCATAGGTGAAGCTAGACCTACGACTGTAACTCTGCAGTTAGCTGACAAGTCCATAGCCTATCCCAGAGGAAAGATTGAGGATGTCCTAGTTCATGTTGATAAGTTTATTTTCCCAGCTGATTTTATCATTCTAGACTTTGAAGCCGACAAGGACATTCCCATCATTTTAGGGAGACCTTTCCTAGCTACTGGTAGAACCTTGATAGATGTACAAAAGGGAGAATTAACCATGAGAGTCCAAGACCAACAAGTGATTTTTAATTGTTTTTAATTCCCTTAGGTACCCGGAAGAAAGAGAAGAGTGTTATGCTTTGAGTCTGATATAGACCTGGTGTCAAGAGAAAAGTTTGGGTGAAATCTTAGGTTTATCTAAGAATGATAGTGATGAAGAGGAAGATTTTGAGGAAATAAAAACACCACAAGAATTTGCTGCTTTTGAAGTTTTAGAAACTGAGGATAGGAAGATTCTTGTTCCWTCCTTAGATGTTGCCCCAGATTTAGAGTTAAAACAACTTCTCTCGCATTTGAAGTATGCCCTTTTAGGAGATTCAGGGAAGTTGCCAGTCATTATTTCATCATCATTAGAAGCTGACCAAGAAGAAAAGTTGGTTGACATGTTGAAACTTCATACCAAGGCCATAGGATGAACAATTGTTGACCTCAAGGGGATAAGTCCCACCATTTGTCAACATAAAATTATCTTGGATGACAAAAGTTTCACCTCCGTTGAGCCTCAAAGAAAACTCAATCCTTTCATGAAGGAGGTTGTCAAAAAGGAAATTTTAAAATGGCTTGACGCTGGCATAATTTATCCTATTGCTAGTAGTACCTGTGTCAGTCATGTGCAATGTGTACCCAAAAAGGGAGGAGTCACTGTTRTACCAAATGAGAAGAATGAACTTATACCTACTAGAACAGTAACTGGTTGGAGGATATGTATGGACTATAAAAGGCTTAATAAAGCCACTCAAAAAGACCATTTTCCATTACCCTTCATAGACCAAATGTTAGACAGACTAGCAGGAAAAGAGTTTTATTGCTTCTTAGATGGCTACTCCGGTTACAATCAGATTGCCATAGCAMCGGATGATCAGGAAAAGACTACTTTCACATGTCCATATGGAACTTTTGCTTTTAGAAGAATGCCTTTTGGACTTTGTAATGCCCCTGCCACTTTCYRAAKGTGTATGATGTCWATTTTCTCAGATATGTTAGAACACTCCATGGAAATTTTCATGGATGATTTTACAGTATATGGGACATCATATGACCTGTGTTTGCAAAACCTTGAAAAAAGTCTTAAACGATGTGAAGAAACAGATTTGGTTTTGAACTGGGAAAAGTGTCACTTTATAGTAAATGAAGGCATAGTGTTAGGGCATTTAATTTCCAAAAGAGGCATTGAAGTTGATAAAGCAAAGTTAGAGGTAATTGAGAAGTTGCCTGAACCAACAACTGTAAAAGGGATCAGAAGTTTTTTAGGACATGCAGGTTTYTATAGGAGGTTCATTAAAGATTTTTCAAAAATATCAAAACCTCTTTGTTTATTATTACAGCATGACCATGTTTTCAATTTTAATGAAGATTGTAGAAAATCTTTCAACATTTTAAAAGAAGCATTGGTCACTGCTCATGTGGTAATAACACCTGATTGGTCCAAACCCTTTGAAATAATGACTGATGCTAGTGATTGGGCAGTTGGAGCAGTGTTGGATCAAAAGAAAGAAAAGATTTTTTATCCTGTTTATTATGCAAGCAAAACTCTTAATGATGCTCAAATCAATTACACCACTATTGAATAGGAATTATTAGCTGTGGTCTTTTCTTTTGAAAAATTAAGATCATACTTGATGGGAACCAAAGTAATTGTTCATACAGATCATGCTGCCATCAAGTACCTTATTTCTAAAAAAGATGCAAAGCCAATGTTGATAAGGTGGGTCTTGCTTTTGCAAGAGTTTGATTTGGAAATCATTGATAGAAAAGGGGTGGATAATCAAGTGGCCGGCTATTTGTCAAAGATTAGAAAAACAAGACAAACCAATGCAAAGTAGTGACATCTGTGAAGTATTTCCAGATGAAATAATTTTGGCTCTTAATCATACTACAGTTCCTTGGTTTGTTGATCTTGTTAATTACTTAGCTTGTGGGATTATTCCCAAGGAATTTAATAAGTATCAAAGAAAGAAGCTCATCTATGACTAAAAGAAATATTTATGGGATGACCCTTTCTTGTTTAAAATTTGTGCAGATCAGGTGATTAGAAGATGCATCCTAAAAGAAGAAGTACCATCAGTTCTACAGCACTGTCATGCAAGACCTTGTGGAGGACATTTTGGAGAAAATAGGACAGCATCCAAGGTTTTACAATCAGGATTCTACTGGCCTACTTTGCACAATGATGCTCAAAACTTTGTAAAAAGTTGCAATGAGTGTCAGAGGAGTGGAAATATCTCTAGAATACATGAAATGCCTTTAAACAGAATTCTAGAAATAGAATTATTTGATGTTGGAGCATAGACTTTATGGGACCTTTTCCTCTGTCCAATAATTGTACCTACATATTAGTAGCTGTGGACTATGTGTCCAAATGGGTGGAAGCCATGGCTTGCCATTCCAATGATGCTAAAACAGTGGTGAAGTTTTTACAAAAGCACATATTCACTAGATTTGGTACACCTCGTGCCTTAATTAGTGATGAAGGCACTCACTTCATAAACAACATGTTAGAAGAAGTCCTTGATAAGTATGACATCAAGCATAGGGTAGCAACTGCCTACCATCCTCAGACCAACGGATTAGCTGAATTGTCAAATAGAGAGATAAAAGGGATTTTGGCCAAGGTAGTCAAGCCACATAGAAAGGATTGGGCCTCTAAGTTAGATGATGTGTTATGGGCCTACCGGACTGCTTACAAAACCCCTATTGGTATGTCTCCCTATAAATTGGTCTTTGAAAAAGCTTGTCATTTACCTGTGGAATTAGAGCACAAAGCCTTTTGGGCCATTAAGGAACTCAACATGAGTTTAGATGAGACCGGAAGAAAAAGGACTTTGCAACTTTGTGAACTGGAAGAACATAGGAATTTTTCCTATGAAAATGCTAAGCTATACAAAGAAAATACCAAAAAATGGCATGATAAAAAGATTCTTCCAAAAGAGTTCATAGAAGGCCAAAGAGTCCTGTTGTTCAATTGAAGATTAAAATTATTTCCGGGAAAGTTGAATTCCCGATTGACCGGACCCTTTATTGTCGCCAAGGTATACCCCTACGGAGTTATTGACTTGATAGATCCAGAGAGGGGTACCACTTTCAAAGTGAATAGACAGAGTAAAACCTTTCTTTGATTCCATGATTGTTACGCAACCTGTCGAGATTATCTTTCTAAAGTAATAAGTCTTTGTAAATATTTAGTATTTATATGTATATATATATATATATCTATAAGTTATTATTTTTATTTTTATTTTTACTTTGGATTTTCATTTTTATTTTTTTTAAGTAAGCTTTTAATTTTATTTTTCCTTCTAGAGCAATTATCTTTTTCTTTCATAATATCTAATATATTAGGTTTATAGTTAAATTAAAGGTTTGAATTTTGTTTTAAGTAATCTTTGGGCCGGCATTTGTTTTAAAACAAACAGCCCAACAATCGTTGGTTTTGACTAAGAAGGCCGCCCACAACAATTCTAAAACTGACTGTGTTTGTTGTTAACAGGCCAAGAGAAAAAAAGGCCCAAGATGAGAGCCACGAGATTAAGGCCCAAAGTGAAGTATGTGTTTAGGAAAGGCCCAACATTGAAGTTTGCTTGGTACAGCCTGTCAAGAATCCAGCGCAATCGTACCAAGCCACGTCTGGTAACAGTCCCTTCATCTCCAAGCTCTTAACTCAGGCGAAGACCTCCATCAATGTACTCTCTAAATCAGACCAAGAACAGTCAGCAATAGCTCATCAAATATCCATTTTCGATAAGGACAAGACTTCATCGAACTGGCAGTGTTAAGGAAGGTACCATCTCTGACTTACCACTCAATAACTGTCATTGAACAATGAAAAAAAATTGACTTTTTTTCGAGGCTACAATCTTGGAGAAGAAGTTTAGCAACCATATAACCCTTTAATCACTGTTTAATAACCATTTGGGTTTGCTATTAGCCACTGTTCACAACCATTGTTCTTCTTTACTCCAAGAACCAATAACAATCCCCTGTTCCATTTGTATGGCCATTATCAAAACTCGAGCAAGAAGAAGGGAATGGGGATCTGATTCTATGCCCCTTGTGATCAACAATGGTCAGTCCAGTGAAAGTGAGGAGGAACCCATTGATGCCATTCCCTTGAGGCAGGTTCCTTTTGCTAAATCTAGACCTCAACCATCCACTCAAACTCAAGCTACTGTAATTGTGAAGTCTGAGCCACAGCCCCCTCCACAATACCAATTTGGCCCTAGAATGACAAGAAGCAGAGCAAAGGGTCTGACCAATTTCAAGCCCATTAAGCAGAAGAAGGGCACTATGATCAATTTATCAGATGATAGTGATTCACCATCAAAGATGCAAGGTGTTCAGGGCAGTACAAGCAGACCAACACAAGAGGATTCAGCCTCTTTGAATGCAATGGCAGATGCAGCTACTCAAGTAAGCACTCAGAGCATACCTTCAACCATCACAGAGAGGCTCCAAACAGGTTTGAGAATTACTAGACCCTTAACTATGGATCTATTGTCTAGTTTTCCTGTATACCCTCAAGCCAGTGTTGGTTTTATGTTGAGAAAGACTGTAGATGAAGCCATGGCAGCCTCTAATGACGTTTTGGGGATAAGGACAGCAACTTGTGCCCCTGCTATAGCCATGATCCGAACTCAGCCTTCTATGGCTGCTCAAGCACCTAAAAAGGGAAATTCATCCCTTAAGCATTCTGTTAGTGATGCTTTGGCAGCCATGGATAGGATGATTAGAGAGGAACCAGAGTGTGATCCATCCCCTATCCAACCACCTGTTACCACCATCCATGCACCCACTATCACTAGAGACATACCCATTGAATTCAATTTCATGGACTCACCACATTTTACATCTATTCCTATTTCATCTACCACTGTTGAACCCACCATACTTGACCATCCAACCACTACCCAAACAGTTTCTAAGACTGCCCATGTTGAAACAGTCACCACCAGCCCAATATCTTCACCAATCCAGCCCACAACCACACCATCTACACCTACTGAACCTATTATCCCTTTGCCACCTACTGTATCCATCCAAGAACTAGACTTTTTCTTAGGTCTATCACCCACTAATCCCAGCCTTACATCCTTTGAACATAATGAAGACCCTTATGACCCACAAAACACCCATGTCACTCAAACACCACCACCCTCACCCCACCCCACCCCACCCCACCCCACTCCACTCAACCATTCATGCCTAGTCCAAACCAACCCACTAGCCCTATACACTCTGGGACTCATGACTACTATGAAGGTGCACATTTTTCTCATCATAGCCCTGAGCATAGCAGCCCACATATTGAGAAAGAAAGGGAAGAGGTTGATACAGGTGCAAGTTTGAGAAAGAAAGTGACAAGGAAGAGAAGAATGGGCAGAGTTGAAACTAGGAGTTCAAAAAAAAAAGAGGACAGTGAGAGATCAGAGGCTGAGGAAAGGGCATCAAGAAGAAGAAAGAGGCCAGAGCAACAATTTGAGGAAGGGCCGGGTATATTTCTAAAGCCCAAGCATTTGTTTAGCACACCCTAGCAAGAAAAACATACTTGCAATTTTCTGAGAAGGTAGGGGTGGTACAAAAGGGGTTTTCACAACAATTATTGTTGGCCAATCCTCCCATCAAGGCCACAATAGATTCTTTGGGTTGGGAGATTCTGTGTGACACACCTAACCAATACAATCTTAGTTGGGTTAGGGAGTTTTACACTGAGGTAGCAGTCACTGATGGGGTATAATTAAGAGTGAGAAAGACCCCTGTTTCATACTCACCCAATGCCATAAATGACCTACTAGAGCTCATCCCACCTTCATACTCTGAGCTAGATAGGTTGACAGCTGGGTATTCTGATGAGGAGTTTGATTTGATCTTAGCTAGGATAGCCAAGGAAGGGGTTGTTTGGAGTTTCAAGGGGAGGGCTAGGCTTCTAAAAACTCAATATTTGAAGCCTGAAGCCAATTTATGGTTCTATTTCATAGACACACAATTCACCCACTAGCCAGGACACCAATTTGTGCCTAGAGAGAGTCTTGATCCTGTACTGTATCCTAGAGGCTAGGCCATTTGATGTTGGGAGGATGATATGCTCCAACATCAAGGCATGTGTGGAGAGGACAAACGGTAAGGACTGCAATTCTGTTATTTTAAAGCCTGAAGCATGGTTGTTTTTGCTATTTGAAATCCATGATGTTTTCCTCTGTTTTAACAATAGTATCTTAGGTCCTAGTAGTCTAAAAAAAAGGTTTATTGGCGGGGACCTCATGGCCCCGTGGTCCACATTTTGTGAGCCCTACTTGCCATACCTCATAAGCAAGCACCGGAAAAGACAACCTGTCCTCCCCTGGAATCGGACCTTTGCGGGCACGCCCAAGGCAAGGCATTTACGGAAGGAGGTACCGATCAATTAATTGACTAGGGTGGGATTCGAACACTAGACCTCCTAGGAAGCCAAGTGCCCTTGCCACCACTAGACCAACTAGTGATTGGTAGGTCCTAGTAGTCTAGTTGTGTTTCTACTAGTAGTCTAGTTGTGTTTCTAAGTAGTACTTGATCTTTTGGTATTATTTGATGTTCATTTTGTTGTCTTCATATGAACTTTTGGCTGTTTTGAGCTTTAGACTCTATTGTTCATTTTGATTTGCTGTTTTGGATTAGTAGTTATTTCACCTCTGTTTGCCAAAACAGAGTCCATTAGCTTAGTTTTTAATTTGCTTTGTCATTTTTGATAAAGAGTATTTCATTTGCTGTTTTAACATGATTGCCTGTTGTTTTTCTTTAAATTTGTTGTTTTTAATGGTTGGTTGCTACCTTAGTTTTGCTTCTTTGACCTCCTTATTTTCATTTGTTGTTTTAACCTTGAGCAGTCTCTTTCATGCATTTTATTTTGTTGTTTTGACCATGCATGTCTGTTTTGCATCTTATTTATGTTGTTCTTAAAAGGTTGATCATGTCTTGTTGATTTGCTGTCTTTTGTTTTACTGTTTTTAGGTAGCATTTTGGTTTCATTTTACTGTTTGGGCATAGGGTAATACTATACTTATAGTTTGTTGTCCAATTTGTTGTTTTATAGGTCTAGTTTGTTTCTTTCAATTTGCTATCTTTAAGTCAAATTGGAGTGTTCAAAAAACCGTTGAACTGTTCAAACCGGTTGAACCAAGTCAAACCGGACCGTTTTTGGCGGTTTAAGCTGTCTGGCGGTTTGGACTGGCTTGAAAAATAGCAAAACCGGACGGTCCGGTCCGGTCTGTTGTTTGGAATCTTTTATGGGCGGTTTGGACCAAACCGACCGTCAAATACATACATATATATATATATACATATATATATATATACATATATATATATATATATACATATATATATATATACATATATATATATGGGAGCATTCAAATAAAAATCACTTAATTTGTATAAACCGTGAAAACCACATTCAACCAATCATAATTTTTAATTTTGTTTATTTTTTTTGTAATTATGAGAGGTTAATTAACCATTTTTATTATGGAGGGTGTTAATCATGGATATTATCATCTTCATTATTTTAATTTTAGAGAAATACATGAAACAGTTTCATTAAAATTTCATTAAATATTATATGAAACAATTTCATAACCATATATGAAACAAATTCATCAAAAAAATATGATATGAAACAATTTCACAAGATTAAACAAYTTCATGAAAAAATTTCATAAGATTAAACAATGAAATGGAC
>NC_037543.1:18903863-18912851 GCF_001531365.2 Cynara cardunculus var. scolymus
GTATGAGGGTGGTTTGTACGGTTTACACAAATGAGGACGGTTTTCATTTGAACGCTCCCCTATATATATATATATATATATATATATATATATGTATGTATGTATGTATGTATGTATGTATGTATGTATGTATGTATGTATGTATGTATGTATGTATGTATGTATGTATGTATATTTATTTTAGTATTAGCAAACTTAACTTTTTTAACTTATGGGTTATGACCCAAATATATCCCTAAGCTCAACATAAAGCCAGACATCTAACATAATCAAATCCAAAAGAATCGCCGCCTAAAAATCCCTAAACCAGTAAACATATCGACACATTTGACATTGGCGTTCTCCAAATTTTGAAATCCTTCAAGAACTCTATCAATCTATCGATCTTTCCTAATCCATGGTTTGATTTCGGCACACATCATCAAGACATAAACCAAATGATTCAACCAACTAAGATTTGTCTTCTATTTTGTTTGGTCAAGAATTGAAGGTTGTAAAGTCGTGGATTTTGTTACTCAATACTCACACTAGAATTGTAACTTTGTTAATTTCTTTGTTTTCTAATATGTATTATATATTTATTTGTTTGGAACTTGGATTGCTTGGATTTTGGACTCAAAAGTTGTTTAATTATTACATTTTATTTGTTTGGATATTTTGTTTTGTTAAAATAGATATTTAATCTAAAATTCTAAATTATATATGTTTTTTAAGTTTAATTTAAAGTCCATTAAAAGCCCAAACCGTCTAAACCAGTCAGACCAGCCCGTTTTTTCGTGGTTTGGGTTGACCGGTCTGGCACTTGATGTCAAACATCTCGGTTTGAAAATTTTATAAACTGTCATTACGGTTTGGTTTGTGGTCTGAGGGGTTAAACCGCCCAAACCGGACCACGAGCACCCCTAAAAAAAAAAAACTGAAAAACATCATGGTAACCTTTCATCTGAAAGGCATACACACGTGCATACAAATAATTTGTAAGCAATTTATCCTCTATATGCATATGCATAACGTGTATAAAAATCAAAAAACAGCTTCAATTTACACCTGGCATTATATATATATATATATATATAGAGAGAGAGAGAGAGAGAGAGAGAGAGAGAAAAGATATATACACACACAAACCATTTGTTTCTTTTGGCTTATAATTTACATCTTCGGTTGTTATTCCTTTATACGTAACAAAGACACTTAGACTCTCCATGTAAACACTTCGGAAATCGTAACTTCATCTGTACGTTTGGTTTGCACCATTCCTACAGACAGCTTAATGAACCTGGATCTGTTCAGAACCGCCCAATTCCTTTGTCGGAATTGGAATCGGAATTTTCTGAACAGCATCATGACATCGGAGCCACAAGCAAGAAAGTCTAGCCATGGCCGCCTGACTCGCAAACTGTGCCCTACAAACCAAGCTCAATTCCGCTAGAATGTAGTTGTCAAAACTCTCATTGTAACCCTCGAGATCCGATTCTGCTACCAACACAACGGCTGCATCATCAAACGGTTCAAAATCCAATTTGGGTGTGAAGGTCGAGACCTTTGGGTGTTCTTTTATTCTAAGATGGTAGTCTTGAACAGCCCGCCACTGGGATGCGGCTAACCGCACCCTTGGTCGAATCGACTTCACGTATTCGTATGCAGCATCAGGTGTCATCTGCTTGTGCTTCACCTGTTTCCAAAACAGATTAATTTTTAAATCAAATGAACTAAGGTCATGTTTGTCAAAATGGCTGAATAGCTAGATTGGCTGACAAGCTAGCAGATTAACTAGTTGACAATGTAAAATGACCTAAAGAGACATGCTGAAAAATTATTTTGGACGACATAATTGGAAGAAAAAGAAGTGGAAAAGAAACCCCTGGAGCTTATTAAACCGCTACTTGTAGTAGTTCTTTAAAAGCAAGTTTACAAGTCACTTTATGACTCACCAAACGGGGCTTTTAGTTGTCGAAAATGGGTTGCGGGTATCAGAGATTTGAAGTTGAAATGGTTACCAAGTAACAAAGAACGACGGTTGTACTTCGCCCCCGCCCAGCCTTACAATGGACGTATGTTGTTTTGCCAGCAAATGCATTCTCTTCACAAATGAATAACAACATCATAATACGCTCAACTCAACGAGTCCGAATGGAACTTGGTTTAAAATACATGTTCATACCATGGATGAACTCCACAGCCTTGCAAATATCGTCATATGATGGAGCAAATAGATAATCTCGTGTCGGAATCACCAAATGATCAATTCCTTGAGCCTATAATTGAAACAGATTAGCCAAAAAGATTGAAAAATGACGAGAAAAGCTCGATGACCACCTCAACAAGATGACAATTCCGATCATACAAGTATGAATCAAGGTAAATATCTAAGAGCATCTCCAACAAATTCTCCAAAACGAAGATTTTGAGGATTTTTGCTCCAACAGATTCCCCAAAACCTTTGCCAGAATGTTGATTTTGAAGCTTTTATCCTATTTTTGTTTCTCCAACCGATCCTCCAAAAATGGAAAAAGTCGGAGAGAGGGGATAAAAATCCACTTATTGTTCCCACCAATTAAATGGTGGAAGTTTGTCGGGGTATTAAATGTATTAAATATTTTAATAAGATAAGCTACACAAATGAATACGAGATCATAAGTGGGCATACATACATGATAGAGTGACGTTGGAACCAAAGTCTCGTATGATTCATTAAGTGTAACGACGCCATTAACGCCAAGTTCCTTCAAGCGTAAAACATCAGTAGGAAACGGTACGGCACCTAACAATATGAACTGTTCATGAAATTATCGTTAGTATTGCTGCAATGCAGTAAGAAACCATAAGAAATCCATAACTCAATACCTTAAATTCAGCAAATTTAAATCAAAAGTTGATGAGAAACGCGAGAAGAAGCGCGCACACAATAATTTGCAAGAATCAGCGATTTTGGAGAAATTCTACAAAATCTTTGTTTCGGAGTCGATAAATTATACGGCCTCTAAAACCCGGGGGAAGTTTAAGAGAGATGGTTTTTATCCAAAAGCACTTAATCTTACACAAGACTCCCTCCGTACCAAATTAATTGTCCATATTTATATTATAGTTTGTCCCAAAATAAGTGTCCACTTTCAAAAGTAAGTTGTCACTTTCCCAATCTACCCTTAATTATGAGATGGAGAAAGTTTGTCTCCCTATTATCAAGGGTAAAAGTGTCATTTAGTTATCTAAGAAGTGTAATTACACATACATAAAACTATGTGTCATTTACATTGTAGACATTTACTTTAGGAGGGAGTATTGTGTTTACAATTCCTATGCCAACAAAAAATCCATGTACAACGGTTCAAGGAGATCAAATCACTCTATTCTTAGAAGACCACGATGCCATCATTGAACTAACGAACAATTAACGATGTTGCAAGGCGGGATAAAAGTGTACGGCACATGGATGCCATGATTCGGATATTCTATTTTAAATAATTGTCGACACAAGGATGCATCTCAACACGTGTGTAAATGTGTGCACACACACACACAAAGATGTATACACACACACACACACGTATGCACGAATATGAAACTCGGGGTCAGTTCAAATAAGAGGCTAGATATCATGAGAAGGTAAGAAAGGGACGATAAGAAGGCTTCATATGTGAATTATTGAAAAAAAAAATCCGAAAAAATACATTTGAAGGTGCATATGTAAATTATTCTTATGGGTTCATCTCCAAATGGAATTTTTTTCAATGATTCACAGTTGAACTTTCCCTTAACCTTCTCTTCTTACCTTCTCATAATATTTAGCTTCTTATTTGAACCTCCGACTATGAAACTAATAGAAAAGTTAACATACAATTGATAAAGTACAAACATACTTAAGAAAACCAACCAAACGAGCTCAGTATATCCCACGAGAAGTGGGATCTGGGAGGGGTAAGATGTACGCATACCTCTGCATACCCCTCCTCTGCCATAAAGAATAACAGGGCAGCTGTTTCAGTAAAAAGATTAATCATGTTCCTAGGGGTTGTTTGTTTACCTCTTAATAGTTCCATAACCAAAAAAAGGTGCTTGTTTACCTCTTACGTTCTTAGGCAGCTGAATCGCTAAGAGGTGAATCTTGTTTGACAAAAAAAAAAGTCTGCCTCCTAATGGTTCTAAAATCCTCTGAATGATTTTGTATCTTGGATTTCCCTTAACCATTAAGAGCCCTAATTTCATTGTACACAATTACCAAACAATTATATTTCCAAACAATTATATTTCATTTTACACTATATCATGAGAGCCTCTTAATTATTCTATTCTGACCACTTAATCATTCTGCATCAAACCATTCCGCAATTGCCAAACATTTTTACTTGCAATGCACATATTAGTCCAAATTATCAAGAAAAAGAAAATTCTTAATGTTGTCCACCATGAACTTTTTGAAGAGAAATGATCCTAGTCAAGCCAACGCGGACCTCAGCATGCGGAGAGCGTAGATTTCCCATAGTTATACCGACACAAGCTAGTAGGACGGAGTCCTGAACCAGCTCTGATACCATGTAAGAATATATGTGAGTCCCGATAGATTAGTCTCCAAGAGCCGACATATACCGGGAGAAATGGTCCAAGTCTCCCCAATTTGGGGCTCAAAAACAATATTCTACTTGATGATTAGAATGACACAACAAAAGTAGTAATTGGGGCTCATACCTGATCAATCCTATCCCACCACCGGAACTCGTTTTGAATCTTGTTTCTGACAACATTATACAACAACGTTGGATAAAACAGAGCACGAGCACCTGCTCCGACCAACACCCTTTTCGTATTGGAGACCACCACTGCACCATCGCCGGAAAATTCAACATACACATCCCGACACCCATCACCATCGCCATCGCCATCGCCACCCTCTTTCAGTTCCTCAATATACATCTCTACAAAACACAAATTTCACCAAAACCCCACCTACTTTCAAGAAGAGATCCTCAATTAGAAGAAATTATCAAAATCAAGCCCTAAATCTCAAATTTCATCCAACGAAAACCCCATAAAATCAAACGAATTCCCGATACTTAATCTCTAATTTCATCGACGGAGAATCGAACACGAACCATTCAAGAACATAATCAGGCCATGAATTCACATGTTTTTGAACAACATCGAGAAAAAAGGTAGGGAAAATCGATGGGAAACTCGGAGGAGACGAACACCTGGATTGAAAAGAAGTAAATAAGAATGAATTGATTTTTTCAACGGCAAGCAAAGGTGAAACGATCAAACTGTAAGCGTTACGAAAAAAGGAAGGAGGTATAATTGTGTTGTAGAATGGATTTGATTTCTTGCAAATTGAACGAAAGAACCCTAAAAACGCCCTTTTCTCTCTCTGGGATTTCTGTCTGTTTCTTTCAACCCCAACAAACTTTTTCAGCAATCAAAGTAGTGGGTGTGCGAAGAAAAGTGAAATTGGGGGAAATCACAAAGGAAGGGATGTGATGTATTCTTTGTAAATCCGCCATTAATGGAAACTCGTGTAATATTTGTATTTTCTTGATTATGAAATCTTTTTATTAATTTGTTTTATAGAAATTTGCAAATAAATTAATTTTATTCTTTTTTCAACTAAGATTGCTTCAAAACAATGAAAGTTTTATTTTATTTTTAAAATATAAAAAATATATGAATTTATGGTTGGGCTTTGAAAACCGTTTATAACGCAGTCAACTGATTATTAATTCTACCAAGATTTGTAAACCAGTCATGATTATAGCTGACTTTTAGCATTTAACTATAACTGATCCTGATGTAAGAATATATGACTAAAAAGATACTGTAATCTAACTAAGCTTAATGTCAGGGCTTAACAATCCACGCTTCTTAAGCTCGGAACTGGTCTTGGACATTCACTATAATTCAAATTTCAACACATCTGAGTTTTATCTTTTTATGTGAATCCTAACATGTCTAAAAATATTCTACAAATTTCATTTACCTATTTAAGCCTTAAATCTTGATATTTTTCCTTTTTGAATTCTGAATAACAGTAATACTTCATCGCTCTCGGTTTCTTTTAGTATTTCTTTAAACTCAATGTCGTATATGTATGAATTGCATTAACACAGTGATACCTAACCACTTGTAACATAATGTAAGAAGACCTACAAGACTACTTGAATATTTCTTTTTCAAAGATACATTTATCATAAACTTTTGTAACACCCCAAGATCCACATTTGCATATAATCATGTATTTCATATATCAAGAAATACAAATATATATAAATATATATATATATATATATATATATATATATATATATACAGACACACACACACAAAAGCTACATTATAAAAGTAGGTACCAAAGTTTTCCATAAAATCTTTATACAAAACTTGTACTCATAAACAGCATGCAGGTACAATTAACAGCACATTATCCCATAATCCATATGCAAGCAATCATATATTTCTTCATAAATTTCTCTTTTTCCTTATCAACTGGTTGTCTGACCTGTAATGCACATTTTAAAACACCAAAATGAGGGTTAGACCTTGAGGTCTAGTGAGAAATTTCTTTTATGCAATTACAAGATGAATATCACCAAAACCCTTTTATAAAACTCATATTTGTAATAAATGACAAATATATAATGTTTTGACAAAATAACCCTTTTTTTGCCACATCAAACCACAAAATACCCATTTATCACATAATACATGAACTCAATGCTTCATATAAAACAAACCATATTTTCTTCATAACACCTTGGTTGAGACAATCTCATTTTCGCAAAACACACTGGTGCGGGAACCCATCTCATCGCAACACACTGGTGCGATCAACACACATTGGGTGAGATTACCCCATTTCCTCGCAACATGCTGGTGTAGGAACCCATCTCATCACAACACGCTGGTGCGATCACTACACACTTCATCGCATCAAAGCCCAGAGGCAAGACCAACCAAAGCCCCTCTAGACTCACCGACCAAAAGCAAGGCCAACCAAAGGCCCTCTCGTCAACCAGAGCCCCTCTGGTCAACCAGAGCCTCTGGTTCGTCTATCCAAAACCTCTTGGTCAAAAAAATGTTTAATACTTAAAGATTTGGTTTCAAATACATCCAGAGACCCTATGTTTAAACATTAAGATCAACCACAGCCCCCCTAGTTCCTTTATCATAGATTTGAATATTTTTCCAAGGTTCAAATAAACAACCAGAAGCAAAGTCATCCAAACGACAGACTAACCAGAGGTCGTCTGGTCCTTAAAGCAATAACAAGTTTGTTAGGACCAAAATTGTCCTAAATAACATGAAAGTTTTATTAAAGCAACTTGGGCCAAGAATGGAAGTCTGCAGACTTATATTTAGAGATCAGAACTATGCTTACAAGACTAAGTCTAAATCTGCAGGCTTGTCTTCGGAGATCTGAAAAAGAAGACTTCAGAGTTCGGGTGAGCTTCTAAGGCGTACAAGTACAAGTCTGAAGAGTCATCTTTCAGAGTTATTTCAAGAGAAGACCCGAAAAGCATCTAAGTGTTAAATCTGAATACGAAGTCTGAAGACCTTGTGTTCAGAGTTATTAATACCCAGGACCAGATTCCCTCTAGTCTTACCAACCAGAGCATAACCAACCAAAAGTAAGTCCAACAAGGCCAACCAGAAGCAAGGGTCAACTAGAGGCCTTTTGGTCTTACCAACCAGAGCCTCTGGACAAGAAATGGTTAACCACTTGAAAAGATTTTGAATTTCAAATATAACCAGAGGCCCTCTGTTTAAACATGAAGAGCAACCAGAGCTCCTCTGGTTCCTCAACAATTGTTCACTTTATCAAAACCACAACTTATCGCATCAATAGGATGTAATAACCACAAGTCCTCGCATCACACAAATGCGATAACTCAAGGTCATCGCATCACAAGGATGAGATAACAACAACTTCTCATCAAAAACCTAGATTTTACGATTTCATTGCATCCATCCCAAATTCATCACATTATACAGACCACTCAGAAGTAAGGTCCTCCCAGTAGAAGGCCACCCAGAAGCAAGACCCTCCCAGTAAAAGGTCATCTCAATCGCAAGGCCATCCTAGTATAAGGTCACCCAGAAGCAAGACCCTCCCAATAAAAGGTCATCTCAATCGCAAGACCATCCCAGTAGAAGGCCACCCAGAAGCAAGACCCTCCCAGTAAAAGGTCATTCCAATCGCAAGGCCATCCTAATAGAAGGCCACCCAGAAGCAAGACCCACCCAGTAAAAGGTCATTTCAATCGCAAGGTCATCCCAATAGAAGGCCACCCATAAGCAAGACCCTCCCAGAGGCCCTCTAGTCAATCAGAGATCCTCTTGTCCTTCTGATCAAGTATTCACTTCATCGTATTAATAGTGCGACAACTCAAATTTATCGCATCACACAGATGCGTTAACCCCAAGTTATCACATCACACTAATGCGATAATAGTATCCATGATCAAGATAACATCATTTTCATAAATTGATTATACCACCTCTATCCCAATATACTCAGCTCCTTGATATGCCACCCTTATTTCCACACTTAAAATCCCTCTTGCCAGTTTTATACCCAGTATCCAAATAAGAAAAGCTTTAAACAAAAACTCACCATCATACTAAAAATAGTACATAATCGTTCAAAAACACCCAAGTACGAAGCCATACGGTTCGTTATTAAAACCATATCAAAATGAAGTCTAAAGTAAAACTTACAATTAAAAACTCACCTTATGATCACAAAAATGAAGATGAACAATAGCACGTATTCAAATTATAATCACAGAATCAACTTCTACTTCTCCCCCTTTATGGTTCTGGTTTCTCTCAAACTTTAGAACACATAAGTTTTTATTTCTTTTTCTCCAAAATCAATGAGATCAGATAAACATCTTATTACTCATTTTAAATATTAAGAGGCGGTGGGGTGATTGATATTTAATATATATATATATATATAGGGGCAGGTTCAAATGTGAACCGTCCAATTCTAAAAAA
>NC_037543.1:18914084-18915603 GCF_001531365.2 Cynara cardunculus var. scolymus
GATTCTACCCTTTTTTCTTAAATAAAATGAATATTAATTATTTTTTAATTTTTAATTTCCTAAAATAAAATAATATAATCTAGGTCATTGATCAAAAAAATGGACGGATGAGATTGGTTTACACGGTTTACACAAATGGGTCAAGTTTTCATTTGAACGCTCCTATATATATATATATATATATATATGGGACCATTCAAATGAGAACTGACTAGTTTGTGGTAACCGTGAGATCCAATCTCAACCACAAATCAATAGATAAATTAGAAAATTTATAATTTTGGTAATTTTTAATTAAAATTTAATGCAAGGACATTTTAGGTATTTTCTCTCCTCTCTTCTCTCTCCGTCCCGGCCACCGTCCTCCGGTGATACCACAGTGTGATACTCAAGCACATATAAGATGCATTGTGATATCACTATGTTACATATCCGATCGACCGCACAAACGACCACAATCTGATACCCAATCATATATAAGATGCATTGTGATACCACTGTGGTATCACCGGAGGACGGTGGCCGGAGGCCGGGGGACGGAGGTCGGGAGATGGAGAGAGAAGAGAGGAGATAGGAAAGATGAGAGAAAATACCTAAAATGTCCTTGCATTAAAATTTTAATAAAAAATTACCAAATTTATAAATTTCATAATTTATCTATTGATTTGTGGTTGAGATTAGACCTCACGGTTACCACAAACTAATTAGTTCTCATTTGATTAGGCTCATATATATATATATATATATATATAGAGAGAGAGAGAGAGAGAGAGAGAGAAAACTACAATAAAAACCAATGGACTTTCTTGTTTGGAATGATTAAGTCCTTGGACCTTTTTTGGAACAAATAAGTCATTGGACATTCCAAAACATGTTAAATAAGTCATTGGACAATTTTTTAGAACAAATAAGTACTTGGACATTCCAAAATATGTTAAATAAGTCATTGGACAATTTTTGGAACAAAAAAGTCCTTGGACATTCCAAAAAATGTTAAATAACTCCTTGGACAATTTTTGRAACAAATAAGTCATTGAACAATCCAAAACATGTTAAATAACTTCTTGAACTTTTATAAAACATGTTGGATACATTCTTATGACTTGTACAGCTAGTTAAAGTGGTAAAATAGTGAAAAAAAATCCGGAAAAAACCCCAATGAACATTCATATTTTGAACGATAAAGTGGTAAAATAGTGAAAAAAATCCCGAAAAAAACCCCAATGAACATTCATATTTTGAACGATAAAGTGGTAAAATAGTGAAAAAAATCCGAAAAAAAACCCCAATGAACATTCATATTTTGTCAGTGATTTTTTAAACTAAAAAAAATAAAAAAAATTATAAAATATATTATTTTTAATTAAAACAAATTTCACCAGTAATCTTTTTAAATCTTTTTTTAATTTAAAAAATCACATACATGATATATATATTTTTAATTAAAATAAATTTAATAATTATTTTTTTTGTTTGAAAAATCACTGACAGAATATATTTTAATTTTAATTAAAATAAA
>NC_037543.1:18915978-18924559 GCF_001531365.2 Cynara cardunculus var. scolymus
TTTGGATTGTTCAATGACTTATTTGTTCCAAAAATTGTCCAAGGAGTTATTTAACATTTTTTGGAATGTCCAATGACTTATTTATTTCAAAAATTGTCCAATGACTTATTTAACATATTTTGGAATGTCCAATGACTTATTTGTTCCAAAAAATTGCCCAATGACTTATTTAACATGTTTTGGAATGTCCAATGACTTATTTGTTTCAAAAAAAAGTCTAAGGACTTAATCATTCCAAACAAGAAAGTTCATTGGTTTTTATTGTACTTTTCTCATATATATATATATATATATATATATATATATTCTTCTCACACCCTCCCATGAGATAATAAAAATATCTCATATAAAATAACCATATAAACAATAAGAGGCGGTGGGGATTTATAAACATTTAAGCATATAAACAAATTAAACCCCTCAACTCACCACCATTATTCGAAATTAACCCTCAACTTTATAACCGAAAAACTTGGTTATCACAACTTTACTTGTTTATGTTAAATTTTATAAAATTCTACATGAATCATTTCACACCATGAACGAAATGTCTGCATAGTTTTCAAATTATCTTCCTAGTCATTTACCATATTCATTAAACAATTAAATGCAAATAGTAACAACTTATTTTAGGTCAATTATCATTCAGACAATGTATGGTTATGCAGCATAAGAATATACGTTAAGTTTTGTTCATTTCAAACAATATATTTACACAAAATAACAAGATATCTTAGATTTCAGTCATTTAAAGCAATTAAACATGTTTTTTTTTGGAAAGGAGGCGACACTCCTGGCAAAAAAAAAAAAACAAACAAAAAGAGAAAAACACCTAAAAGGCGGGGAACTCCCTCCCAACAGGGACCTCCATCCACAAAATAGGACAGGCCCTAAAAGGGATGAACAACAATTAAACATGTTGTCTACAACGAACGGTAGAAAAAGTATATTTCTAATAGTTGAGGAGAAACAGTACATTATTTAAACTAAAAATTGATCAAAACAGTATTATCATTATTTGCACTTAATGTTTCTTGAAATTAAGAAATAAATAGAACGTTGAATTAAGACATCAAATATAAAGAAATAAAAAACCTACCCTTATTAAGCATGATCCATACGTACAAGGTTTAAGTCTAATTTTGATTAAGACGGATCTTTACATCCTAAAGTATAATGTCTGATCATGATTAAGACGGGTCTTTACATCCCAAAGTATGATCAATCGGCACCCGATGTTCCTAATCAAGCCAATTATTTTTATTTTTTCTTTTCAAAATTTTGGGTAATATTTTTGGACAACAATGGCTAACAATTATTATTTAAATTGTTCCACCTAATATTTTGATAAACTAGATATAATATTTTAACAATTTTATTTAATGTTCCCTTTTAATATATATATACATGGCAAAATATAAAAATAAATAAATAATACTTTTTTCCATAATAAAACTGACAGTTGAAATGACTCTAACTGACAAACCCTAACGCCTTATCCCTCCCACCAAGTCTCGGTTTTGGTCTTAACCGAAACCAAGCTCAGTTCTTGATCAGACTTTAAATTTAATAAAACAATAACATTTCTTTCTGATACTAATCGATCATAAACTATAATTTCCTTAAATTTTACTCTACAAATTTACAATTTAATTTACCAGTTTTGCTCATTTTACAAATTATACCCTTCTGCGCACTAATTTTTTATAAGTTCAGACAGCCACGAAGTGTACTAATAACAGTCATGTTATATATATATATATATATATATATATATATATATATATAGTTGGGTTCACATGAGACCAAGGTTTTTTCGTAAGACCCGTAAGATCAATTTATGTTCATTGATCAACTTTATAAGCTAATGATCTAATGATCTAAAATTCACGGTGGCAATTTTGTGATTATTGAGAAGTCTTGTGACAATTTTGTGATTATGAACAATCAAATTGTAGATCTAATCCAAGGGTTGAGAATTGGTCTTACGGATCTCACGAAAAACCATTGGTCTCACATAATCCCAAGTCATATATATATATATATATATATATATATAATAAGACGGTAATCAAATTAGAACCGTAAAAAGGTTAAGGACCGTGAAAACCGATCTAAGCCATTAATTAATTTTAATCTATGGATATTAAAGGCAACTTCAATTTTGAATAATTTAAAACACTATATTATATTATATTATGGATTAAAATTGAATCTGGAAGGCTATTCTTGGGCTTAAATCCAATCAATAGGGCTTTCATTATTTGATCCACAGCCCATCCCTTTCTTCATCTTCGGCCCACCAACTTCTTAATCATTGAGATCCATGACGCACTGATCGACGATCTGGTAGTCATGGCGACTCCATGCTTATTTATCGAAGTCGAAGGAAGCCGACTCGATGTCATGGTGATCGACGTTTAATTAATCGATCTCCATCTCCATCTCTTTCGTCACCGTTAACATATGTTTGGATTTCGTGAGGTGAAAATAATATATCTATAGGTGAAATAAGTTGAGTTTGTGTTTCATCTTGTGAATCTACGTGTGTTTCATATGGTGAATCTTTGTTACCAAAATGACGATTATGCCCTCTTTTTTTAATTGAGAAACAGCTTTCAATTAAAATCATACGATCAAAACCAAATTAGGTTTTAAATCAATCCTCACATAAGAAAATATATAATTTTAAAATATTTTAAAGAGATTTTTGTATTTCGATTTTTTTAATACGTATGTCTTTCGATTGTATAAAACTTTAAAGTTAAGGGCCTTTGCTTGTCGAATACCAAAACCAATTTAAGTCCATTTTTACTCGATAATGACGGGAGATGCACAAAACCAATTCCTCTAAGAATCGATCCGTAGTCCTACCTTCCATAAAACAAAGACCAATCCAGATTCATCGGTCTTAGGGGCCGTTTACCAAACGCTTACCTGGATAAGCGTTTACCAAATCAGATTACATTACCGGATAAGTATGGTAAGGACCAAGAATCTTACCCGGTAAGAGCGAAATAAGGACCAAGAGTCTTACCCGGTAAGTGAGGTAACAATACTCTATATTTAAATATAAGATTATACAGAATAAAACTTTGTACGTCTTATTAGAAATGAATCTCATACTCACAACCAATAAATTTTAATAAATCAGTTAAATATTGGTTAAACCAGAAGGCAATTATACGATTGATAAACTAATAATCTTCTAAAAAAATTCTTTTATATGATTAACGAATCTATCATCGCGTGAATGTTTTGATACACAATAAAACATGATAACATAATCGAAAGTTATAATTTAGTGGGTGTATGATTAAATGTATTAAGCAGTAATCAATGAAAATGAATATAAAAGAAATTTGTTTAGTTTTATCTATGTTATATTATAAAGCATTTGATAAAACTCTTAAATATCATTTTTTATGCATGAAGTACTGTTTATTGATGTATATTACTTAAAATTCAAAATTACAAGTAATGTTGAATAAATACAACTTATTAAAGCTCCATTTTTAAATTTGTGTAACTAACTGCAGATAAACATAATCATACACATGATAAATATTCATTTCAAATATAAAAAATCTAAACTATAATTAAGATAATCATTGAGTTCTAACAGAATGTTTAATTATTATCTTTATAAAAAAAATTATATTATTAAACCAATATAAATTACTTTGTTATTAAATCTAAATTAACATATAATAAAAAATTTAATTAAAGAATTTACACAAAAAAAAAATTATTAAATAGTTAATTTGATACTAATATCGAATTCTTTTCAAATTTTTATGTTATCTTCAAATTTATATTTTCAAAAATAAAAAAACATTATCGCTTTATTAAAACCACATAAAATCATATTATATCGATAGAGACAGAATAAAAACTAAACATTAAAATGGAGATTTATCTCGCTGCATTACGCGAGTATCCTTCTAGTGTAATATAATGAGCTCATTTTTTCACAAAACCAAATTTTAATTCTAAATTAATCAAAAAGGTGGTGTGTGATTGATTTGAGCTTGTACTCCAAATATCAGAAGTGTCTAGAGGTCTCAAGTTCAAATCCAAGAATGAATAAAAATTCACTTGTAGTTACGGAGATTCAAATGCGGTGATTCCGAACTACCTATAAAACATATGGTTGTTATGAGATTAGTCGGCTTACGAAGCGGATTAGATATTCAGGTTAATTAAAAAAATAATAAAAATAAAAATTATTTTAATTCCTAATCCGAACTAAACAACCTCTTATTATTTTCATTAAAAATATACAGGCTTTTTATAAATACAAAATAATAAATAAATAAAATGCTGAAAATAAGATCACTACTTTATTTATAATAATACCTTAATTTTAATATTGGCAAAAATACTTTAAAATAAAATATTATTTTATTTTAGTTTTTAAATTTAGAAATATACTTTTCAAAAGCTCAATTGTTGGTTTCTAAAACAATACATTTTAAATAAAAAGGTTGAATATAAAAAGAATTAAAAATATATTTTTTTTACAAAGTTATAAGAATTCTCTTTTTAGCTCTTAAAGTTATAACATATTATATTAATTATATATATATATATATATATATATATATATATAATACTAGAAGGGTATTTACACAATGCAGCGAAATACATCTTGATTTTAATGTTTCGTTTTATATTTTGGCTCTATCGATGTTATTATGTGGTTTTGAGAAAAAAGAAAATGTTTTTTTATTTTTTAATGAAATATAAATTTGACAATATTATAAAATTTTGAAAAAGAAAGGGATATTAGTATCAAATTAACTACTTAAAAGTTCATTTTTGTCTAATTTTTTTAATTTAATTTTTTATAATAATTTAATAACGAACTAATTTATTTTTGGATTAATAAAATATTTTTTTAAGATAATAATTAAGTATTCTGTTAGAATTCAATGATTATCTTATTATATTTTAGATTTTTATATTTAAAATGACGTTTATCATGTATTTGATTATGTTTATCTACAGTTAGTTATACGAATTTAAACATAGAGCTTTAATAAACATTTTCACTTGGCGCTTCCTTAAAGAGGCCATCCTTGTAAGATTCAATCTTTCAAAGAGAGGGATTCCGTTACAATCTTTGGAGTGCATTTTGTGTGGTAAAGGTGTTGAAACAATGGACCATTGTTTCTTTACTTGTCCGGTGGCGAGTATTATTTGGAGAAAAATTTGGGCCTGGTGGGATCTTAAAGCTCCGCGTCTATCCTCAGTGTCTGATTTTAAAATGTTGATCAAACACGTAGGAGCTCATCGCAAGGTTGGGGTTACTTTCTTATCAGTTTGCGTTGTGGCACTTTGGCAACTTTGAAGGTGGCAGAATGAAATTCTTCATGCCGAGGATAGTTCGATAATGAAGAAGAAAGATGAAGACCCATTCCCTTGTGTTCAAAATTTATCCAAACTATAGATGGGTAATAGGAATCATAAGTTCCATCTTAATTGGGATAGTTGGTCTACCTCTCCTTATCTTGTTTAGTCTCTTTTGTCTGTCTTTGTTTTGGGTTTTGCCTCTGTCTTTTGTCTGGGGCTGTTGGTTTTGTTCTGTTGTTCTCGCTTGTTTCGTTGGATTTTTGTATCTCCTTGTATCTAGCTTCTTGCTAGATCTTTTGTTTTTTGTTATATTGGTTGGCTTGGTGAGGGTGATGGCCATGTCGTAGTTCTCTTTCTTGTCCTTTTTTTAAGCCTTTCAAAAAAAATGTACTCATGCACTTTCTACTTGTAATCTTGAATTTTAAGTAATATGCATCAATAAACAGTACTTTATGCATAAAAAGTTGTTTTTAAGAGTTTTTGTCAAATGCTTTATAATATAGTATAGATAATATGTTCTCTTAGAATGTTGTTTGCTATTCAAACATGATAAACGAGACATAACAGGATGACTGTTCAGTATTTGGTTAGAAATGACTGGATAGAACATGACTGATAAAATGATCAATTTACACCTAATGAATTAAATATTTTATCCTCCTTAAATTTTCGTTTTACTTCTCTCAATGTGCATTTTTTTTTTCTATATTTCGATTAATTTATTTAATTTATTAAATATTATAATAAAAGTATTTATTATAAAAAAATATCATTAGAAAATGTTCGTCAATACGATTAACTGGCACCAAAATATGAAGTTTACGAAATTTTCAAATTTTATTTTATACATTTTCTATACAGTTTTATTATTAATGATATTTGATAAATTACATAATTTAATCAAAATATAAAAATGTATAAACTGGAATTTTGAGTGCAGTGAATTGAAAGTTTAAAGATAATAAAATACAATAAACAAAATTTAGAAAATGGATAAAATGCAAAAAAAGGAGGTGTATATGATGTATTAGAAGAGAATTATGTCTTATTTTGATGGTACATTAATAAAATACATGTTTATTGCACCTTGTTCCATGCGATAAGAGTGGAACATGTCTGTTCCACTATATTTTTCGTGAGACCAATGATTTTTCGTTAGACCCGTAAGACCAATTCTCAATCTTTGGATTAGATTTACAATCGTCAGATCTAAACATTCATAAACGCCACGAGACTTCTCAATAATTACAAAATTGTCACCTTGCAACTTTAGACCATTAAATTGGTCTTACGGGTCTCACGAAAAACCTTGTTCTCACGTGAACCCAACCCTATATATATTGGTCCATTCAAGGGAGAACTGATTAGTTTGTGGTAACTGTGAGATCCAATCTCAACCACAAATCAACGAATAAATTAGGAAATTAATAATTATGGTAGTTTGAGTTAAAATTATAATTAGAGTGCATTTTAGATATTTTTAAAAAAAACTCATCTCTCCGACCTCCAATCTCCGGACTCCGGTAAACACTAATGCGGCAGGTACCAAGTAATCACAAAGATACACAATGTGATACTCATTGTGATACCATTGTGATACCAACTATGATACCAACTCAAACCTTAAAACAAAGAAACATAATGTGATACCCATTATGATATATTGTGATACCGATTTCACCGGAGGCCGGAAATTGAAGGTCGGAGAGATAAGAGAGGAGAGAGAAGAGAGGAGAGAGGAGACAGAAGTTTTTTAAAAATACCTAAAATGCCCTCTAATTATAATTTTAACTTAAACTACTATAATTATTAATTTCCTAATTTATCCGTTGATTTGTGGTTGAGATTGGATCTTACAGTTACCACAAACTATTCAGTTCTCATTTGATTAGGTCCATATATATATATATATATGGTAAAGATCAAGAGAGAACTTTGAAAAATAAAAGAACCACAAAAAAGGATGAAAAATATATCAAAATTAATGTCAAATTAAAGATAATAAAGTGATCGTTTATTTGATGTAATTTGTTTTGTTTCTCTCCAATTTTTGTTGCATTTCACTTATTTTCACATATATCAATATACACCTAATTATCATCGTCTAATAATATTACAATTCAAACAACCAATATAGAACATGATGTTCGTCTTTACATATGAGATTTGTAAATTGTAAAATCGTTAATGATTTCAAGGTAGAAAATTGGATTAAAAAATCAATGGTTTTTTACCATCCAAAAATATTTATAAAAAACAAGAGATAGATTAGGATATTTGATTTTTTTTTTCCATAGTTACATTAATTAGTAAAAAAAAGAACTTAGAAATCAAAATTTTAAAATACGGGTTGAGTTAGCCGGGTTGAAGACATTTAAACAACCCAACCTAATGTTTACGGTTTGAAAATTTTCAATTCAAACTAAACCAAACAAAAACCCAACCCAACCCAAACCGTACAGGTTGGGTTGGCATAGTCGGGTTGAAATTTTGGTATATCGCTTTTTAATCTAGTTAAAAAATTATGTTCAAACAATTATATTAAAAGATACATGCATGAGACTTTCTATTAAGCCTAAAAATTACATATATTAATTAAGGACTTAAAAGTGTTTGACAATCCATTATATCAAAATATATCGGGCTCATCAAGTTGGGCTTCAAATAGTACTAACCCAATTCTAAACGGTACCTAACGTTTGAATATTTTACAACTCGATTATGCAGTAAATGGTTTCAGGTTGAGTTGGATTGGATTATTTCGAGTTGGGTTGGTCGGATTAAAAGCATCCCTTGTTTGAAGTACATTCTCTCTCTCTCTCTCTCTCTCTCTCTCTCTTATTATACAACCATTTACATTTGTACAACCAATACAACTCAATCTCAATCGTCCATTTAATTTGATGAATATGTGATTTGTACAACCAATGCAACCATTTACATTTGTACAACCAATGCAACCCAATAAATTGAGATATTTATGAAAATGATGAGAGTTCATTTATTATGATTTGAATATTTATGGAATATGAATATGKTTCATTAATTATGATCAATACTTTATATTAGGAAACAATCAAAACTTCTATGAAATCACATATTAATCAAATGAAATGGACGGTTGAGATTAGGCTGTATTGGTTGCACAAATGTCAAGGGTTGAGAATTTTTTTTACGGGTCTCATGAAAAACCATTGGTCTCATATATATATATATATATATATAT
>NC_037543.1:18924594-18928612 GCF_001531365.2 Cynara cardunculus var. scolymus
AGAGAGAGAGAGAGAGAGAGAGAGAGAGAGAGAGAGAGAGATATGAATGATAAGGGGAGGTTAATAAGTGTAGATGGGGGTACATTAAATTGAAATTCATGTTATGAAATAGTAAAGAGTCCAATATGTCTAGGAATGATGAGTTGCTTTCTAACTCATAATTGTTGATGTTATGTGGGGTACACACCACA
Organism: Cynara cardunculus var. scolymus; assembly: GCF_001531365.2. Lineage (NCBI taxonomy): Eukaryota > Viridiplantae > Streptophyta > Magnoliopsida > Asterales > Asteraceae > Cynara > Cynara cardunculus. Next base: position 18,924,786 of record NC_037543.1, read on the forward strand.
ACATTCAATATTTGGAATTAATGACTCTCATGCCTCAACTCCTTTTTTTAATATATTTTCAAATCTTATTTAACATTTTTAATCACTTTTAGATTTTCTTTTTATCAAACACACATTAACATATTTTCTTTTCTCCAACAACAAGTTTTTATTATATCCTGTATAACAAACGCACCATTACATGAGTCAAGCGAACAATCAAGACTCATCGTTTCTTGAAGTCCCACTCAATGTCTTGAGCAACGACGTCACTCGAGTGAACCCAACAAGTGAAAGGCCAAGATTTTCGAATAAAGACCGAACCAAAGCAATGTACAACTTCTATTGCATGATGTACAAGTGATTATAAAGTGATGATGAGAATGAGTAGGTGCAAGGATATCTGGATTTTTAATAGTAGGAAATATGTACACACCAATCATGTTATCCTCAAATTGTGTGGTCCCACATCCAAATCGCATGGGGGAAGACACAATATACGCATCATGACTCATGACTAAGCTTAGATTCTAAAAGCAAACCATCCAAATCCAAATAAATTTAAAAACAAAATAATAATAATAATAATAAAAAACAAAAGAAAAACACCAACACCAATTCCCACATTGTCCCCCTTCCATTCCTACATCAAATCTCACTTTAATCCAACAAAATCATTCCCACCATCTACATCTTTCACCCCCTCAAGGGCGATTCCGTAATTTCACCATCTAGGATGGTGGGTGTCGAGCGGCCGATGGGGGATGATGGTGGCTCTAGGGAGGAACGGGTTGTTTTGCTTTTGGTGGTTGGTGGTCATCGAGCCATGGTGGAGCGCTTTCGGAAGACTGGTCGAACCGAGCGCAGAAGATGTGGCGGCCGCCGCGGAGGAGGACGACGAAGAGGACGAGACGGCTACACGCTCGCATTGAGGACACATCGTCAAGGTGGTTGGAGGGTTCATGTTCATGTAAAACTGCGGAGATAGTTTCAGGGCTCTGAGCTCGTTGACCTCCTTCTGCAACCGTCTGTTTTCCTCCGTCAGTGTATCGCAACAACGCTTCAAGTACTCGCAATCCACCTCCGTCTGCTTCAACTTCGTCCTACAACATCCGAAACCTTTTTAAAACCAATTCGATCCATTTAAACCCTATACACATAAACTAAAAAATTGGTTTGACTATTTGTCAAAGATCTTACATATCCTTCAATAAATACCATTCACTCTCAAAAAGACCATTTTGCCCTCATGGTCAAACCTACCATCTTAAAAGGTCAAACTTGTCATCATCCAAGATTGGTCAAAATTCAAATTACAATATGCCACACACTAATTTTCTTGAAAAGATAAACTCATAAGTAGTAAAGGAGTTGACTTTATGTCAAAATAAATTTGGTCCATGACTAATAAAAGCCATCATAATTAATGACATCTCATACCCTTTATTGGTTACTAATTGGAAATGGCAAAAACCCACCAAATATGTTCAACCAAATGTACAACTCATGATGCATGTACTACAAATCCCCCCATGTTGTCCAAGTACCACAGTACTTGTAAGTCAATTCTATCCACTTGTACCCCATGCATTGATACTTGTACTTCATATCAGATTTCAAATTTTTTATAGTACCATGACTTGTTATTAAACCAAACCTCCACGGTAAAAATACATGTGAAGGTTCAGTGTCTCTGTCTTCTGTATCTTTCACAGTGTTTTTGCTGTAAATGCCGTAAATGTTAAGTGTTTTTTCTAAAGTGGTGCTACAAATGCCAAAATTTTAGGGTTTGTAGGGTACAAGTCATAATGCATGAGTTGTACTTTGTCTATAATTCTACAGTCTTATAGAAAAAAGTAAGATTAGTAGTACTATATGGATTAATGATAGAACCCCACATAAAGACAATCCATGCATTGTGAGGTTGTACCTTAAATATGTGAAATTACGAAAATACCCTTGAGAAAAGGAGTGAAAATTCCCACCTTGCCCTTCTGTTTTGAAACCAAACTTCCACCTGCCTTGGCCTCAGATCCAGCTGTTTCGCTAATGCCAGTTTTTGCTTCTAATAAATTGAAAACAAAAACCAAAAAAATGGAAACAAAAAAAACAAAAACAGAAAAAACAGCTCATCAGCACAGTCTACAAGGAACTGAAAATGCCATTGGGTTTTGGTTGAAATTACGAAGATGCCACTCACCGGATTCAGGGTGTTGTGCTCTTTGAATGTTTCTTCGAGCACCGCCGCCTGGTCTTTGGATAGCCGGAGTTTTTTCCTCGCCGCCGATGCATCTCCGCCTTCCTCCTCCTCCTCGCCGCTGATTCCGTGAGAGCTTGATTCTCGCTCCGCCTCGTTCTCCTCTCTCTCGATTCTCTTCCCGCTCACGCTCGACACTGTGCTGTTCGGCGACGAAACCAATGCTTCGTCGTCGCGTTCCGCCGTTAGGGCCACCAGAGCCGACGTCGACGGCGGCCGGTTAACGTCGATTCCGCGAGCGTAGGATCTTGTTTCCGCATTCAGATCTGCATTTCCGATCAAACAGCGAAAAACTCGTGAGATTTTTGGATTTTTCTCGAACAAATTTGGATGAATCTGTACTTGTACGCGTGCGTGTGTGCGTATGATCGCCTTATCTCGGCATGTGTAACTTCACACATTACGCGTATCAACGTTTTGTATAACATGCACCGAAATTTGTGCTTAAACATCAACAGAAGGTTTTTTCTAACGATCTAATCAAAATCACAGTTACAACAAACAGTCCGGTTAGCATCACATGCATTAAGTTGTACAGCATACACCGAGACTCGTACTCACCAGGAGGAGGAAGTGCAGGCGGAAGAGCATGATTGATCATGAACGATAGCTTCTGATGATTCGAAACATGATGATGACGTTGTTGAACGAATGACAAAGGTGGAGACGGCAACAGATTCAACGGAAATCGTGTAACGCCGCTGGAACTAGCGTCCACCGGCGGCGGTGGTGGTGGTGGATAATTTTCCGGACATTTCAAGCTCAAACTCAAGCCTAATCCATCATCCTTCTCACCCATTTTCTCTCTCTCTCTCTCTAAAACCCTTCTTCTCTCTCTAAAAATCGTTGATGGGATTTGGCAGAGGGACAAAGTAGAGTGATTCTAAATGGGTTTTTGGTTTTTTCACTGCCTTTTATTTCTCTTTAGCTGTTTCAGAGCTTAATTCACTGTGCACTACACAGAGAAAACACCAACACCACCTATATGTCTACATATATATATACATACACAGATTATATATCTATAGGATGAGAGAGAGAGAGAAAGAAAGGGTGGTGATATGTGCAATCATGAAATGTGTCAGGGATGGCTCTATTGGCACAATGATGATGATGGGATTGAGCTTTGGCTTTTGCTTCAGCTTTTGCATGGAGGAGAGAGAGAGAGAGAGAGAGATTAGGAATTGGTAAAACTAAATGCCAGTAAATCATTTATACATGACAAGAATTGCTAAATCCAGACCAGCTATGCTTTGGGAAGTTGTACTTTGTGGTTTATGTATTGTAACATGGTGTGGAATTGTGAATATTGGATCTGGAAAAGTGGTGATTTATTCTAACTGTAGTTGAGTTAGGTTGACTGAAGCTTGGGTATAAACTTTCCTTTTAGCTAGTGTAGTCACTATCCCCTTTCTTCCTGAATAAAAATGATGAAATAAATAATTTAAATACAAAAAAGACAAATTTTCTCACGCCCAAAATTGGAATATATTTTACCCCATTTTTATTTAATTAACTATTTTTAAATTTTAATTTAATGTATTTAATAATAAAAACAGTTATTAACTTCTAATATTTCCTTACAAAATTA
>NC_037543.1:18928802-18944697 GCF_001531365.2 Cynara cardunculus var. scolymus
TATATTATATTATATTATCCGTTAAAGAAAGTAATATTGTTTTGATTTAATATGGATTTTATTAAAAAATATATATATAATTTATTAATATTAAAAAAAAGTTAATTAAAAAAAATTATTTCTATTTTAGTAACAAGTCGTAGCATAACTCCTCGTGGGAAAAAAGCGGCTTTTGGGTGGTTGACCGAAGACCGAAAGAGTGTGAGGAAGGATGCTTTTCCTCGTGAAGAGAAATTCAACAAACCCCACGCGCTTCATAAAACCTCACGCGCTCTCTCATCATCATCATGATCATCATGTTCTTTGTTTCCCAATCCATGGGTCCCATTCCATGCACGTGTGCCCCTTCTTGTCATTTTACCCCTATATTATTATTATTATTATTATTATTATTTAATTATTTAATTAACTCATTATTAATTACTAATTACTGCTTCTTTATTTATTAACAAATTATTTGATTGGTTTATATTAATTTCGTATGAATAGAAGGAAAAAAGAAAAAGAAAAAAAACTTGGTTTTTTACATAATGTTTTTCTTTAAAAATTTATTGAATAAGTCATTAATAAATTACTATCAAACTATTGGTCCTGGAAATTAATGACTTTCCAAAGGAAGTGTTTGTAAAAAAGGTTTGAATACAAATACAACAAATTTTCACTTTTAATTTTATATTTTGTATTAAAATAAAGAATTACATATTTGTTGTGTAAGTTAGAAAGGTAAGACATGATCATAAACGATCTGACTGGTGGTAAATTTGCAAACAACTGAAAAAGTGAGAGGAGAGGTACTCTTTCAGATCTGAAGTAATTAGATAATCTTTTCAGATTGTGACGTCAATTTTGTCTAAGAAACTATCACTCAATAGTGAGGTATACCGCGAAGATATGAGTAACCAAGTTTCTTGCTTAGGAATTTCCTTCTGTTAGAAGCTAGAAAGAGGAATTGACCTCGAAACTATATGGTTTAGCGACTACCTCCGTCGAGTTATTTGTAAAAACTACGGTAGAGTTGTTTATAGATGTCCCTCCTTACGTTACTTTAATTCGATGGGGATGGACGGAATAGTAGTATAACGTAACATTTTTTTCAAAACTGGTAAGTTGCAAATATATGACAACGATTACCTTTTTTTATAGTCACCATTGTATTAAATGTTGTTTGACAACTTTAATGTGTGTCTTTATCTGATTTGTTGATCCATGCATACTTGTACTCTACATTTCTGCTTTTGAAGTTGATGTAGATACTTTTTAACTGAACTCATCCTTCTGTATGCACAGGAAACAGTAAGGGAAGTATGATACTACTAAAATAGTGCTTTAAAACTTACTTTAGCTGACATGATAAACATATTCCGATACTAAGATGAGAGTTGATAGAGTTTGTGAGCAAACTGGCTGGATAAGTTTGCACTCTAAATTCGGTTTGCCAGAATTATTATGTCAGACTACTATTTGACTTTATCTTGTATTGATCTTCTTTTAACTAGATGACGATCCAATCCGCTTTGTTGACGATCTTGACCTCACTTCAACTAGTATTCGATTTTGTTGAAGGTTTTTGTTTTTGGATCAATATAAATAGTTACAAGACTTTTACAAATAAAAATCTTATCAATCTATTCCAAAATATAAGTTATAGATTGAATTCCAGCTTAGACTATTTATAAGGTAGGAACATCAGATGCTAATAGTAACTTAAAGTGTTTATGGGTTCTTGAGAATCAAAACCGAATGATCATGTTAATGGATTAACCAGATTCTTCAACCAGATGAAGAATTTATCAAATCTGATATTTAATCCCAACATACGATCTAAGATATAAATCTAAAGGTACCCTAAATATGAAACTTTGAGTGAGTAAATTCCTTTGTAATGATAGTTCGAATGTCAATCTTTTTCTCAGATCCAATAAATATTACAAGACAAGTGTAAAGATTTTTTCTTCCAAGTGTTGAATCGGATTCTAATGGTGCTAATTATAAATCCGACGGTTGAGACCAACACAAACAATTCATATATAGAACCACAAAGGTGGTGCCTGATTGGTTTGAACTTGGCTCCAAAGGTCAAAAGTACCAGGAGGTCCCAAGTTCAAATCCAATGAGGAATAAAAATCCCCTTGTGGCTACGGAGGTTCAAATGCGGTGACTCCGGGCTATCTGCAAAGCAGGTGGTCATCCTGGGATTAGTCAGCTCGCATAACGGGTTGGATATCCAGGTTAATAAAAAAAACAATTCATATATAGTTGACCAAATAAGTTGTGAGTCTCATTAAGCTAATCAAACTGCTAACAAACCGACTCTAAGAGAGTATGTGTGTAATTCAACATAATACATTTTTATTTTGTTTTTTTTTAATTCATTTAATGATTTTTTGTGGTTTTGAAAGAGTGATAAAGTTTTATGCCAGTTATCAGTTTTATACTATATTTTGTCTTATTAATTATACTTTAAGAAATATAAATATTTATAAATCACAATTATTTAATATTTAAATTTTCATAAAACTATGATGGTCACAAGAAAAACATATACGAAATGAGATTATATATATACAACATTTCGGACATGTCTTCTTCATGATGCTAAATTAATAAATTATTTATAATTTCTTACGATTTATTTATACTAGAAGCATACTCGCGCAATGCAGTTAGATACATCGTGATTTTAATATTTCATTTTATTTTTTATCTTAGTTGATGTTATAATATGTCTTTATGTGATTTTGAGAAAGCGGATGTTTAACATGTATTTGATTATGTTTATCTGCAGTTAGTTACACGAATTCAGATATGGAGCTTTAATAAGTTGTACCTACGCAGAATATACTTGTAATCTTGAGTTTTAAGTAATATGTATTAATAAACAGTACTTTACGCATAAAAAGTGGTTTTCAAGAGTTTTTGTCAAATGATTTATAATATAGAATATATTTTTTTATATATAACTTAATTTAAGTTTAATAATAAAACAATTTATTTTTGGTTTAATATTATAAATTTTATAAAGATAATAATTAAGTATTCTGTTAAAATTTAATGATTATACTAATTATATTTTAGATTTTTTATATTTAAAATGAGATGTTTATCTTGTATTTGATTGTGTTTATCTGCAGTTAGTTACACGAATTCATATACGAGATGAAATTGGATAGGGATGAAATCGTTTAGGGATGAACGAATTAAGAGTTTTAAGAGTTTTAAGAGTTTTTAAGAGTTTTAGCCAAATGCTTTATAAGATAGTATAGATTATGAGAATTAGTCGAAATATCGTGTGAGAAGCATAAGAAGAGATCTAAATACTTATGACTCATTTGGTTTATAGGATTGTTTTTTAGAGATTTGAATTTGGATTTGGAGGGATTTGGATTTGAAAATCATTGATGTGTTTGGTTTCTAGGATTTGGAATGGAATTGGATTTTATTATTTATAAATAATTTATAGAAAAATTTATAAATAAATATTAAAATAATTGAATTATATTTTTATTAATCGATTGTTACAAAACAAATATTTTTAAAATAATTTAAAACCTTATTGCATACATTACTAAGAAATCCCGAGCACTCGCTAAGGATTTCAAAATCCTATTTTTGAAAGGTTTCAATTAAATCATAGGATTTCAAATCCGGACAATCCAACAAACCAAACATGGGATTGGAATGGATTTGAAATGCAAATCCCCACAAATCCATCTCATTCCTTCAAACCAAACGAGACTTTAATCAATTTTAATCTTATGTTCACTCATGAATTGGGTTTAAGAAGGGAATTGATCCAGTGTATCTCGGTGCACCTCATTAGTGTTAACATTCAATTATAATTTATCCAAAGATGAAAATCTCTTCTTACGTTTCTCACCATAACTTTCTTTATTACCGGAACCCAACCCATGAAAATCAGTTCTATTTATTTGACAGTTTAACACTTAAAAGGTAAGAGTTTGAGGGATAAATGTGAAGTCATGTTCTAGAACACTTATGTGGTGGTGCTCATAATGTGTTGACTATGGGAAAGATCCCGACATTGTTCATTTTATTCACTATCTACATTAACGGTTTTAAAACGTATCTGATAGAGGAGATATTTAATCCATTATAAGGCAACCTTTGTTCCCAATTCGGTTGGAATAGGGAACAAATGTTGTCTTTTATGGGATTGGATACCTCATCTTTCAGACACATTTTAAAATCGTGAGTAGGTGTGTGCAAAACGGACAATATCTAATATGTTTAATCTAGGATGTTACATATACACTCACCTCTAAAAATCAAAATAAATTTTGTGTAGATCAAAGTAAATAGACAAATATTTCTTACATTGTTTGGTTTTCAGGAAAAAGAATCGATGACTACTTATGAAACATTAATCAATTATTTTTTTACGCATTTTTATTTACATCTGATACTGATAAAAAAAAAGTTGTGGCACCTATTTTTATAGGGTCTTGGGCAAATACCCACATTGTCCTTGTCGAATAACATACTGTAAACATGTTTGTAGACTAGTAGTTGTCGATGAGCTGAGTGGCTGATGACGTAGAGTACAATCAATAGTGTTTTCTACACATGTGAAGATGAAAGTGATGAAGAAGACATATATTGAGAAAGATTAAAGTTGGAATTTAAGCTATTATAATTGTACTACATTTTAAATTAATATATGGTATTTGACAGTTACGCCTTTAATATCGTATTTCAAAAAATATCATTTTTTTTTGCTGAAGATTGAATTCCTAATTAAGGGGTTGTTTACTAAACGCTTACTGAGTAATTTTCCTTACTGGATGAACATGACAAGGATAAAAAACCTTACCCAGTAAGAGCAATGATAAAGATGAAGAGTCTTACTCGGCAAGTAAGAGTGATGATTCTTACCCAGATAGGTAAATTGTTGCATACGATACTATTTTGATGTACTAAAATCTTACCCGGTAAAATAAATTACAGTGTTGACTCCCAACAGTAAGTTGCTTACCGAATAAGTATTTAGGTAAATGGTTCTTAAGTCATTATAATTCTATAATTATATAATTTAATATTTTTCGTATACAGTTTTATTATGATATCAGACAGATGTCAATGTTAACATAAATAATTTAATGGATGTATTAACTTAGAACTAAATGTGTTGGTTAGTAATTGAAGTATATTTAAAATGTTTGATAACTAATAAATTTATTAATGAAATATTAAATCAAACTTTAAAGTTTTATGGGACAAAATGTGGTTTCTTTTATGACCATTTAAACCAAATTATTAAATGTTATATTTTTATTTTTAATTATTTTCCAATAATAAGAGCCATTGGAAATAAATATTTAATTATAACATTAACTGGTTATAAAAAAAAATATAATTCTTATAAGAAAATATAAAAACATTTATTGGTTAATTTATGAGTTTAAAAAAAAAAGTAATAAAAATTATAAATCTTGACGTGATTTCATATTGTGTTAAAGGTTGTCATGGTAGATTGTGTTTACGGTTACATGTTGTGAGAGTAGAACTGTTTGATTTTATAAAGTAAAACCACAACATTTTGTCCTAAAACAGTTAAAAAAACTCAGTCAAAATCGTCTCATGTTTATTGAAAACACCTCTGATTGTCAAAATGATTTCTACACCAAAAGACGGAAGAGGGGGCGATCCCCCTTTTCAATAAAAATTAGTATTTGTCTCATAAATTAGATACATGTGGGCCTAAAAATCAATTTGAAATAAATTTTTTACTTTTTTTTTTGTCAAAGATAAGGTGGATCACCCCCATGGTCAAACATGCCTCTGGGGCGATCCTAATGGTTATTTTGGTAAAAATTGAAGGAAAAATTGACTATTTTATTAATATATGGGGTATAATCTGGTCATTTTGGTGAATTTTCCTTTTCCAAACCCTACGATGATCATCTTGTAATTCTGAAACTTCAAGAACGAAAAGAGTTATTTGTTGATTTTCCACAAATCACAGGGACCAAATTTATAGTTGACTCATAATACTTTTTAGACCTCATAATTAGAGAGTCTTTGGGTGTGTCATTTTAAAAGTGATTAAAATATTATAATCTTAATAAATCAGTTTTTAGTTGATGTTTGTTTCATATAACTTTTTTGGTGATAGAAATTGTCAAATGAGACACTTGTAGAAATACCTAATGATCATATAACAAGAATGAAAATATAGGAACATATTATTACTATTATATATAGGTATATGTATATGTGTATATATATATATATAGGTATGTGTATGTGTATATGCATATATATATATAGAGAGAGAGAGAGAGAGAGTTTGTTTCAAATACAACTCATCGTATTTATACAACCAATGCAACCCAATAAATTGATATATTTATGAAAATGATGAGAGTTCATTTATTATTATTTGAATATTTATGGAAGATAAATATGGTTCATTAATATGATCAATATTTTATATTAGGAAAAAATCAAAACTTCTATGAAATCACATATTAATGAAATGAAGTGGACGGTTGAGATTGGGTTGTATTGGTTGCACAAATGTCAAGGGTTGTATAATAACCAACCTCTCTCTCTCTCTCTCTCTATATATATATATATATATATATATATATATATGTAGGGAAGGGTTTAAACAAGAACACCTTCATTTTACGAGAACGCGGGAACACCCTTTTACTATAGACAATCACATGTGATACTATTATTTCATCACATATGATACACATGTGATACTAAATCAAAGACGCAGACGATTTTCGATATGATCTTGGTTGCGGGCCAAGTCGTCCTTACACCACTAAGCCCCCTCACAAGTATTATCATATGTGATAAGGGTGTTGTTGATATGATACTATAATCCATCAAGATCATCATATGTGATGCTAAATCATAGACGCAGACAACCTTTGGCGCGACCTAAGTTGTAGAACATGTTGTCCGCACATCATGGATCCTCTCACGCGTATTATCATATGTGATAAGGGTGCTTTTGTGTTCTTGTAAAATGGAGGTTTTCTCGTTTGAACCTCTACATATATATATATATATATATATATGTGTGTGTGTGTATGTATGTATGTATGTATGTATGTATATATATATACGGGTCATTTAGGGTAGAACTTTTAGTAATTTGTGATAAGTGAGAGATCCAATATCAATCTCTCATTATTTATTATCAATGGTTAATATTAACAATGTTAATTTTGGTAATTATTCATTAGTTTTAAAAAAATTGAATTTATGGATAATATTTAGGGTAAAGTGGTCTTTTTTTAAATCTCTCATCTATCCAGTAAATGTTACCGGTTTCAAACTCATATCCCTTATGATACACATTGTGATATGTAGGACCCTCAAATCTAGAAAGAACGACCAATTCTAAATTTTCGATAAAACAATATTTAAAGATAAAATTACTTTTCTATAAATAAATATTTGATTACGTCAAATAACAATTCTAGATTTAACATCATTAATAAACCAAACCTTACATAAACTTTACGCCAACGTTGTGTGTTACTAAAACCCAAATACAGTCGTTATTCCAAAATACAGAAGGCGTTCCTGAATAGCTAAATCCTTCTCGTGCATCTAATTAGCACTCAACTTTTTACGGTGTCGCTAACATGCCAACAAATAAAAAGGGTTAGGCTTAAGGCCTAGTGAGGTTAAGCAATTTTCCTCATAATTGTAAAACGATAAAACTGAAATACTGTTTATTTAAATCATGATTTCTCAAATGAATGTCTTTATAGTAAAAATAACATCTTTCTAAAACCCACCATTTTATCTTTCTTAGAGAGATCGAAGAAAAAAGACAAAAAGACCAAAATTATGCTGACTGCATACAGCTTTTTAACGGAAGTTAGGCAAGGGACCAAACCCTAACGGAATAATTACATAAGGATCCTAGTCAATATTTTTTTTAGGGTTGGGGAACTTCGTATGAAACCACAGGAACTAAATTTGTAATTTACTCTAAATTTTATTACGTAATAACGGATCAAGTTACCGGTCAAGAACATATTTATCAATTTACTCGAAGTTTTATAACGAAAAATGGGGAGATGGCATGCAGATCAGAGAGGAGGTTGAAGATGGGGCACACGTCTTGCCTATGTGTTTTACCTCTGTGTGTGTATATATCTATATATATATATATATATATATATTGTTGGTGCAACCTGCTGGGAGGTTGCAAGGATCGGAAAAATTAACGATTTTGAGAACTTAAGCAAATTACCGCAAATCTCATACACACAAATATTCGATAAGTGTAAAGAGATGATCTAACGAGATATAACACACAAGATTTACATAATTCAACACCTCCAACTAAATTTTGGTAACATCAAAATATTCTTCGGTGTTTGTTACTTTGAATATGTTGTTTTCTCTACTCATAATTATTTCTTCATCAGTAATTATTTGATACATTATATTCATACCCCTTCTTAAGTGTATATCACATCAACTAAATTTCTCAATTTGCTCATATATGTTCTCATTTACTGAACATATATACGAATGAGTTACATAAAGATGGAGAAGAAATTGAAAATATATGTATATGAAGAGGGTATGTGATGGTAATTGTCTAATGTACATATTAATAAGAACTTAACGATCATATTAAATACAAGAAATAAAAGAAAGTCGGGTCGGGTTGGATTCAAATGACCATAATCCAATTCCAACCTAATACCTACTGTTTGAAGATTTTACAACTCGATTAAACATCAGATTACTTTGAGTTAGATTATCACTTTAGGTCGGATTATTTCACTTTAAAGAAGGTAATGTGGAATTTATTTAAAGAATGATTTGACAAAAGTAATTTTTTTTTTTTTGAAAAAGTTAATGTTTCATACAAAACTTATGTAAAAAACTTCATTTTTGGTCCTCGTACTTTATCGCTTTTTTAGTTTGGCCACTAGAGTTCATTTAATACAAATTTATCATCACAATTTCTGATATTGTTTGGTTTTGGTCCCTCCCACTACGGATCATAATGCCTTTCACTTAAATGGTGTGGTAATTTAATATCTCATGGTTTCAACATTTTACACTTTAACCCTTAGAGTTTCAGCACCTTAACTTTCTCTTCTTTAACTTTCAGTACTTTCAACTTTCAGCTAATCACTTTTACGACACTTGATTTTGATTTTTCATTAACTTATACATATCAAGTAGAATATCAATGCGAAATTGATTCGTTTGTTTGTAATCATCAAAACAAAGGTTATTTATGTCATTTTACCTAATAAATGTTTACCGTCAGAAGTCACCACCTTCATTTACCTTATTGGTTAACGTTGTAGGTTACTAAAAGTGAATTGATCATAAACATCTCTTATGCAGTGAACGTTAACCAGGTAAGAGTCTGCTCAATCATTTACTAGATAAGATTATCGATCCTTACTATATTTATTATCAGATAAGATTTGGTTTCTTACCATGTTTATCTACTAACTGGTTGTAAACGCTTATCAAGTTATATTACCTTATATGATGAATATGACAAGAACCAAAAAAATTTACCTGGTAAGAACAAATACAATGACCGAAAGTCATACCCGGGAAATGTTGACGATAACTCTTACCACAATTAGTACTTACCAGATAAATTGTTGCATACAATAATATTGTGGTGGACTAAAATTTTACCGGTAAATAAATGATAATGTTAAATTTTATCGATAAACATTACCCAGATAAACATTTAGTAAACGAAAATAACACTCGAAAAGGGTCTGGTAAATAATTTTTAAAATTGAAAGTAAAAAAAAAAGAAAAAAGGAAAAAGGGGTGGCACGTGGGAAGGTGGGGAAGGTGTCACGTGCACAAGTGGTGGTGGCCACGTGGGATGCATGTGGGCCTACTTATAACACCCGTGCGCGTCACTATGTCCCTTTATTTCAAGACACGCTCTTCTGTACAATCATTGGATACTCTCTTCTCTTAATTCTCTCATTTCCTTTCAATTTTTCCCACGCGCTTCTTTTAATTTACATTTTAACCCTTCCCAACTTTTTAATTACAAACTCATAATCAAATATCAGTTTCCATTACATTTTTGGTCCTTATGTAATTCTAAAAGTACCGAATATCGTTCCGACAACTTTACGTGTGTTAAAATCAAAGACTCATGTATGCATGTAATACATTTTCGTAGAGTTATAATCGTTCACTCAGGTAAGTAGACATCAGGTTCGAACAGGAAAGATCAGTTAACCGTAATAAAATTTGTCATTCTGATAAATTAAGTTTATTTTTTGTTCTTTAAAATTTATATTTTAATCAGTAATTTTCATATACAGAATTATAATCAGGGTGTAGGGGTGAGATTTATTAATGTTGCATGTGTCTGTATGCTTGTATGATATACATACATAAGCTCACTTAGTAAGGCCATAGTAATGATATGTTTTTCGTAGTGCAGTTTTGTATGACTTTTTAATGATGCTAACACTGTGATTCGTTTTATACACTGATCATCTTTGTCGGAAAAAATGAGAGGCAAAAGTAGCATATCAGAGCTTAAATCCAAGTTTTAATGGTTGACTGTGATAAAACACAGAATTCTGATCCCAGTCACCAACATTCCTGGATCCACCACTATTTACTCTTAACTTGGATCAAAATGATTTTCTTAAAATCTAAATGTTAAGTGGCGTTTATTTTTTAAGAGGTGCTGAAGTCTGAAGTCTGATTTCACTTCTGATTTATAAGAGCTGGTTCTGAAGTCTGAAATCTAGATCATAAGATTGTTTTTTTTACATCTGAGGTTTGGAATATGAATCAATCAAACTACTGCAAAAATATAAAAAATAAATAGTTTTTTTTTACAAAAGTATAAGAGATGAATAATTTTTGCTAACAAATCTTTTTCAGCCCTCAAAATATGAACCATAGAACAGAAGGTGAATTAGGATTAAGAGGTATTATGAGATATATTTACCACTTAAAATTTCAGAGGACATTTAGAGCTTTTAAGCTCTTATTTTAAAAATAAAACAAACGCTCTTAATACCCAAATGTCTGAACGAATCAGACTTCAAAGATATTAAGAGGTAATTTTGAAAAAAACAAACAAGTCCTTAGAAAAATATGGTAATTTACCAGTCTTCATAGTTTTGCCACTAGTACTGCAAAATTATCGAACTCTGTAACGTAACTCTTGAAATAATTTTGAGAAAACGAGCAAAGTTGTAAGAGTGCAAATAGATGGAGGGGGTTATTGCAAATAACAAATATTCTTCAAGTGGGGGGTGTCTTGGGGGTTATGGTGGCATCACGTGAGGTTTGAGTTGGGGCATTGAAACCAGGAGAATGTTCACGTGCGATGAGGGTTCGTCCGTGCTAAGCACGTGCATGGAGAGATCTCAATAATTCTTATGTAAAATGTCATCAATGTCCTTCTCCCACTCTCTTCCTTGTCTAATCATTGGTTTCAACATCGGATGCCTCCTCCATTCTCATAATATTCTTTATCATCCCTAAATTACCATCCTACCCCTCCACTCTCTCTCTCTAGATAAATTCTCTCTCTCTCTAGATTTTAATAATATTAAGTTCAGATATAGATATAATCAGATATTTTAAGAAAATTAGTCGAACGACTTGTTGAGCTAGTTACAATAAGGGGTTTTTTGTTTACCTCTTAATAGTTTCATTAAGAAGCAGCCTCTAAATCATTAAAAAATGAATATTGTTTGACAAAAAAAAGTCTGTCTCTTAATGATTCTTAAATCATCTGAATGATTTTGTATTTTGGATATCCCTTAACCATTTAACACTCTAATTTCGTTGTGAATAATTATAAAACAATTATATTTTATTTTGCACTATATCATGAGAGTCTCTTAATCATTGTGACTACTTAATCATTCTGCACCAAACCATTCAGCAACTGTCAAACAACCCCTAAAACTCGCAGAAACATATATGGGTGCAGGTAGAGACTTTGTGGAAATATTTGCTAAGTTATGAGTAATTTAATAATTGCCAATCATACCTTACAGTTGAATCTTATAATGGACGAAAATGCCCTTTCATGATATCTAATGAGTACATAGAGGGACGAGATGGTCCTAATTTCCTTGAACGGATATTACTCTAAGAATTTCTCGAAAACACAACTAGGAAGACATCCATCATCACCGAAAGAGTGGGCACTCAAGGATCATAATTGCTTTCGTTATTCACAAATCCTTTTAATCATGGGTTCAACTTCTCTTGAACACTTTAGCAATCATCTACAGGTATTAGATAAACCGTTTGTCGGTTTTAACCATCAAAACAGAACTAACGATCCACTTACGACATAATCATCTTTCTGAATCGACATACTGTTTATAAAAAAAAAGTGTTGTTGGTGATGACGTGTGGACACGTAGAGTCCACGTCTTAGAAACCGAATGATTGCAGTTTTCCCGTCTTCCAAACACACATTCGCATAAAGTTTTTTTCCTTTCCTTTTGGACACCTTTTTTCATCCACCCAAAAACCTTGCCAATATTTCATGATGTCAAAGTGGGATTGGAAGTCACTCTCTCTTCTTTCTATCCAAAACCCTTTTCTCTTTTAGCATTAATGATGTCAAAAAAGCAAAGGCAAAATGCAAAGTGACACACAATGTCAAACCACATAGACCTTGGTGAGGTCAAGTCCTTCTATGGTGTCTATTTGACTCCATTCTTTTCAAGAAATCTTTATGTCAAGGCCCCACTTCATATAATTACATAATATTCTCTTTGTTTCATAATAAAGAAGTTCTTTTTTAAAGAACAAATAATACAGGTTTTATCTGATAACGTTTTCTGTGTTTCTATTTCTGTTTACATTTGTATTTTTCTTTTAATTATTTAAGTTGACTAAGTGGTGTTTGACAAAACCTTATTTAAATCAGTTTAATTTATAAATTTAGAAAATCGTTGTTCCAAAATGTAAATCTGATTATAATGTTTTCTTGATTCATGTTCTCGGTTTAGTTCTTGCGTTTTTATTTAATGACAAAATAAATGAATATTCTTTTTTTTTTCTTTCTTTCTTTGATAAGAGACTTAATCTATACTATATTATAAAGCATTTGATAAAAACTCTTAAAAACCATTTTTATGCATGAAGTACTGTTTATTAATGTATATTGCTTAAATTTCAATATTACAAGTAAATTGTGTGTAAGTACAACTTATTAAAGCTTCATGTTTGAATTCGTGTAACTAACTGCAGATAAACATAATCAAATGGAGGATAAATATCTCATTTTAAATATAAAAAATATAAAATATAATTAAGATAATCATTGACTTCTAAAAAAATATTTGATCATTATCGTTATAAAAAATTATATTATTAAATAAAAAAATGAATTAAGGAAATACATAGAAAAATAGAAATGTTAAATAGTTAGTTTGATACTAATATCAATATATATATTTTTAATTTTTTATGATATATTCATATTTATATTTCATTCAAAAATAAAAACATTACCGTTTCCTCAAAACCATATAAAACCATATTATAACATCGATTGAGACAAAAAAAATGAAACATTAAAATCGAGATATATCTCACTACATTGTGCCAGTTCCCTTCTAGTACCAGTTAATCCACAAAGTTGTTTATAAATAGTTTAGATATTATATTTTTTATTAAAAAAATTACATGAAATCGACTTTCAAAACAATAATAATAGAAAAATAAAATAAAAATAGGAACAACTTTTATTTTCATTTATTTATATCTACAATATTTGTTTTGACAAATATCTATTTTCATATGGTTTATATTAATGAACTAGTTTCCTATCTCTTTGAAATAAATGCAATAATTTTTAAAATTTTTTAATATTATAAAAAAAACATGTTTATTATCATAAAAATCAATTACATTCTAAAAATTCTAATAGATAAGTTAAATAATTTTCAAATATTTACCATAATAAACATTAAATCATGTTTTAAAAGTTATTGTTTGATTGATTTGAGTTTGGACTCTAAAGGTTAAAAGTATCTGTAGGTCTCAGGTTTAAATCCAAAGAAGAATAAAGATCACCTTGTGGCCATGGATGTTTAAATGTGGTGACTCCGGACTACTTGCAAAAAAGCTATTGTTTGAAAAAAATTATTTTTCTTTACTTTGCAAAATTATTTGTATCGTCAAAAATAGTTACATTACTTGACGATTTTTAAGTTCGCTATAAAATCATATGATATCATGTTGACCATACATTTTGAACTTTGATAATTATCTTATTAATTACCTTATCAACCGTTTGAAATCATCTGATCAATTTGATGTAATGTTTCGTTGGTGAAACGACATTATACTTAAAATTGATGTTTTTGTTAGTGAAAATAACGTTGTATTATCAAAACAATCAACATAATATGTTGTCTTATGGGTATCTATATAGGGACCTAATCAAATGAGAATTCGATAATTTGTGATAACCGTGAGATCCAATATATACCATTCAATTGAGATAATTAATTTTATTTTTTAATTAATATAACGGGCAAATGAGTAATATTTTTTTTACAACTCATGGATCATAAATTGAATTGAATTTTTCCAAGGTAGGGTAACATGCAATGGTCGCATAATAGGGTTTGAAGTTACAGTACATGAAATGTTACCCTGCCATGCTAGGGTCGCATGCAAGAGTTACATATTTTCCTCGAGGGACCAATTTTGTCAACTTTTGATTCTTGAGCAGTTTTGTCCATTCTCTTGGCATAAAATGAATTTGGAACCATCATTTGAAGGAGGTTGGACCAGATATCATTAGAGAGACACAAACAGAGCGATTGGAAGCATAAAAAATGGAGCGACTGGAAGCATCAAGCATCGATTTCTACTCCATTTTGGTAATTTCTCGTTAATCTTTTGGTTTTGATGCATTTACTTTGAGATTCCATTGTAATCGATTGAGACAAGTTTATTTGTTGGATTTCCATGTTTAATGATTAATTTTATGTGAATGTTGATTGATTTGGCCAATCATCTGATGTTAATGTGAATGTTTATCAGTCAAAAATCTAGATACATAATTGTCCAGAGATTTTGATAAAGTAACAATTGAACCTATTTGATTTCGATAAGGTTTTCGATATGGATTCTTGAAATCTTGCAATCAAAGTCATTTTAAGCCGAGCTTACGGGTTTATAACTTTAAATTGGTGGTTTTCTCACCCGAAAAAGCTAATTGCACCTAAGAGTTTAAGAGTTGTTTAAACTCGTATTGTGATTAAGATTTGATTAAAGAACTTATTTTAATCAATGTTTAATTAAGGAAAAACTAAGATTGTCAGAGCTTGTTGACAATTTTAACCAATTTGGACTTGTCTGTTTTGTTATAATCATTTTGAATCATATGTTTAGTTCTTAATCATATATATATATATATATATATATATATATATATATATGTTCACATATATGTAATAACTCTTTCGTATTCATACATCAATATAATACATACTATTCATCATGAATATTTATATATGTTCACATGTATATAATAACTTTTCAACATTCATACATCAGTATGATATTCGTCATGAATATAATTTTCATTGTAACATTCATCATGAATATTTATGTATGATCACGTATATACAATAAGTCTCTACTATTTATATTAGTATAATATTTATCGTAAATATTAATTTTCACCATAATATTCATCATGAAAATACTACAGAAACAAATAATAAATCAATTGATAGGTTATCGATGGAAAATGAAGGTGGTAGGTTATGGTTCAACACATATAAACATACTAGTTGTGTACCTGCGCAATGCGGCCGGAGACATGAATTTTAACGATTTTGAAGTTCTACTGGTTTTATAAGATAAGATTTAACGATGATATATGTTACAC
>NC_037543.1:18947407-18949173 GCF_001531365.2 Cynara cardunculus var. scolymus
TATATATATATATATATATATATATATATATATATATGAGTACGTTTAAATGAAAACCGTGCATTTCTAAGAAACTGTGTAAACCAATTTCGACCAATAGAAAAATTCTTTTTTTTTTCTAATTAAATTTAATCAATAAGGGTATTTCGGTCATGTACAATATTTTTATTAAATATGGAAGTTATTAATAAATATTAATTAAGGAAACGTAATAAATGAAATTTTATAAATGGTAACATTTAAATATTTAATTATATTAAAATATTAAAAATTTGGATTTCATATATTGTCATGAGTCGTGTCTTGATGAAACAATTGAATTATAGAATGAAATCATCAAAACGTAGATGAACAAAAAAAATCCACAAAATGAAACAGGTTTCATAAACGTGAAACTGGTTCATGTTGCAAAAAAATTAGGTGAACCGAAACATTTTTATGGTGAACCCGTTGTATTGATGGTGTAGTTAATCCTTTTTTTATGAGAAGCAAAATGAAACCGGTGCATTTTGAAAAGTAAAATGAAACAGGTTTCATGAACGTGAAACCGGTTCATGTTGCAAATAAATTAGGTGAACCAAAACATTTTTATGGTGAAACCGTTGCATTGATGGTGTAGTTGATCCATTTTGTTGATGAAAAGAAAAATGAAACCGGTGCATTTTGAAAATAAATTATGAAAAGGAAAATGAAACAAGTTTCATGAAAGTGAAACCGGGTCTTGTTGCAAATAAATTATGTGAACCGAAACATTTTTATGGTAAAACCAATTTCGTTCATATAATGTAATTCAAAATTTAAAACGATTCACTCCATATAATTGAATATGGTGTGTTATATTCAATTTTTTTTATATGTTTTATTGATGGATGTGATTTAAAGTTAAAAATAATATATTGCTTTAAAAAATGAAAATAGTGTCATTAATATCGAGAAGGATGTTACCAAACGTTAAATTTTGTTTACCATTTTTGCCCTTACTGTTGAAATAAAATAAAATTTTAATATATATTTTTTAATTTCCTAAAATAAAGTAAACTAATTTTGGTCATTGATCAAGAAAATGAATGGATGAGATTGAATTACACGGTTTACACAAATGGAGCAGGTTTTTATTTGAACGCTTCTATATATATATATATATATATATATATATATATATATATATATATATAGAGCTTGGTTCAAATACTAACCAAGATTTTTGTGTTAACTTTGTTAACCAATCTTGGCTATTGATTCTTACAATAAAGGGTTGTAATTAATCATGATAAAAAAATAAAATTTTAAATTAACAATTTTAAAGAACATATGTGAACAAAGGGGAAAAGAGTATTTAGGTAACTTTTTTATGTAACTCCCATATCATTAATTGGGAGTTACAAAATCAAAAAATCTCATTATTTTTATTAATTTATTTTTGTTAATGTAAGAACCATATGAACACACACACACACACACACATATATATATATATATATATATATGAACCATTGTGTCAAATACGAACAAAAATTGACATATATATATGAACTTGGACTGTATAACATTTATGAACACAATATGAATATAATAAGAATAGTTGTTAAACGAAAGTAAATAAATAAAAGAATAGGTATGAACACAATTTGAACAGTTTGTGAACAATAGTTCTTTCATTATGAACACATTCAGGAGCAAGCCAATGTTGAGATATGCAGCTAGTGTACATATGAACACAATATGAACACATTCAGGAGCAAGCCAATGTTGAGATATGCAGCTAG
>NC_037543.1:18950320-18969329 GCF_001531365.2 Cynara cardunculus var. scolymus
AATTAAATTATAATAAAAAAATTGAATTAAAAAATTACACAAAAAATAGAAATTTTAAATAGTTAATTTGATACTAATATCGATATATTTTTGTCAAAATTTTATGATATCTTCAAATTTATATTTTATTCAAAAATAAAAACATCGTTTTTTTATAATCACATAAGACCATACTATAACATCGACTGAGATAAAAAATAAAATGAAATATTAAAATCAAGATGTATCTCGCTGCATTGCTCGAGTACCCTTCTAATATATATAAAACGCCGAATGAAGATCAAGAATTAATGTAACAGGCGTTCTAAAAATACTATTTTTTAAAACGTGTTAAAGTTCGTTATATAGATGGATGATCTTATAAGTTCATCAGTAAATTTGGTTTCAAAATACGAATTTTAGTGGTTATTAAATCTGTTACATTAAATAATGATTTTGATACATCGTTACATGTAATAGGAACAAAAACAGAGTGTATTACATTTTAATACAATGTTCCAATACCAAACCTTACGTAAACTAGAAATAAACGATCATAATTGATCTTGTTTCTGTTTAAAGAACCAGTAGACCTACAAAAGTTGATTGACAACCGGTGAAAACGAAATTTGTAAACATCTTTAGAAAAATTAATTTCATCGAAATTCTATGTCAGATGTTATCCGTTTAAAAATAACAAAAAAATATATTATAACCCCTCAAAAGCCTCACTTTTCGGTTTTTCATGTCACATCATTACCACCTCAACAAATTAATATCGCAATAAAACTCTAAAAATAAAGGTTTTTATTTCATTATTTAATTTATAAATACCAGAAGGGTATCCGCACAATTCAACGATGTACATTTTGATTCTAATCTTTCGTTTTATATTTTGGGTCTATCGATGTTATAATGCGATTTTATGTGGTTTTGACAAAAAAAAAATTTACTTTTGAATGAAATATAAATTTGAAGATATTATAAAATGTTGGGAAAAAAAAATTAAGCGATATTAGTATCGAATTAACTATCTAAAAGTAATCCTTTTGTGTAATTTTTTTAATTTAATTTTTTATTATACTTTAATTGAAGTTTAAAAACGAATTAATTTATTTTTGATTTAATAAAATATTTTTTTAAGATAATAATTAAGTATTTAGTTAGAACTCAATAATTATCCTAATTATATTTTTGTTATTTTATAATTAAAATGAGATGTTTATCCTCTAAGATTATGTTTATCTGCAGTTAGTTCAACGAATTCAAACATGAAGCTTTAATAAGTTGTACCTACGCATAAATTACTTGCAATCTTGAATTTTAAGTAATATGCTGTAATAACCAAAAAAAAGATATAAATTAATTGTAATTTAATGACAGTAAACTCAATGGTCATGAAACCTACGACCATTAATTATGGTTTATCGTTTCATATTCTGTGAAACCGCTGATGACTAAGTATATATATGGGGAGGTCCTCAAGCATAGAGATGACAAATTCTCGGGGAATGAAACTCGTATAAGAGAGGTGAAAGATGAGGATGATTTGGTGAAGTGCAACAAGTTTGATGTATTTTTTTGGGAGAACATGAGGAACTTCGAGGAACGGTTTGCAGTTATGACCTGTATGGTAAGTTACACGTGATTTATTTTTAAAATGGTTGCATGCCTTATTTTTTATTATCCACAAGTTGTTTGAAGCTTCTCGAGATTTTTGATACGTTATATATGTGTGAAAAGTGAGATATTTTTATAATATGTGTTTTGTGTATTTGTGTGTCAATGGGGATGTACTACGGTATGATTTTGTAAAGACAAGCATGCTTTGTGAGCTTGTTTAAGCCGTAAGTGCGAACATGCTGTGTGAGTTTGCGAGGTAATGCTGTGTGAGGTAGACATCTCCCATGACGTTGTTGCTTTGTGATGTAGACACGCACTATAATATATTTATATTGTGAAAAGTGTTATTCTCATCAAGGCATGCTAAATTTATGAAGCTTCGTGAAAATTGTTTATTTTAAAAGTTGTTGTTCATGCATGAAAACCGTGGATTCACTGGGCCTAAGGCTCACCCAAAACTCTTTTAAAACTTTTTCACCCAGACGGTTATTAGACTGAAAAGAAAAGTTGGATAAAGAGAAAAATAAGGATTATCATCAAAGAATGACATGTGCAGATCAAGTCATTGTTATATCGAGCAAAGTATGTTCGTCAAGATTGCAAGTTTAGATAGTGATATAAATTGTAAGATTATAAATTTTATTTCCGCTGGAATGTAAGTGTTTGATCTTGGGATACTAATTCTGTTATATTGTAGTATTGGAAATTTTGGGAAGTTACATATGCATCAATAAACAATACCCCGTGTATAAAAAATGGTTTTTAACAGTTTTTATCAAATGCTTTATAAATAGTATAAATAACTTTAATTATAGCTTATAATATAAATTTAATATATATATATATATATATATTATTAAACTACAAGAAAATAATTAGTTTATGATTTTTAAATTAATTTTTAATTTTAATATATAAGTAGTTGAAGACTAATCTAAGCATAATAACATAAACGAAATAATCAAAAATTAAACGTATGAAAGAAATAATAAATAAAAAGTATAAATTTTTTTAAGAAACGAACAATAAAACAAAGTTAATTATATTTTTATTATAATGAATTTATATTTTTTGTCCGAACTTTAACTTATATGTTTTTTATAAATTTATTAAGACAAAGAAAAATAGTTAAGAACAAATAAAAATAAAAAAACAATAAAAAAAAAAGAAATGTAGACACGAATCCGGATTCTTGTTCATAAATCATTTGAGTTTTAACACATCAAGAGCCGTTTACCAAATGCTTACCCGATGTTCAACAGTGCTTACTGGTAAAATTCAACACTAGCACTTACATACATGATAAGATTTTAGTCTACCAAAACGGTATCGTATGCAATAATTTATCCGGTAAGTGCTAACCATGGTAAGAGTTGTCACCCTCACTTATCGGGTAAGACTCTCGGTCCTTGCCTTCACTCTTACCGGGTAAGATTCTTGGTACTTGTCATATTCATCCGGTAAAATAATGTGACTTGGTAAACACTTACCAGGACAAGCGTTTGGTAAACGGCCCCTAAGAGTTATAGAAAACAAGTACGTTTTTGTGATAATTGTAACTTATTTGATAATAATGTCTGTGATATTTAATAAGAAATAAATTTATTTTGTGAAAATAAACTATTTGTATGACAAATTGTTCAAAGTCGATCGAAAATGAGATTTGTGAAATTGTGAGTTCATATAAATGGGGCGGACGTTACAAAAACCTACACAGACAACATATGAGCTTTTTATCAGTTCCAAGTAGAGATGGCCAAATCGGCCCGGCCCGGGACCGCCGGAGGACCGGGACCATAACCGACAAAGGACCGGCCCGGGACCAGGACCGGTAAGGACCGGTTATGGGACCGAAAAGCGAGACCGGTTGAGGTTTTTGGTAGTTTCATGGGACCGGGACCGACCGGGACGGGGACCGGTTATGGGACCGACTATGGACCGGCCCGGCCTGGCCCGAAAATTCAAATAATTTTATAAATAAATGTATTTTTAAATAATTTTATAATGTATTTTTACGGTTTTTGGCCATCTGGAACTTCCAAGTTGTGTGTAATTAATATACTTCTATGAGTTTCACCATGTTACAATATTTACGGTTCATATATTGTTTCGAACCCCATAATCCACCAATCTTAGTTTTCAAAAACTTGTATCTTTGCAGGGTCGTCGTTTTTTAGTCAAGTTTATTTTTTTAAACCGTTGGATCAAACTAAATGAGTCGGTTTGACGACTTCTAGTTTGGTATGATTCATAAATTCGGAATCGTTAAGAATGATTTGGTATTCATAAATTCGGAATCGTTAAGAATGATTTGGTTCTTGATTCTGGCAAAAACCAAATGAATTTGAACCATTCACACCCATTGTGCTCACTACGAAACTACTCATTTCATGTGTGATTATTTTGACCGAAAGTGACGGTAATTCTATGTTTCTTGTTGGGCTAAGATTCATTAAGCCCTTGAACGAAAACCAAAACCGATCACTTTCTTTTGGGTACCGACCTATCATTCATAGACATAGATCAGGGCGAGGAAATGGGGATAACGATTCCAATGATAAAATCTTGACATTGAGCAAGATATGGATGATTATATATGTGTATAAACACACGGTTGGTTATATATTTCAGGAGTAGGAACGGTTACTCTAGTCTAGGAGCAGTTAACATATTTGTAACAAAAGCATATGACCGATTGAACTGATTAAAGGTTCGGTTCAGACCTAGTTTTAAACATCATTACATCTGAGATGCTATGATGAAGTCTGGTTACTGATTTTTACTTTTTTTTTTTGCAGATTATAATAAACAATTATATTGTTAAGAAAATATAATTAACCATACTTATTAAGTTATTGAGAATGATGATCTATAGTCATAAAGCCATAGAGATCAAAATATGTAAGCTTTGCCTTATGAATTCACCCTTTTTAAAAAGATGTAGTCCAGAATTTATGAAAGTATAAACTTTAGTGGTCAAAATGAAAATACTACAAAAATATAGTGGCCAAAATAATATTTTTGATGGTTTGAGGATGAGCCAAATAAAAGCCTTATCGCCTTCTCCCTGTGTTTCTCCATAGCGTTCAAGTTCTACAGTATGCTGATGCCCGCATCTCCACCTCTTCAACTCAAGCCTTCCTTCTCATTTCCATGCAAGTCTCTCTTTCTCTCTCTCTCTCTCTCTCTCTCTCTCTCACACACACACACACACTCTCAGCTATTGATGGTCTGAACTTGAATTCTTCGAGAAGTATGCCAAGTGACTGATGAAATGTCTGAAAGAAAGTTTATTTCTAAGGTTGAACCCTTTAAAAAATTATGTGTGGAAACGGTTCAATTCGTGTAGTTTTGGTTGAATAGAATCCTTTGTTCAGTCTTGAAGAATAAACTTTACTTTGTTAGTGTGAGAAATCTTGATCGGAGATGTAAACGGTATGCTTGGGAATTGGGGATTCTGGTTACGTGACTTGGTGGTATTAGCATTGAAGCAAATTAAGTTTTTTATTTGAACTGAAAGACTTCCAATTTGAATTAAGTTTTTTTTATAGATATAATGATATTAAATTTCGATTATGCTCCCTCCATTACAAACCAAGATCTGGTTCAGCTTGTTTGGTAGATAGATTGGTTATTAACTATTAAATTGAGATGAATCGTATGACTTTTCAAGATTAATTTTGATAACTGCATTAACTTTTATGATGAAATTTAGGGAAGTTGATCAAAATGAACCAACTTTGCTTTCTTTCCTCTCATGGGAATGAGGGAATCAACTTAAAAATCCTTTCGTTTTGGGGAAACCAACTTTCAAACACCTCATTAATGGGAGGTAGTTTGCAAATTCATGTTCCCAAAATAATAATGAAAGCAAAGTTGATTCATTTTGCTTCTCAAAAATGAGAAGCTTCGAAAGTTGGTCCCTGATTAGGAACGGAAGCAAAGTTGATTTCATTTTGGTCAATTTGCCCTAAATTTGTCATAGAAGTTGATGCAGTTATCAAACTTATCTTGAAAAATTCAAACAGTTCATCTCAATTTCATAGTTAGAAAATCAGTTGGTTTCTTTTTGGTGCAATTTGGCATTAAATTTACTAGAAATATACTTATTGTAACATATAACATATTCAAATCAATTTTAAAGTAGGACGAACATAGTAAGTTGTATGGTGTGGAAATGGTAGCCGGAAAAACTATTATAGGAACTACATTAATCGAGTTATTATATTGCTACCCTAGATTTTGCATAGTCATGAAGAAATAATCCTACTCAAAGGTTATAGAGTACCACTTATATTTCTGAACTAGAGATGTGCTTTAACTATTACAATCAAATGCTTTTTTTTAATTCATACTTGTCATCATTAAATTTCTGAAAGTTTAACCTTTTTATCATTTGTATCATAATATTTAACATGTAATAGCACCTTTGTCTACCTTTAGGCAGTGGTGGACCTAGGATTTTAGCTGAACATGTGCACCTTTAAGGTGGATCAAAGGCCCGTAAAGTTGTGGTTTGATCCTTGTGGAAAAGTCAATGTGGTTTGACCTGTTGAAAGTCAATTGTGTCGATTTTTGGGGAATAAAATACATTGTCCCAAATGAAATCGACCTTTTGAGCAAGACGCAAGACTTTGACTTAGGCGTAAGCCTGCTGTGTTTTTAGTCGAATACCACCATTTCGAGGGAATTTTTAAGTTTTTTGGTTGATTTTTTAAGTTTTTTGGTTGATGTCCCTTGTATTTTCTAATATTGTGAAGCACCCCTCAAAGTTTAGTGTGTGCACCTTTAATACCTCTGAAAAATTCTACTTGCGGGAATCGGTTGAGCTGGTGTACGGGACCCCCTAGGTCCTTCATAGGTCCACCCTTGCCTCTAGGTCCTCAACTCTATCAGTTTTGTGTGCCCTGAAAAGTCAAAAGTTAGATCTAACTTCAGAAAGGAATAAGTAACATCTTTAAGTCTAATATGGTTGTAAGAAAGGGAACTGAAACAAGATTGTAGAATATAACTTAGGCACGAGCTTCGTAGAATTTATAGGGTCCAGAAAGTGTACAGTGGTCTAGTAAAACTCGCATGGTTTCTATGTTACTTATGTTCCCCATTGTTTGGAAGAGGAGGGTGGCAAGATCGGGAATGCAAAGGTATATTTGAACGTCATTTAGAATATAAGATCCTGGCTGCTGTTGTTAGCTCAGAATGTGGATTTACAACTTAAAATGTATTTTGACTATCATTTCATAACCAATTGTTTGAGATTGTTTTGTTAGAGAGAGATATATGCGTATGATTATCATATGTATATTCATGTTAATAAGGTTCTCCACCGAGGTTTGCATGAAAAGAAACATGCATTTTGAAGCTTATGTTTTGATGTTCTCTGCGGTGGAGACCGGACCGGACTAAACCCTAAACCCTGAACCTTATCCAAACTTAATTGTTTAAAACATGTTATATGCAGATAGATCAATCACACCTTTTCCTACCCTAGGACGAATTTCCATTCAAAAGAAGTATTTTCTCCATTGTTGCTCAAATTGTGACTTGAAGGATGAAAGGTAAAAACTTCAAATAATTTCTTATGTATTTTCTGTTCTTTCAATACATTGTTTAGTTTCTTAGGAAAAGTATTTCATGCATGGCTAGAGAACAGAATGGAAATATCGAGTATTCAAAGCGGAGACAACTCCTTGTGTTTCTGATCTCATCAGGCTTGTTTCCAACTTTGCCCTCCAGTGGGAAAACAAAAGTTAAGAACCCATATGATGAAAAACGCCTGCTTGAACAAAATAAAAGGGTACAGAGAGAGAACAATGCACCAGATGATTTCCCAAGTTTTGTTCGAGAAGGTTTGTCCTTTTTTTCTCATTTTTCGTGTATTCCGGTAGATCTTGATCGTGTTGGTTTTCTCTTCTTCCTAAGATGCAGCCCAAAATAAATAAAACTTTTATACTATTTTGAAAAATTTCCCAACACATTGACTGTTAGTTCCAAAGACTTGAACGAACTTCCAATGTTGACAGTTATCTTCTGGACTATGATTCAGGATTCGAGGTTAAGGTTGTGGCATCAAACAACTACATAAAGAGCGGTTCTGGACTTATATACCGCGATTTCGAAGTTGGTACCGGTGACTTCCCAAAGTCTGGTCAGCAGGTTTTTCTGCTACTTCTCCATCGCTTTCTTTAGATTGTGCCACTTCAATTATTTTTAACTTGAAACTTGGAGTTCTTTGAAAATTCTTTCCCTGTATATTTCCGTGGTGGAATGGTATTTGAACATTTGAGCTATAGTCCGGAATGCTTGATTTGCATGTAGAATCAATTGTTTTAGCTTTCGTAGGAAAGAGAGAACATATAGGAAAATTTTGGTTGCAAACTTGCAACTTCAAACTGCAAGGGTTGTGGTGTAGTGGTTGAGGCCCAGGGGGATGTGGTGGAATATCCCATCTGTCTCGGTTAGATTCCAGGCGTCCACAACAATTGTGGCCACTGAGTTTATCCGGGCTGATGTCTTACAGTTGCAATTTGTCGGGATTAGTCTGGACGTAACATGGGATGTCCCTTCCAAAAGAAGAATTTGAGACAAGAAAAGCGAGTTTGAAGTAAGCAACACCAGTGAACATGGAAAAAAGTCATTACAATGATTTCCACAAATCTAGGAATATTTGCATCTACCTTCCTGATCAGCTCCACCTTCCGGTTCGTTTTGCTTAATCATAGGAATCTAACCAAACTAAACGAACCCAAAATATCTCATCCAAAGATGGGGTTTGGGGGTAGGATGTACGCATACCTATCCTTTGTCCCAAGTAGCACAACGGTGTTTCTTTGGAATCTATCATTAGTTTAAACACCTTCCATTTTTCTTCATTCATAGGTCATAACGGTGAAGTTCTGTTTGCAGGTGACTTTTCACTATATTGGCTACAATGAATCTGGTCGTCGTATCGATAGCAGTTACCAACAAGGTTCTCCTGCCAAAATACGAATGGGTACCAACGCATTGGTCCCAGGTGAGCGTTTCATATTTCACTTTCACTCATCCGTCCCAAGAAAAGATTTTGCTTTTGACACTTGAAAGTCAAATAATACTCAAATTTCAAATATCGACACAAAAGTTAACATATTACTTCTTAAATCCAATTTTAAAGGACAAAAAACAACTCATTTGACACTCTCAAAACTCAAAAGTATTGAAGTGGAACTTCTCAAATTCAATTTTGAAGTTAAAGAAAACAAATCATTTGTGAGATCCCACATCAGTTTGGGAAGGGAACAAAGGTTGCCTTATAGTGACATGATACCTCTATAAAACGCATTTTAAAACCGTGAGTCTAGGTGTTAATAAAGCGGACAATATCTGGTACGATTGACCTAGGGTGTTACATCATTTGACATTTTACATTTAGAATCGAAATATTGAGTCTTCTACTTGATGACTTTCCAAATCCATTCAGATGCGTCAAACAGCCCCTCTGATACTTAGAAGTCAACATTGACTCTTTTTTAGGAAGGGGGTGGTGTATTTTTTTACTACGGTCAAAATTGTTCTGGTGCATGTCGAGTAACAAAGAGAGTTGACACAGGATTTGAAGAAGGTATAAAAGACATGAAACCTGGTGGAAAGAGGAGAATTATCATCCCTCCGGAACTTGGACCTCCGGTGAGTTTCCTGATTTATTTGCTACTATCGTTTTAGCATCCCGTCCCATATCATTTGTAAGTTAGAATTGACAATCCTTTTGAGTCCTTCGTTATGGACCATTAATAACTTGGTTTTAGTAACCACTTGAGTTGTGGTGCACCAATTAAGGTTATGGGGATGTAGTTGAAATCTCACTTCCCTTGGTTCGGATCCAAGCGCTGCCAAATCCCTTGTGGCCATGGAGGTGTCACCAGGCCATTTGTGGTCGGAGGATTAGTTGGTGCGTGTAAGCTGGCACGGATACCTACAGTTACCTAAAAAAAAAGTAACATTTGGTTTTAGTTGACATGAAGGTTATTGAGCCCGTCCGTCCATTGCTTTGAGCTTTGATTCTTAGAGCATCTTGGACATATTTGCTATAACGGAGAAAATAGAGATTTTAAAGATTTTTAGATGAAATTAGGCTCTAACAGATTCTCCAAACCCATTTCCAAAAGGGATAAAGTGATAATAGAGAATGTAGCATTCTCTATATCTGGAGCAACTTCCAAAAATCATAGCAATAACATTTTGCGTCTTCTCAGGAATCCGATGATATTTTTTGAGCGTCTCCAACAGATACTCTGTAATTTTTCTAAAACAGAGTATCAAAACTCAAAATCTCTAAAAAAATTACATCCAACTCCAATAGCTACTCTATTTTAGAGATTCCAACATTAATTACTTATTAAAATATTCAATACATTTAATAAAATATTATTTCTTTCTTTTAAACATTTAAGTTCAATGTCTCCACCATCTTTCTCTTCTTTTCTGTATTTTTGCATACATTATAGTATCATAGTTTTTGGAGCAAAAAAAACTCATAGATCTACATAATCTCTACTTTATCATAGCTGTTGGAGATGCTTTCAGTATCCAGATCAAATTTGTGATTATAGGACATCATACATCATGTAGTACAATAGAAGAGCTTAAATTTGAGAAGCATTAGGTTTGACTCTAAAAAAAAGTCAAAATTGTGTTGTGTTTGTAGGTTGGGCCTTCTACATTCTTTAGTTCAAAACAGTTTGAAGTTTTTGATGTGGAATTGCTTGGTGTTAAAGACTGCACAAGGAGAACAATTGCATTCTACTCCGATGTCGTTTGCGATTAAGTCGCAAAGATTTTTGTACCACGAAAACACTATTACTTGTACATCTCGATGTTTGTCCTGAACGACAACGTCTCCATTTGAGTTTGTAGAGTGACTAGATGTTGTTTTAGATCTATAGCGACATACGGTCTGTTCAGCCGAGAAATTTTTACTATAACTTTCTTGAAAATGTGAAAAGTTATTTGTATCCATTTGATACGTTAGTAGAGATTATATTACTCCGTCTGGCGTGTTTGTTAGCAACTTAACAAGTTCAATAGGATTCTCAGCTTATTCAGTCAGCTATATACGTGACTGTTAAGTAGTGCTTGATGATATAAAAAATAGCTTATCCAGTAAGCTTCTAGGGGGAGTTTTATGCAGCAAGTCAAGTATTTTTTCAAACATGCTCCTTTCGTAAAAACCCTTTCAAACATTATTATTGAAATCGACAATGGTGAAAGTTCCCGGTAGTCCAGATTTTTAAGATTATAAGGTCACAAATCTACTGTTTTATCCATATGGGATGGTTTGTTAAAACAGTCTCGCTTAAATTTCTAACATCCTTGTCAAACCTTTAAATCCTCTCTGTAATCGGTGATGTGAAATTTGTCTAAGATGTTACAAACACCCCCTTGAGGACTCATCATGATGAGGTTCTCTCCACCATCTTGATGGTACAAGGATCGACTCTGATACCATTTAAACATTCCAAAATTTTGAATACTTCAATATATCATAAATATCATCTTAAGATTAAACTCTTACCTCCTAACTCGAATAAGATATCTATATCAATTAGACCATACGATATTGACAAACAAAATTTTAGTCTATGTATCAGTGCCTTAATCTGCACTTATTTTTTTCACATGTTGAATCACAGATCTTCGTTGTCTCATACTTCTCTTTTCAGTTAAATGCTCATCTGGGTTGCAAAATTCAGTATATAAAAAGATACGTTTTCGGCACATAAAAATAAAATACATACTTATTTAAGTAGAATTAACATAATTTTTTGATAAATGGTCATTTAACACAATCTAATCTTGTAGTATCTGGATCCGGTTTACCAAATTATGAGATTACTAGTTAGTGTTATTTAAGTATCATTTTGAACCACAAGAGTGATGCCTGATTGGTTTGAGCTTGTGTTCCAAAGGTCAAAAGTGTCTGGAAGTCCCATGTTCAAATCCAATGAGAAATAAAAAACCTCTTGTGGCCATGAAGGTTCAAATGGGTGACTCTGGGCTAACCCACAAAGCAGGTGGTCGTCCTGAGATTAGTCGGTTCGCATAGCGGGTTGGATATCCAGGTTAATATTTATATGTTTGCAATTGAATAACCATTTTGTAAATTAACACTATTTACAAGAAACTGGTGTTGGGAAATAGTGTTGTTTTACTATTCATAGCACTAAAATAGCGCATTCTTTGGAAAAGATCCGGTGCAAAAAATCTGTACAGTGCAAACTTTGACGCATTTGTAGGAGATAACGTTAGAAAGTAAAGAAATATCACTAAATTTTATTTCTTTTACTGAGTAAAACAATTACAATAATTGAAAATCATCAAACATACCACTGATACATTAAAGTACAACTATCATCAGGAGTCGTTACATTTTGTTTAGAAAAATAGAATCCATCATTAGTAATCAACCAATAACATCTATTCATATGAAATAAATTTGAACCACACATCTTACCGATTTCTCTGTCGAAAATATCGAATGATTGCTTCTTCAAATCATCTGCGCCACTTGTAACCATTCGAAACCAACAGTCATACTTGTTATTTCCCAAGAAATTCTTACGAAATTTCCAAGTAGCTACATCGTTAGTTGCGAGTATTGCTGGCAGACCATTGTGGTTGCAATTATAAAAGACATGTGTATCAACTTTATTAGTGATATAAATTCTATATGGTTCAAGCCATTTGCTCGTAGGCGGTGTTGTGATTTTCGAAGCAGTATCAGAACCATATACAAAGATTGAAAGATGTAACAGAAAATAAAAAAGAAAATAACATTTTCTTGGGAAACTCATGGTTTATAATGATACTTTTGTGTCTCATGTCATATACAGTTATATAGAGGACTGTTTGATGATAATTACTGTATATTTACAGAATTAAAAAATACAATTTAATATGTACGCGTCTTGAAAATTTTCCCAAATTTAGAGAAAGAAAAGTCAATATAAAAAATAGTAGTTAATTTTTTCTTCTTTTTTTATTTTAGAGTATCTGGCATTAATTATATTATTAAAATAATTAATATATTTTAAATCCAAATAAATTTTCAAACAAATTTTTTTATAGATGGTAATTTCATCAATACCAAATTAATGATTATATTAGCAAAATTATAAAATATGATTTATAGTTTGGATTTGGTCACTCAAACCGAATATTTTCATTAAAGATCCTTAGCTTTTTATTTTCTTTGCATTCATGGTCCCTCGATTTAATAACGTTAACGAAGTTCCGTTTAATAGAGGAATGTGCCTCTCATATGAATGTAAATTCGTCTTTTACCCACCTATTAGTAAATAATTTTCTCACCGTTTTCTCTCTATTCACTCTCTGGTCTTCATCGTCCCCCTCGGGTGAATATACAAACTGCACCCTGGTGCCGATCACAATCCCTCAGTGATCGTGTATATGATCCCTAATATTGATAGAGACGCAATTATCATTAAAAAATGTGTTGATTATTAACAGTAAAATTGTCATTCAATTAATCAACAATTATATATTTTTTCAAACTGTGTTTTCTTTTATTTATATTCTCGAGATAGAGAGAACATATGAACGAAGTAAGAAAAAAAGGGTTATTATTTCTTTCATTCGCTTTCCTCCGACCTTTTGGAAGGAAAGTTCCTTAAGACAGTTGTCATTTAGTTTCTTTTTCGCTTAAAATATGTCTTCTTTTATTTCTCCATTTTCCATATTTTCTTTCCTTCGTAAAAAAATGTCTGAGGAACATAGTGTTAAGACGCTACGTCTTGAACATGTACTATTCAAATTCACGAATGACTATCACATGATGAACCTTTCTATCCCCAGTGAATTGTCCTTAGTGGTAAGAGGTGAAAGATCCATAAATGAGGTCTCGGGCTCAAATCAGAGTGGAAACTCCATAACTGAGCTCTCGGGTTCAAATTAGAGTATTACCCGTTTTCCTCTAGGTGCCACAATTTTCCTCTCTTATCATGTCTGTGAGACCAGTATAATGAGGGTACTCTAGAAGGTGGCATATACTAAGTCATTGAAATTGCATCTTTACATAATACAAAAGGACATTATTTAGGGATATATTATTTATATACGACAAAATTTCACACATAGTTCTCATCTTTGGTGAGATATGAACCCTTGACATCCTGGGAGGCTGGGTCCTAGTGGAAAATTCAGGTACTACTAAGCAAATGACCGTTTGGTTATAAAAGGACTTTGTAGGAGAACTCCTTTCCAATCATCGCTAAGAAGGCAACTAGCTGAGGGCGAAGGGCACACTGAACACGAACCGAATCAACTGAAAGGAGAGCAAAGCAAGTGCGCTCACCACAGTTGATCACCTATTCGATAATGGCTCCGTGCACAGAGTCACCATTCAACAATTTTAACCACGAGAAACTAACAAATTACAGATAAATAACTTGCGAACTTACACAACTTACCGACCCATCCTTTTAACCTAGAGGGTGATATTCGAAATTTTACATGCCATGGATATACTAACGGGTACAATATGCATCATCTATATACACCGTAGACAAGATCTTTCATAGAGCTTCTTCTTCGGGTGCTTTGTGGTAAGTTACGACCTCATGATCACTTACAGTATTTGAATGATATTGCCCATAGAATGCGTATACACCGATCGCAACAATGCTGAGGACGACAAATCTCACCCAGGCTTCATAGTGAAGCTGCGGATGGAAGTTAAAATCAGATCAAGCATTATGCAACTATAGATAGGAGTCATAGGACGACGCTTAGTTTCATGGACTGAACTTCACATGACTAGTTGTCAGTATGATATTTGTTACGACTAAGGGGCTGTTTAGCTGGTTTTTCATCAAGTGTTGTATGGATAAAACTGTGTAAATTATTCTGTGTGTATAAATTGACAAGATTTTTGTTTGGGAGGTTTTCTTCATAGATGGAATGAGCATGTTTTTTAATTGAGAAGAACATGTTTGTAAAAAAGTTGACTTTCTACATAAAACTTCCCCTTAAAAGCTTACTAAATAAGCCACTTTCTATATCATTAAGCCACTTTCTATATCATTAAGCCACTACCAAATGGTCATGTATAGTTGACTGAATAAGCTGCGAGTCCCATTAAGCTCATTAAGCTGCTAACAAACAAGCCCCAAGACATGACTAAACAAGTTTTCTGTATAATGCTAGGTTGTTGGACAAGAGAGGACAAAAATGTTAAAAATGACCACATTGCCCCTCAAATGATGTTTAAGGGTCTTTTTTTAATCATATAATAGTCATAAAATGACATATATCAACTAAATATTAGATAATTTATATATAAAATATTCATACATTATGTTTAAACTGTGTTTATAAACATACGTATATAATTTATAGTTTTATTATTTATTAAAATTCATTCATAATTTTCAAAGAATGATTACTATTTGCAACAAGAGAAAGCACTTCAAGATGTGCAGACAAACTAATTGTTGTAACATATAATTACTAGACAATTGGTTGTGAAGCGCTCCAACCAACAGGGTAGAGGTCAAGTTTACATACATCCCCCCCCCCACAGACTCTACTTACGAGTGAGATATGTTGAGTTTGTTTTTGTTTGGTCTGGTTTACTAAACAATTAATCGTAAGGGTTCAGAAAGCAAACCTGAGCAAACAAGAATATGTTAACAAAGATGCAAAGAGCAGGCACCATTGGAACCCATGGGCAAGAGAAACCTGGTAGATCTGTATGTACCTACAAAATGTAATAAAAAAATGTGGATGAAAGAGACAACTACAACCAAAAGAGGGGGCCAGGGCGAAGAAACCAATCAAACAACTTACCCTATTATATATGGTATAAACTTTTATATTTTGTTTTATTTATTACTCGTCGAGTCGATCTATAGTCTCTTCTTTGTGTAACCATGGGTATCTAGGCCAGCTTACACACACCGGCTAATCCCCTGAGCGACCAAGAGTGGCTTGGAGGAATTGCATGTGAACGTTACAGCAACAAGGGCTTTGGCAGTGCCTGGATTTGAACCCAAGTCGGTCTATAGTCTTGGTAACAAGTACAGGTGTAACTAGGCCCCCAAAAAAATTGGAATGCCCCTATCTATGATCATAGATGAACGCACATGCATGATGCAACTATATACATACCAATGGTGTTTTCATGCAAATGAACATATCGGGACATCTAGATGCCAAGAGAACTTCTATGCTTTCAACTTTTTTCTAGTTTCAGTTTTCCATTCACAATTGGTACTGAAAAGAGATTTTAGAGGAGTTCATCTACACAACTCTCAACTCTACTAAAGTTGATTCCAACTTTAGGGCCCTGATTATGGCATTGACCTCTATCGGAAGAGAGACCACGTTTTAGGTGTTCGCACAAGCCATATAATAATCAATGTGGCCACTCTTGTGTTATGTGGTGTTAGAAAACAAAACGTGATTGTGGGTCTCATAAGAAAATGTAGTGTGTGCTTTGTGCTCCCTTCCCCTTCTTTATGCAACTTATTTCTATTTCCTACCTCTACCTTACTGCATTGTTTATTTTTTTGTGTGCGTACTCTCACCTATTTCTTACTCGCTTGTTTTACCTATTTGTTCTGCAAGCCAAGGGTCTCCACGGGAACCACCTCTCTACCCCATGGAGTAGAGGTAGGATCTGCGTACGTCTTACCTTCACCGGACCCTACCTTTGTGTGGGATTTATTGGGTCGTTTGGTTTGGTTTATTTTCTTTCCAGGGGAAATTGAGATGGGACCTAGAAAAAGAGAACGGAGTAAATTGTGTAAACGATAGCAACTAATGAGTTAAGAGGCCCATGCCAGTCCTCTACGTAAGAGACTAAGAGGACGTTTGGTTTGATGGAATGATTGAGGGGTTTGGATTTGTGGAAAGATTTGGAATTGGAGGGATTTGGATTCATAATAATTT
Organism: Cynara cardunculus var. scolymus; assembly: GCF_001531365.2. Taxonomy (NCBI): domain Eukaryota; kingdom Viridiplantae; phylum Streptophyta; class Magnoliopsida; order Asterales; family Asteraceae; genus Cynara; species Cynara cardunculus. The sequence continues at coordinate 18,966,869 of NC_037543.1, forward strand.
GGAATCTTTGGTGTGTATGATTTGTAGGATTAATTTATAAAAACAAATTATGAATAATCATAAAAATAATTAAAGTATCTTTTTATTAAATGATTATTACAAACAAATGTTTTTAACATATTTTAAAACAATATTACATACAAATCCTTACAGAATCCCGTGAAATACCAACGACTCCCGTGGGATTTCAAAATCCTATATTTGTGGGATTTCAAGTCCAAGAATTGCTTCAAACCAAACATGGAATTGGAATGAAATTCAATTCTAAATCCCTCCAAATCCAATCTAATCCTACAAACCAATTCCGTGTTCTGTTTGTAGGATTTGCTAGATCTGAAATCCCGTGATTTCATTGAAATCCCTCGAACATAGGATTTTGAAATCCCATGGGGGTGGTTGGGATTTCAAGGGATTTGTATATAATAATGTTCTAAAATATGTTAAAATCATTTGTTTTCCAATAATCAATTACAAATAATAATAAGGTACTTTACTTATTTCTACAATTTCTTTTTACAAATGATATATAAAGAACGGAATTCAATTACATTCCAAATCCTAAAAACCAAACACATCAAATATTCCAAATCCTTGCAAATCTAAATCCCTCCAATTCCAAATCCTTCCACGAAATCCAAGTCCCTCCAAACCATTCCATCAAACCAAACGGCCCCCCTAAGAGTTTGTCATTTGATAGACCGCCTTCTTCAGAATCACTATTGTAAACCAAACTAAATCAAACAAGCCCAATATATCACACCCGGAGGTGAGGTCTGGGGAGGGTAAGATGTACATAGACCTGACCTCTACCATGAAAAGTAGAGCAGTTGTTTCCCTAAGACCCCCAGCATATGAAAAGTGTGTGAAAAAGAGAAGCAGGTAAGCTTAAATTTTGAGAAGCTGGGTATAAGTAAGCAAATAGAGAATGGATATTGTAGAAGTGAGTAATTTGAATTGTAGCATTCATATAGAGAATCAATTTCACTTACCTGTCGAAATCGAAGAGCTGCAGCAGCAAGGATTGCAATAGCCACAGGTACAATAAGAAATAAATAGGCAAGAGCTGAAACAACATAACGGAAAAGGATTCCAGCAGCAAAACCACAACAAGCAATCACGGTAATGCATATTATGCCTTCCAGCCTATGTGACATCGAGGTGGCTAAGACTTGACTACCGACATTATCCTTCCAGCGAAGAGTTATCACACATGCTGCCACAACGGAATAACCTGCCTGCAGCAAACAAAATGTTTCAGTTGATCACTTCCCCTAGATGAATGAGATACTATGGATTTCAGAACATTTACGCCATGTTTGGCAACCATAAGCTAGCTTATTTTTGAGCTTTTCTAAAAAGTCCCATTTGGCTAGCCATAGCTAGTTTTTTTTTTTTTTTTGAAAAGCTACTTCAAGTACCGTTTCAATAAGCTCCATGGTTTTTTTCTATTTTTTCCGTTTTCCCCCAAATATGCAGCTTATATTATTCCAATTAAATTTTCAACGTCTCCTTTTACATTGTAATCTAGCTTATCCGTTAGTTTTAACCAAACATAACTAGTTTATTAATTAGCTTATCACCAGTTAGCCAGCATCTAGCTTTTCAGCTTACAACTAGTTAATTAGCTAACCGCTAGCTTATCTGCTAGTTTGCCAAACATAGCCTTGTAATTAAAAATGAAGGCACAAGCTTCTTCCAGCTTTTGCATAAATTAAAGAAAATGCAAATATTCCAAGTTTCATGGTTATATTGAGAGGCATTCTGAACCAACACGACGTACCAATGAACCAACTGACAGAACATGTGACAGCAAGTGCACATTTAATGTCCCAGCCAAGATGCATGCGATAAATCCAACCCATATCTGAGACTGAATAGGAGTGTGGCGTGTTGGATGAACACGAGCAAATATTGCGGGTAGCAAGCCATCCCTTCCAAGCCCAAGATATAAACGAGACTGCTGACGAGAAACTTTCAGTATTATTGAAACAACCAAACAACAAAAATACTGCAACTCATGAGGATATCGGTACTGCAAAATAAACCAAACAAACCCAGTAAGTCCCACCCAGAGGTGGGGTTTGGGTGGGATGTATGCAAACCTAACCTCTACCTCGAAGAGTAGAACGGTTGCTTCCATGAAGACCCCCAACTTGTGCAAAATGTGCAAAAAGAGAAGGTAAAGCTTGCTCAACTTTTTTTCAGAGAGAACATAAAAAGAACTACGAGAGACGGTGCTAAAATTTGGAAATGAGTTAGAAGTAAGCAACAACAAACAAAACAGACAGGCAGAAGTAGGTACAAGAAAACATAAACCAAGGTGTTATACCCTGAATAATGTGGTAGTCAATAAGAGTTAGTAATATGGTGCAGGGAATGGGGGTATTTTGAGTAGACCATTATCTTTACTTTCTGTTAGAGTTTTGTTACGCAATGCGGAAGGTTGGTATAAATAAGGGGG
>NC_037543.1:18969334-18986030 GCF_001531365.2 Cynara cardunculus var. scolymus
GAGCTGTTGAGAGGTGTATGAGTTTTGTCAATCAGCCATTATGGGAGAAAACTAGCTTCTCGAATTAATTGTATGATTTGTATTAACCACTCACATTCGAATGATTGCAATGTTGTTCCAGCAATTCGAGAAGCTGGTTTTCTTCCAAAATGGCTCACGCCTGATTTACAAAACTCATACCCCTCTCAACAGCTACCCCCTTCTATTTATACCCAACCTTCCTTAGTGCATGGCAAAACCCGAAAGTAAAGATAATGATCTACCCATAATAACCCCGTTCCATGCACCATATTACTAACTATTATTGACTACCACACTACTCGGTGTAAAACACAAGATAAGAAAACAGGTACAAGAAAACGTACTGCAAAATGTTAGGCTAATTTACCTGAACATATAGACCAACCAGTAGGGTAGTTGTAAGCCCAGCAACAGCTCCAATGCTGATCAAGACTGATACGAAATTTAAGCCCTTGGATTTGAAAGCCTCAGCCAAGGGAGCATCTTCTCCAAGAAATTTGTAAGGTACCATACCAGTAATAACTAAGCAAACACCAATGTATAGTGCTATACAGACAAGAAGGCTTCCAATTATGCCTATCGGTAGATCCCGCTGACATGATTCATAACAAACAAAAATAAGAACGTGTATTTGATATGATCAGATATAAGAAGCTCAAATAATTGTACCAGATAGGAGCACGAAGCAACAATATATCTCTAAGATACCTGTGGTCGTTTAGATTCTTCGGCTGAATTAGCAACTGCATCAAATCCAACATATGCAAAAAAAGCTACAGTTGCTCCTGTTAACATGGATTTAAAACCATTTGGAGCGAAAGGTGACCAGTTTGAACTGTCAACCTCAAAAGCACCGACAATAATGACCACAAGAACAATAACTATCTGCCATTAGCCACAAAAGGATGAAATGTTATGATCTAACAGAAGTAAGGTAATCATACGAAAATATGTATATATCCTGCCAAAGAAGGCAGATTACCCCCACAACTATCAGTAGAAGCATAGTAAAAGGATAGGTGGATAAAAAGGGAACAGAACAGTTTGCAGTTGTAAACTTGATAAAAGGAGATACTGAATCAAATACAACTAAGGGTTTTCTTCCATTCTAGAAAAAGATGACAGTGCAAGCATGTTATAAACATTATTAACAACATTTCTAGCCAGTAGCATACTCACTGGCAGGTTTGTATATTTTGAGATGTAAATTTCTCACAGCTGAATGACGAGCTTAACCAATTTTCAAAGAATATCTATCATCCTGTTAATGGACACACATTATCAAGTACCACCAGTGAAAGTTCCACATTGCCAACTCCAAGACAATCTTCTTGTTGATGGTAATTTTCCGTTTCATATTACAATATAAGGCTGAAAAAAGGGGGTAGATGCCACCCTCTGAGGAACTCCCACCGTACTGGTCCCATGATCATCATGGGGAAGGTAAATCAACAAATATGTCCCATCGGCAGAGGAGTGGTACCCAGGCTTGTCGATCCCCTTTTGACTGTACAAGAATATGTGGAGCTCAGCATGTCTGGAACCCGGGACCTCACTCATATGGATTACACCCACACCTCTACTGCTGGGACAGATCAGCAGGGACTTACAATAGAAGGCTAATTAGTGATAAGAGTTGACTTAAACTGATAAGTTAGTAGTTAAAGGTAGTTGAAAGGTTGTTAGTAGTTAGTACGTTGCCTAATGATACATATAAATAAGTATTGTATCTATGGCCAGATTCATCCAATACAATTTAAGATTTCCTCTCTTCATTCCCTGCGTATTATGGTAAGAAAAGAAAATCAGCAAATCTTTCGTCTCCTTCCCTAAGAATTTATGAATCTCCATTCTTCGAATCACCATGGGTGATTCAGAGAGTCCATCATCCTGAATAGACCTGCATTACCTTCATCATTCTGATAACCCAGGGTTGATTTTTATCAATCAACAATTAGTTGGAGACCACTATCTATCATGGACCAACACAATGAGAATCGCTATTTTTGTGAAGAATAAGCTAGGGTTCATCAACGGTTCACTGAAGAAAACCACATGGATCTGACCTGTCTAATCTCAACTTGTGGGTAGGCAACAACAATATGGTGATACTTTGGATACTCAATTTCGTTGCCAAGGAGATATCTGCCAGTGTGATTTTCACAGATTCAGCTCACGGGATTTGATATATCTACAAGAAAGATTTCAACAAAGCAACGGACCTCAAATCTTTCAGATTTGTCGTGATATGATAAATCTGACTTAGAACGAAGATTCCATTGGAGCTTATTTAATCAAACTCAAATCCTTCTCCAAAGAATAGTCACATTTCCCCCCTTTGTGTTCATGTTGAAAGTGCAGATGTGAATGGGTTAAGATGATTGACTCGTATTTTCAAGCTGAACACATAACGAATTTCTAGATGGGACTAATGAGTCGTTTTCTCATATTCGTGATCAGGTCTGTTGGTGAATCCGTTGCCTGCAATTAACACGGTCTTTGCTCTAATAACACAAGATGAGCATCAACAAAGCATTTCAAATCCTGGACAGCAGCATATGGTATTCAACGCAATGGCACAGAAAACTCAAATCAAAGGAGTTAGCATACCATTCTAAGGCGGGGATGGGAGCATAAACAGGGAGCAGGGACGGGGCGTGCATCCCTGGACATTACTCGCCCCGTTTCCATCCCTCATACCAGCTACAGAAATACAAAGAAGGAACGGCTTCAATGTCTCACCATTGAGAGATGCTACAAAATACATGGATATCCACCAGGTTTGAAATCAAAATAGAAGCCTAGTCAAGTAAATGCTGCTACTGCTTCCAATGTCCAGACATTGAATGGAAATTTGAATAATATTGTGCAAAGATTTTATAATGATCAATGCCAACAACTGATATATGCACTCTCTAATTGAATGTGTGCAGATTTTCCATCAACTAATGAGGCTGAAGGGATGAATCTGCACATCAGTCCACAGTTACATGCAAGACTCTAGCATTTCATACACATGTCCAATCTCACACATGGATTATTGATTCGGCAGTTGTAGACACATATGTCACTGCATTGAGATGTTAACAGATACTACACACATTAAAGATTTCAGATCCACATCACCAAACAAAATGTAGCTGTTGGAATGGTCAGAGATGTTAAAGTGGACGGATTTATGACGTTTTACATCATTATATGTACCTGAATTTCATCTCAATATAATCTCGGTCGGTGCATTCACCATTACAAATGAATTTGTGGTGCAATTTTACTATGACCATGCTCTAATTCAGGACATGAATAGAAGAGCGATGATTGGCAAGGGTAACAAGGATAAGAGGCAATACATACTACAAAATGATGTTCTTGACAATACAAGATCAGCGGCTGTTAATTCAATCTCTTTAGGAGCATTGCATAAGAGAATTGGACATCCTCAAATAAGAGATTAGTTGTTACTAAAAGTCAGCTTTCTTTTAGAGATTCCTCCGTTCTTTCCAAATTCAGATGCCTGTATGTCCACTAGCTAAACAAAAACAGCCACTGTTTTCTTCCATGAATAATATGTTCAATGAGCCTGTTGATAATATTGTGATATATGGATCCCTTATCACACACCTTATCACCTGGAATATAGGTATTTTGTTACCATTGTTGAAGATTAGTAGGTTCACTTGGACATATGTACTCAAGAACAAATCTGATGTAATCTATGTTATCGCACGGTTTTATAATATGGCGATCACACAATTTGGAAGGAGAATCAAGCACTTCCATTCAGATAATGCCAAGGAACTTGATTTCTCTTCATTTTTTTCATGAGAAAGAAATCTTGCATATTATCTTGTGTAAGTAGATCACAATAGAATGCAGTAGGAAATGCAAAACACCAACACTTATTGAATGTTGCAAGGGATTTAATTTACTCCCTGGAGATATTGCCTTCTTACTGCTACTTTCCTCATTAACAGAACTCCATCAAAGCTCCTCAGTGATAATTCTCCCATTGAGAATTTTTCACCAAAAGCTACCAGATTCTACATTGAGGACATTTATATGTCTTGCTTTTACATCCACAATTCCTTCTCAAAGAACCAAATTCAGCCCCAAATCAACACTTTGTGTCTTCATTGGGTATCCACAAGGAATGTTTTTTCATAAATTGTTTTGGTTTACAATCCAAACAATTCTTTTGTTCGAGGTATGTCATGTTCCATGAAATTGTGTTTGCCTTCTAAAACCAATTAAGCCTCAATCATGTTGATCATTTTCAAAATAGACTAGCTCAAAAAACGTCTAAATCAACTTCAAACCATGGTGGAAGCTATTGGTAGCCAACAACTTAAGATTTATAAGAAGCTCACAATCTCACTCTCTACCTATATGGGACGGGTTGTCACAAACTCCCCCACTTAAATTCATGACATCTTCTTCAGGCCAACCCAACATCTTCCTTGTTCATTGGTGATGTGGAATTCACCTAAGATGTCAAAAACACCCCCTTCAGGGGCTCATCATCCTTGATGAGGTTTGCCCCACCATCCCGTTGGCATAAGGATCGACTATGATACCCTTTTGTAACGCCTCAAAGCCTAAAGAAATAGACTAAATAACTTCTAAATCAACTAAAAACCATGGTGAAAGTTATTGATAGCAAAAAATCTTGGCTTATAAGCTCACACCCTCACTCTCTACATATGTGGGACAGGTTTGTCACAAGCTCCCCTACTTAAATAGTTAAATTTATGACGTTCTCTTCAGGTCTACCCAGCATCCTCCTTGTCGGTGACGTTGGATTCACCTAAGATGTGACATTACTTCTCACAAGCAAAGCAATGGAACACTTTATCTTTTAGAAGACTACCTATGTTATGATTTGTCATCTTAATAATACAAATCATTTTTCATGACAGTCTGTTCTAATTTTGAGCCTAAATCATACCATCAAGCAATTAGACACCATGAATAGAATGCCATGAGGGATGAATTGGATGCCATGGTAGCTGGCAATACGTGGTTTGTCATTGAACTTCCAGCCCACAAAAATGTAATTGGATGTAGATGGGTTTACATTACAAGATCAAATGTGGTGCAAATAGACAGACTGAAAGGTATAAAGCACAGTTAGTGGCAAGGTCAGTCAACAAGAGGTGCTGATTTTTTGGGCACTCGCTCTCTAGTGGCTGTCGTCAACAACTTCTTGCCATAGCAGTTGCTAATTCATGGGATTAATTCAGTTAGACGAGAACAATGCTTTTTCTAAATGGGCATTTACATGTCGAGGTATATATGGATTTACAGCTGGTTTGTAGACTCAACAAATCTCTGCATGGGCTACGATAGATATCCAAGACAATGATATGCCGGATTCTCGTTCTTTTGTGATCAATGCAGGTTTCACTCAGTTGTAGCAGATTACTCTCTAGTCTATAAAGGTACTTGACAAAATTTTGTTGATATTCTTGTCTATGCAGATGATCATCACAGGGCCTTCTTCGATTACCATTAATCAAATAGAACGACAGTTATACAACAACTTCAAATTTTGAAGAAGAAACTAATTGAAGCATATAGAAACTGATTGTCATTTCACTAGGAAGAAAGTAATACAAGTTTTGAAGTTGATTCCCATTCGGATGAAGATACAACTTACTGACATGTTTACCAAGCCTTTGCCAAGTTCAAAGTTGTTACCACTAATGTCCAAGATGGCACTGACGAGCATCTTTTCTCCATGCTCATCTTGAAAAGGGGGGGGGGGGGTAGGGGTTACAATAGAAGGCTTATTTAGTAGTAACAGTTGACTTATCAACTGATTAGTTAGTAGTTAAGAGGTTGTTAGTAGTTAGTTTCCTAATGAACATATAATGTGATGTATCTCTGATCAGATTCATCGAGTAAAATTGCAGATTTCCACTCTTCATTCTCTGTGTATTTTTTCCAGAAAATAATAATTGTGGACGATATGAACGCTTCTGCTTGCAACATTGACTACAAAATTGATCAGAGGAACATTTTTGTTTCCTTTTTCCTGCATTAGATTCCTAATTGCTAAAGGATAAAAGTGAAAGAGAATCGTCATAGATCACCTTGGTTGTAGTCATAATAGTATTCACTAGTGAAGATTCTCCAACACCACGGCACAGGATTATAGTCAGGAGTACCAGAAGGACTGGAGCCAATAGGTTGATGGATATAAACCCAAAAATCTCCTTACTGCCATGCCCAACCCAATTTGGAATATTATTCTTGAGGAAGGGAATGAGCTCTAATATATTAATGACGTAGCTTGCTAAGCTCCGTGCTATGCTAGCTGCACCAATATGATAGTCAAGCATCATTTGTGTAAAAACAAGAAAAGCAGTGAGCTCATTGAAAGCTGTGTAAGTATACATGTATGCTCCCCCAACAACTGCAGGAAAACGAGAAGCTAGCTCAGCATAACAAAGAGCATTAAGGACACATGATGCTCCTGCGAGTATAAAGCTAATTGTAACTCCTGCAATAAATAAATCTGTTAGTAATACTCTGGACGGTCTTCTGAATAATCATATGCAACAACTCATATCACAGTTGCGGAGCAAGTATCATGTTGGAGAACTTCAAGATATCCTAGTAAGTCGCCAACTTAGAAAACCTTTTGGGATTCCGAAAATCCTAGCAAGTCAAGACAAATACCAACAGACTATCCAGCATTTCATGAAATAAGGCTAAGATTGCAATATCATAGGGCATAACATCCTACGCAAAGCTCTTAAGAATATCAGATAGAAGTTTCATTAATTAAGGTAATAACTAATAAGGTATCATGTACAGCATTAATTAAGCTAGCATGTAAAAGTTTTAATACATTGAGAAAAAGAAAATTGTTTCAAGATCTTACCCCCAGTATGCCTGAGATTGGACAAAAAAAAATTTACAGCACGGCGATCTCATTCTCGTCTAAACTTTCAAGTTACCAAAAGGGGGTTGCAACACAAGGTATTGCATGGCATGTGTTTAGTATATAAAACTTCCCTTTACATCTCCTCTACATGAGTTTGATAGGATATCCTTCATGTATCCTAGAAAAAGTAATTGTCCTTGAACAACATTGGAGTTGACAAGCTATAGCACTCCACCAAAAACTCTCAGGTACAGATGGTCTCCACTCACAAGTAGCCGTACATGACAAAAAGCGCAAACCAGAGACTAACTTTTAGGTTTGTGAACATCAAATTCAAATAAAGTGATAACTCTGATACCATGAAAGAATAAGGTAGTGGCAGCAGAGGTGGGCAGCAGTGGCGAGCTGATATGAGAAGCTAGGGTCCAATGACAATAGATATACTAGCAGCTTTGACACCATCAAATAAGTGGGGGCATTGTCTCTTCCAGTTCCATGGATGAAGAAGAGAGCATACAAAGGCAATGCATTGGTCTTTGAACTGATTTGAAAAACATGAAATAAAACCCTGAATTTAACTCCACACATTACATACATAAGAGTACCAACCCTTAACAAGGCTAACATAACTAAAATAAGCAAAAACTGTGTTCCTTTTGGCTGCGTTTGGTACATGGGACAGGATAGGACAGAACGGGACAAAATTCATTGTCCCATGTTTAGCGCGACATGGGGCAGGACAATAACTCACTGTCCCATGTTTGGTGCGACATGGGACAAGGACAAGAACTACGACAAGATGGGACAGCGTGGGACAAAAAAGGCTTTTTCTTGTTCCACCAAAATAGGTAGAACAAGATGGGACAAGAATGAGACAGAAACTAAAATATTACTAACCCACCCTCGTTTGATATATAACCTTAACATGGTAATTGTTTTAGTGGTCACCACCGTTAGTTGTGGCTGCCGCTACCACCGGTAGCCACCGTCGGCAACCTCCCCCTCCTCCACCACCTCCACAACCACCATCGACCATCGACTATTACCGTCTATCACCACCTCCACAACCACCATCGGCTACCTACCACCACCGTCCATTGCCACTACCACCGTGGCCACCTCCACCTTCTCTTCTACTACAACAACCTCCTCCACCACCTCCACAACCATCGTCGTCCATTGACCTCCACCGTCCATTGCCACCACGACTACCACCGTTGGCCACCTCCACTTTCTCTTCTACTACAACCTCCACCACCTCCACAACTATCGTCGTCCACTGACCACCACCGTCCATTGCCACTACCACTACCACCATTGGCCACCTCCACAACCATTGTCGGCCACCGCCAACACCATTCATCGCCACCACCATGGGCTACCTCACCTCCACCATCGGCTACCACTACCACTGCCCACCACCACCAGCTACCACTACCACTACCACACCACCGTCGGCCACCACTATCTGCTACCACTACCACTATCTACCATATTCATGTCCTCCATAACCACAACCGTCCATCTCCACCACCACGAGTATCGTCGGCCACCACCACCTCCACCATAACCACCACCACTACCCACCATCACACCTACCACCACCACATAGGCCACAACTACCTCCTCCACCACTGTTGACCGCCACACCACCACTATCCACCATCTTCACGTCCTCCACAACCACTATCGTCCACCAATTACCAATGCTTCTACCTCCACAACCATTGTTGTTGCAATAATCTTTACCATGTCTTCGCCAATTGATAAGGATCTTCCAAACCGAATAAAACATAATTTCTCCTTTGTAAAAATCGGGTTTTATCAAAATAACATTAATTATATAAAAAATTTCATTCAAATTTGGTACTATTTTACATTTATGTATATGAAAATTGTGTAAAAATGTTATTAAATTATTTACTTTATTTGTGTTAATTATACTATTATATGATATATTAAATCATAAAATAACTTTTGGGGGCAACTTATCTAAATTTGTCCTATCCAGTCCTAGTCGTACCAAACACCAGACATACACTTGTTTTGTCCAGTCCAGTCCAGTCATACCCTCTTGTCCTGTCCAGTCTTGTCCGGTTCTGTCATGTCTGCATACCAAACGCTACCTTTGTTTCAACAAAAGTAGCACATTTCTATGTTTGGACTGTAATTTGCTTGGACTTTCCTGCTTAGCTCTTAAACAAACGAAGGCATCATACTTGCTTAGAGAACTCAGTTGACAGAGGAATATCCTCAGAAAGACATCATTTTACTACTTGCTATTCTATTTCCTTTGTTCTTTTTTTTTTTTTTGTAAGGTTGTCCGGGCCAAAGCCCGACTAATCCCCGGCAATTTTGGAGGCTAAACATGGCCCCACTTAAATGTCGCCAACACTTCCCTTCCCAGGGCTCGAACTTGGGTTCATGACTATGCCATGCCCAAGCCTTTACCACTAGGCTCGAAGGTCTTTGACTATTTCCTTTGTTCTTTATGTACATGAAAACACTAAACATTATCTAAGGGTGAAGGGAAGAACTACTTTAATCTGAACACTTGCTAGATCTATAATTTGTAAAGCTGGTCAGACAATTTAACTACTCAGACCTTACAAATCACACAGAAATCTAAGCATTCTGTTATAGACTCCTGCATTATTTCCAGTACTATAACAAAGTTAAAACGTTTTAATCATTCAAAAGCTACTTCCAAAATTAAAATCGTATGAACGCTAAGGTTAACTTCAGAAACAGCGACAACAGCTCTTGTATGATCATTTTAATATCTACGAAAAACCACCTTTACGCAACAATATACAAACTAATACTTTCGTATTCATCCTCAATTGCAAAGTAAGGTAGATTGGATAAAACACTTGAGTTAAAGTTTAATGACACTCACCAGGACCAGCATCGCGCGCGACGGTGCCGGTGACGACGAAGATGCCGGCTCCAATTGAAGCGCCAATGCCGAGGAGAATCAGATCAAAAGGACCAAGACGGCGAACTAAACCCTCGCCGGAGTTTATACGAACGACGTCCGATGAATTGCTAAGTGGTTTAGTTCTGAGAGCTGAAGAGCAAAAATGAGAGAAAAATGACGAAGGAGGAGAAGCGCTCATCTTTAATTCTTTGTTTCTACAAAACTTTTTTCATTCTAATTTGTTCACCGAAAATCGCCGGAATTGTCCTTGCAAACAATACCGGAAAGAAGCTCGCCGGAGAAAAGATGACGTCCGACGAAGATCAGTTTTTTTGTTTATTTATTGTTGCATCTATTTGTGATTATTTATTGGCATGCACCAAATGAACCCTGAACTTTCAAACTTGTTTCAATTTAGTCCTTGTTAACTCACTTGATACCTTTCACATCATGCTACCACATGTAAACTTCAAAATGATTATTACAACTTTGAAAAATCAAAAAAAAGTATTTGGTTAAAAGTAGGGTTAGTTAGGTAATTTCATATTTATGTTGATAATTAGTTCTTACAGTAATTTCTTATACGATCAAGATCGTCCTTTAGCATGTTAAATGCGAGATTTTGAGCAGGACTCCCAACAAATTTACGTGTGTTTAGGGGTTTTTTATCGACCTATGTAAAACTATAGCCGAAATTATTTAGGTTCAAACCATTACTTACTTGGTTTTAGGTTCAAATCATTAATGGTTTAGGTTTAGTTTCAGATTGTTAATCGTTTTAGGTTTAGCCCATTTTATTCTTAACATATATTCTCTGTCATCTCATTTATGCAATGTAATCAAAAGTTATGGATGTAGCAGAGTCTCCAAAAAGATTGAAACATCCATGTATACGATTATCCATATCTAAACTTTTTAACCATAAGTATTTTGAATATTAGAATGACAATCTGTTTACCATTACAAGTAAAACAAATATGCCTTCAAATCATAAAATTCAATTGAAGTGCATCGAAACACCTTCACTATGTCCATGATAAATTATCATTGTGGTAAGGATGTGCAAAACCACAAGCGAGGTTTCGGGTTCAAATCTGAGTACCAACCATTTATCTGATGGTCGATAGGGGCGGACCAATGAAGGTCCTAGAGAGTCCAGTACGCCAATTCAACCGACTTTTACAAGTAAATTTCATTTGGGGTATGAAAAGGTGCACACGATAAATCTTGAGGGGTGCTCCAGGAAATTAATAAATACAAGGGACATCATTCAAAAAATAGAAAAAGTCTCTTGAAATCAACCAAAAAACTTAAAATCCCTTGAAAATAGTGGGATTCCCTTAAAAACACGTTGGGTAACTTTGTGCAGCAAATGACATTTTTTCTCCGTCCATTGACATCGATCAACGAAATAGACCTCCTCCTTTCACTTTTGTCGTTGTCCTCTAATTCATACAGTTCGTGAAGTGAGTTTTCTGTAAGAAACAAGAGGCTGACATCTTCTCGAACTTTTGATCCACCTTAAAGGTGGAAACGCTCTACAAAAATCTTAGGTCTTCCCACCAACGGTTGATATGACATCGAGGGCAGCATATACCTTTTTAACACTTTCATTTATAGCAGTTTTCAAGATAAGAAATTTCCCGTGAAGAAAATATGAAGACGGTTAACTAATCCATCAATTTACTAATTGACGATGTCAGGGACATGAACCACAAGACATGAGAACATCAAGGACTTGATTGCACTAATTAGAAGTGTCGGGTGTTTGATTGTAAATTACCCAAAACTTGGGTTTAGTTTTGTAATTCATGATAAAAGATTAGGCGAAGTGCAACCTCTTTAAGCTATTGCATGTGAGCCTCATGTATTCATTGTGGAATGTGACGTGGATATGTGTCATAATTGTTTTTACAACAAAGGAATAAAATGGATGATGGTTTATGAATCATAGCATTTTAAATTTTTGGATTAAAAACCAAAACTAAAGGCTGTTTACTAAATTTTTACCTGGTAAGTATTTATTAAGTAATATTATCTTATTGGATGAATATGGTAAGTATTAAAAATCTTACCCGGTAAGAGTATGACAAAAACCAAGAGTTTTATCCAGTAAGTGAGGGCGACAACTCTTACCACGGTAAACGCTTACCAGGTAAATTGTTGCATACAATGTTGTTTTGGTGGACTAAAATCTTACCTAGTAAATAAATAACAGTATTAAATTTTATCGGATAAGTGTTTGGTAAACGACCTCTAAATATTGTTTGATGGTTAAATGAATAAGCTATTAAAGTAATGATGGAAAGAAAACATGTTTCTCTTTAGGGTTATTTATTAAATACTGATTCGGTCATTCATTTTATCGAGTGAGTATGGTAAGGATTGAGAATCTTATCAGGTAAGAGACATATCAATGATTAGATATCTTACATGGTAAGTGTGGTGACTTTTACCTGGTTAACACTTACTAGATAAGGTTGTTTGTCCTTCGATGGCCGACAATCTTATGTGGTAAGATAAGTGAGAGTATTGATTCTTACAGGTAAGCGTTTGATAAACGATCTGCAAGACATGTCTGGGTTAAAAATGGTTATCTATATTAAGATCAATATAATTGTTTTGTACGCTTAATAAACAGTCTGAATGATAGAAATTATCATTTTACTCGTTTGTCATATCAGTGACAATTATAACATACATATGGTATTAGAAAAGACAACGACATCTGACAATACATCTTGCTACCTCAAATAACAATAATGTGATGATTCAACTAATCATAAAATATTTGAATCCCTTTGTCCTTAAAATCTAGATTTAACACAAAGTTTAGATGTGGCATCCTCGTTGTGTCCAATATTTAGTTTTTTTATCCTAAATATACTGGGAAAAATAGACGTCAATGTCCCATATCGACTATTTGAGCATACATGTATTTCCATAGCATCATTCTATAAAGTGTCCAAAGATAACTCTCATGTCATACACGATGGACAAATCATATATCAATCCATGCTAGTATTACTATGTGATATATGACATACACGATAATATTGTGTTACTCGATTATGACATTATTAGAACCATTGACAAAACATGTCACTTGCAGTCTCACAAACAACAAACTTTGAACAGTGTCCACATGAGAAAAACTTATACGTCTAATTGAGTATGCTCAAAGCAAGTAACATTCATCACACGATATCCCAAACTTATATCCATATGTGGCTTCTTATATCTCTATGGGTGCGTTTGGTACACTGGACAGGGACATGACAGAACATGACAGGGATCTCTGTCCCATATTTGGCATGAATTTTATGTGGAACAAACAAGAACATAGTGGAACATACTTATATTTTACCAATATAACCTCAAAACAAAACTTAATTCTCTTCTAAAACATCAAATAGATCTCTCTTTTACATTTTACTCATTCTTTAAATTTTATTTATTGTATTTTGTCCTGTTCTGTTCCGTCATGTCCTGTCTGTGTACCAAACACACCCTATATGAATTCCTGCATATGTTATTCATTTGTCGTATTACACCAACCTAAGCTAAAGTAAATTTTTGACTAGAAACGTATTAAAATACAATATTTAAACACACAACAAATCATATAATTGATTTTTGGACAGACTAATAATTCATACTTTTAAGGTCGGCAAAGTCCAAAGATAAAATGAAGTTGATGGTGGATTCATAACATAGGAGTTGTGATATGCCAACCAATCATTAGAATATAACCGAGTCGTGGAAGGGGAGACAACCCTTATTGAAATAAGATGATGGAGTTGATTGTTGTATCACCCCTCGAAAACCACGAGTGTGCCACATATTCGGTTCTCAAAACATTTTCCATTTAAAAAAAAATATATGTTCAAATAGCCGAAACTATTCAAGATTACGAACCTGTTCAAAAACACTACAGAAGAATGTATGACGAATTCATTACAAAAATTACAACAAGACACTAAATTATTAACCTATATTATCTCCAATATATTCCTTTGTTTAGATAATAAAAATATCATTCTTTAATTTTACAATATATGTTGACAATACATATTAGCATGTGTATTTGATGACTCTAGTATAACGACATGCATTTGTACGCTTACTCGTGTATTTTAATATTCGTTTCTTGAGGTTTTTTCTTTTTTATCTGTTTTTTTTGTCTGCTACATTAGTTGAGTTGAGATTTCTGTAACAGCCCTAAAAAGTTACAAACTATCAATTGAAAGAACAAAAAATTTCCATAAAATAAGACAGAGGCTTAAACCCACGAACGGAAAGTTAGCTAATTAAGTACAATAATAAAGAATGAAATATGAGTAACAACCTATTAAACTAATCCAGCATTGAACTAGATTACATACGGGTGTTAGTAAATCTCTGCGAGTCCATCTTCACACAAAAATGCTCCCGAAAAGATCTCTACTCGTGATGCTTCTAAGTAGCACCAACAAAGCTCCTCAAGCGGTCCTAGATCCACCACTAGTAGGACCTCGTACACATGCCGACAAGAACAATTGAACTTACAAAAATAAGTGGAGAGAAGTAAATTAAAAGATGTTACTTGTAACGACATTAGTTGTGCAACGTGGTGCCTCATAATAAGTTGTCCCAACATGGACATTATATACACAACATCCTTTTATGACGGGGGAGACTCGTTTTCATCAAGTGGCAGGAACACAAAGATATTGCCACGTAATGATGTTATTGGGGTTCACCTCAGATCATGGCTTTAGTACACACCTATTTTTCATGTCCCCTCAAGCCTTCATATACCTTTAGCATCTACTCTAAAGAGTTCCATCTCAATGACTCGTTAAACCTCAGTGCCCACCCATTTCTCTAGCTAAGTTCCACCGCAAGAATCTCATTGGACCTTTAATGTCTACTTACCAGCAAGACACGAGTGACCTGACCCGTGACTTGGGTCGCAGCTAAGGTCGTAGAAAGTTGTCTAGAGCATTTTTAAGCCTAATTTTAGGGTTTTCAACCATTTCTTCCACTCCCCCTGTCTCTCTCTGTCTCATTGATTTTGGCACCTTTAGGGACATTTTTGGAGCAAAAGAGAGGAGAACTTTGGAGATTGAAGATTTATGGTGGATGGTCTCAAGATTGTTGAAGATGCAAGTTTTTGGGAGTTTTAAGTTATTCAGTGGGGTTCTGTGATCTTGAAGCCAGTAACCATATTTGTTGCAATTATAGGTTTGACTGTGACCTATATAAGATTCTAGAGCTTTTTTCTTGTATATCTCAAGTTTTCATTTTGGGAAGCTAAAGATTTTTGTATAGATTTATATTTAGCTTAAATCTAGTTTAAGTTATTTTGTGAAAATTATGTACATGTCAAAATGTCTATTTTGAGTTTTCATATGTGTTCTTTGTGATTCTATCAAATGTTATTGATCATCTGGTATGTTGCATATTTGGTACATTTGATTTCATAAAACCTTAAAAATAGTTATAATTGGGTTTTGAGATATTTGAATATAAAATCATTAGAATGTGATATTTTGAAGGTTGGTTCAAATAAATTAATAAATTATGATATATTCCCACTTTGATAAATGAAATTGCATAAATATGGATTAAATGTAATTCTATTTGACTTCTGTTAATTTTTATGGAGTAGTCAAGTAAGTTGGGGATTTTTATTGGTTTGGATTAATTCAAAAGTGTTTTGGAACTATGTTCCACAAAAATGGTTCAATGGTGATATTTTGATGGGTTCTGCATGTATTGCATATTTACTTGAGATTACATGTGTTGAGTGTGTTGATCATTCAAATTGAAGTCATGTAATTTGGAGTTGTAATGCAATAGATTCATAGGCATATGAGTTAGTCATATTTGGCGTGTGTATGGTCTTGGTGTCGTCTGATTTTATTGATCCTTAGTTGTATATGTTTGCTAAATAGTATGATATTCATGTTGTCGGTGTTTTATACATGCGATGTTATGTATATGGGGGTGAATACTTATAGACTTATTTAACATGTTCAAGCTGTATATTATGAGTTTTGTACACTTGTTGATATTGACCAATTGTTGAAAGGGTGGTGAATAGCCAGAGGGCAAACGAAATGAGTTTTTGGCTATAGGAAACTTTAAAAAGTAGGCACTAAGATTGTTGACCCTAAGGTAAAACCAAGAGGGGTAGGCACTAAGGTCAACACTAAATCTTTAGAGTGAAACTCTAACGAAAATTGGTAGGCAGTAAGACAGAGTTCCTGAGGTACTACTCGACAACATTTAGATGTGACCTACTTTATGTCCAGTCATGTCAAATAGAAACGGGTTTCCCCTGTCATGAAAGATGTGCTTGGAGCTTGGAGTGACGAGATTATTGATGGTTTATAAAAGGGTGTCATGTGTTTTGTAAACATGTTATTGGTGTTTTCCAAGATGGAATCTTGGTGTCGCATAACGTGTCTTACAATCAAAATGAGTCGTTATTTGAAAGGCAATATTTTATCCTTATTATTGAGAAGTTGTGGTTCAAAATGCTTGAACTCACTAGGTTTAAGCTTACATTTTTTTCTTGTCGACATATGCATCAGGTCCTGGTGGGAGCGGTACTAACGATACTTGAGATGAGTTGAGTGGTAATGAGAGGCACGTGAAGGAGTTAACTCTTTGGGACATCTTCATACCTTGGAGATAGCGACTGTTATGCAGTTGTTAGTAACAATCGTTCTTAATCTAGATCTTGTGTAGGAGTGTGTTTATAGAGTTGTTGGCTTGGCTTTAAACCTTACACACACATGTACATGTGTGTGTGTGTGTGTATATATATATATATATATATATATATATATATATATATATAGGGGCAGGTTCAAATG
>NC_037543.1:18987052-19061039 GCF_001531365.2 Cynara cardunculus var. scolymus
AAATAGGAAACGAGGGCTTTTGATATGAATACCGATTCTACCCTTTTTTCTTAAATAAAATGAATATTAATTATTTTTTAATTTTTAATTTCCTAAAATAAATAATATAATCTAGGCCATTGATCAAGAAAATGGACGGATGAGATTGGTTTACACGGTTTACACAAATGGGTCAAGTTTTCATTTGAACGCTCCTCTATATATATATATATATATATATATATATATAAATATAAATATATGAGGGCCTAATCAAATGAGAACTGTTTAGTTTGTGGTAACCATGAGCTCCAACATGAACCAATCATTAAGGATAATCACTATGATTTCTTAAAATAAGTAGAAAGGTAAATTAGTACATTGTTGAGTATTCAATTTACTTTAATTATTTTAATATTTTAATTTTGAAATACATGTATATATATATATATATATATATATATATTAGAATGAACGAGATCACCACCCGTGACCCTCTTTCCCCATCGCCAGCCAAAACGTGCTTCCTCTCAGGTACAACACTTTACATCGACCCCTTTGTCCAACACCGTCTGATGTCTCCTTCTCCGCCCATCTCCGGCCACCGACCACCACTGCTTCTTATTCTCTATCCATCTCCAACCACCGGCCATATCCATCTCCAACCACCGACCACCACTGCTTCTTATTTTCTATCCATCTCCAACCACCGGCCATATCCATCTCCAACCACAGACCATCATCTTTTCAACTCTCACCTTCACCGGTCCGACTCCCCATGTTGAACAACCCAAATCAGTTTCGATTTTTCATATCCCAAGATATCTAATTTCTGCACACCCATATCGGTTTTGATTTCTGGTTTTTGTTCAGATCGGGGACGTAACTTATATCTTACCGGAGATGTAACCTAGATATCGTCGGAGATGTAACGTAGAAGATGTAAGGTTTTTGGATGTAACCTAGATCTCTTTGGAGATGTAATGTAGAGTGTAATACAGTGGTAACACAGTGGTATCATAATGGTATCACAGTTGTATTCATCAACTAGATCTGATATCATAATGTGTATCACAGTGCATTTTTGTCGTTATATGAAGTGTATCATAATATATTTTTGTTGTTTTACGAAATATAACATGATATATTAGGTAATGTTGCTTTATTAAGTGTATCACATTGTGTTTTTTCGTTATTTTATGAAGCGTATCACCATATGCATCATGTGTTTTATGGAATAAGATTCGCCAGAATAAGATTCGACAAAGAGAGGAGAGACGGGAGAGGGTTTATAAGATTTTTAAAATACCTAAAATGCATTTTAATTAAAATTTTAAGTCAAATTACCAAAATTATTAGTTTCCAAATTTAATCATTGATTTGTGGTTGAAATTGGATCTCACAGTTATCAATTTTCCCTTGAATGACCCAATATGTGTGTGTGTGTGTGTGAGGTTTACTTTGCAAACCACGTATTATTTGTACAAAACTCATTCAACCAATCATAACTTTTCATTTTGTTCATTTTTTTAATTATGAGAGGTTGATTAATCATTTTTATTGTGGAGAGTGTTAATCATGAATATTAGCATCTTCATTATATTAATTTTAAAAAAATACATGAAACAATTTTATTAAAATTTCATAAGTACTACATGAAACAATTTCATCAAAAAAATATTATATAAAACAATTTCATAAGATCAAACAGTTTCATGAAATTATTTCATAAGATTAAACAATAAAATCGACGAATGAGAGTGGTTTGCACGGTTTGTATAGATATGAGTGATTTGTATTTGATCGCTCATATACATATATATATATATATGTGTGTGTGTGTGTGTGTGTGTGTGAATGATACATATTTAAAAAAATAAGAGAATAATACCGGACCATCATTTATTTAAATAATGTTTTAAATAAGACTTTCTAAAAAATCGTCCAAAAGAGAATATGTGTTATTTGTTGTACATATCTTATATATGGAAATTAATTAATTATCATTTATTTCTATAAAGAGAATTTAATACATTTAATTAAGGTATTTGTTCATGATTTTTTTATAGTTTGGTGATTTAAGTATGATTTTTTTTTTCATTTATTTATTTATTATTTTTACAACATTTAAAATAAGTGTGATTTAGTTTTTCATTTAAAATATTTATTTTTATTGAAATAATTTATTTAAGATTTTTTTTTTTATAATTTTCGTCAAAAATCATATATGATATTCGTAATTAATCGACCGTTTATTTTCTAAAAGGAATCGTTGATTTTTATCAATGTGTCATGTGTGGTATTAATTATAATGGATATACAACATTACATGTGATATGTGTAAAGTACAAATTGTGTTTTGAAGTATATGCGATCTTATACATTTTAAATACGTTTTTGTTAATAATCACATGTGATTCTATTTTCATTAGTTTTCTTTTTCAACGTTTAATTTGAATCATTTCAAGCTTTAAATCACATATGATTAGCAAATTATTTTGAAAAAAAATAATTATTAATTGTGAATCATGTATGATTTTGAGGAAAATTGTAATTTTTTTTAAATATTGCTTTGAATAAAAAAATGAATTATTTAAATGAAAATTTAAATAGAGTTAGTATAAAATATTTTTATAAATAGAAAATTAAATCATAAATATGGTAAAAATAGAATTTTAAATAAATGTTGTAGATAATTTTTATATAACTAAATTACTTTTATTGCCTTATTTATTTATCTATGTAATTAATTATTCAAGGTATTATTTAGTGATATATATGATCCATATTTATTCTCGGAAAGAGTTGGGTTCATACGAGAATGATACGTATTTAAGAAAAATAAGAGAATGAATGTTGACCATATGTATTTCGTTACTAAATTGACTACCGATTTATTAAATAAGGCCGGCAACAAAATATGATAACAAGAACATACCACATGGATCAAAAGTGTAATTTACTCTGGCATAATTACCATTTGATATTTGATTATTGGATAAATATTTGGATTGCCCTTTTATATAATGACATAATATAGAAATCTTGCAGTTTTACCAATAAATTTGTAGTAGTTATTAACGAGCATGATAGTAATTTTGAATCAAGATTCTGGTAGACAGTTAATTACGATGATTATTTTCCAAAAACAGGTATTGTACTTATTTCTGAAGGTATCAAGCAATAAACATCATAAACCCACGAAATTGTTTTCCGTCAAACTACAACATGTTCGGTGATTGTCAAGCATACGATTGTGATTGTTTGTCACCAGTTTTAAGGTTTCAACTGTTTCTTACATCACTAGTTGGTATAAAAAGCATGGTAAATTCATAATTAATCACATTTCAAACTATCTCAGTTAGCTCTATGTGGAAGTTCAAATTGTATGTCGCATGTCAATTTATACACTTTTCATATAAAATTTTGAAGAAACGTCTCGTATACAAGATAATTGATACAAGTTGCTTGTGGCGAGTAAAATTGTATACATGAACTTTTACAACTTTTTGAAGGTTCAATAACTTAGGTTGGGTTTGGTTAATTGGAATCTGATGAAATTGGAATGGTCAATTCTATTGACCAAATGTTAATAATGTGTTGGTTCATTCTATGAGTTTTAGTAGGGATTCCAATTCCACATATGATTAAATTTAGGGGCCGTTTCGCGGAATTCGAAGGAATTTGATGGAATTGGAATGACAAATTCCTTTGACCAAATTCCAATTCCTTTGTTTGGTTTATTTCTTGAAATGGATGGAATCCTTCAAATTCCATTGAATTCCACAAGTTAATGAATTCATCATTCCTTGGCATAATGGAAGAAATTGAATTCCATCACCACCCACCATGATCATGCTACTATTGTTAATGATGCCCCACCCTTAACCCCCACCACTGATGTCGCTGCCACCCACCCTCCGGTCACTCACTACACATCCCTACTACGACTATGCTACTAACGTTACTGTTACACCCCTAACCTAACCCCCACCACAACAACATTATTTTCGTCGTCACAACTGCCACTCACCCTACCGCACCCTACCCTAACCACCACTAGCCACTATGTCACTACTTTTGTCACCATACCTACCCACTCTCAATCACCTTGACCATCATCCCACCATTATCATCGTCACAACTGTCACTAATCCCCACCTCCCCGTCCCTGCCGCCCTTAACCTAACCTTCCACCCCCACACTACTATTGTTGCCTTCACAACCTCCATTCACCCGCACCCCAACCTGCCCCAACCAACCACTAAACACCATGCCACTATTATTGTCATCATACCCACCCACTCCCTGGCCCCAGCCTCCCGACCACTATCCCACCACTAGCATCATCACAGCTACCACCCCGCCACCTACCGCTACCTACCCCACCGTCCTGCCTTGCCCCCACCCTACCTTACCCTACTCTAACCTATCACTAACCACCATCTTACCACTGTAGTCATCACAACTATCACATTGCCACCTATTGCCCCACTCTGGCTTCACCCCTATTGCCTCGCCCCACCCTGCCTGCCCGTAACAATCCCCACCTATGGAGTAGGGTAGGGCAGAAAGTGGTGGGGGCAGGGAGGGTGATAGTTGTGACGACGACATTAGTGGCATGTTGGCTGGTAGGGTGTGGGAAGGGCGATGGATAGGATAGTCCATACAAAGATGATTGTTCCAATTTTATTAAGAGATTTCATTCCAATTCCTACCAACCAAACGCATAGTCAAATTCTATTAAATTCCATTCCAGTTCCTTCAAAGTCAAATTCCTTTTATGGATTCCAATTCCATCAAATTCCATTTTGTGAACCAAACACCCCCTTATATTTCTTTGTTTTTAGTAAATAATTTGAATTCCACCACCACCATCGCCTCCATCACCACCACTATCACCATCACTGGCACCTCTACTAGGCATGGCAACGGGGCGGAGATGGGGCGGGTTTTGTAATTCCCCGACCCCGACCCCGATTTGTAGTAACACCCCCCGGCCCCGGTCCCTAGCGGGTACGGGGAATATCATCCCTTCCCCGGTCAAATCTCTAGCAAAACCCAGTAAAACCCCGGTCAATCCCCGATCAAACCCCATCAATAGCATCCTTTAGTTTGATTCTACTAGGATCCCTGGCCCCGACCCCGTCCCCAGTTTGAATAACATCCCCCGTCCCCGGTTTGAGTCTACCGGGATCCCTGTCCCTGGCCCAGGGATCCGTTTTAGTGGGGAATCCCCATCCCCGTTCGGGTCGGGTGAACCGGGTTCCCCACCGACTCGAGGCAAGTCACCATCCCTAATCTCTACCACTATCACAACCAACACTACCACCATCGCCCCCGCCATTGTCGCCTCCACCTTTGCCGATACCACTACCACTACTGCCGCCACCACCACCATTATTGTCACTATCGTCATCACTACCACCATTACTGCCACCACTGTCATATATTATTATCTATTATTTATTAATTAAGCAATAACGAAAATATCATGAAGGGGTAGTTTTGGTATTTATCGTTATTTTATTATAATCTTGAAGTTATATTTAGATTCCATTTCTGACAAATTTCATTATGTGAACCAATCGCCGCCTTAAACTTCAAATCCCGAACACAATGACTTCCTTAAAATAAATTTCAGAACATATATTTTGACTCACGACATCATGAACGAGGTAGCACATGTTAGACCGTTATTTCTGAATTCTAAATGATATAAAAAATCCTTTTTTAGAAAGTTTCTATTTTAAGAAAGCCAAATGTTATTTTCTTATAAAATTTTGAGCACTTAATGATTGACAGTAACAATGTGTTGGAGAAGAAGTTTTCATAGAGTTACCGTTGACTTTTCATTAAACTGAACTAATAAATTCATTCAAAAATCAGTGTTCTGTTTTCCTTATTTTAAAATATCAGTAATGATATACATCAAGGTTAGCATTAATGGTCATGTTTTCATGGTTTCCAATCTATTAACAAGATCAATACCAATGTTAAAAGAATTACCTGTTAATACGATTATCTGCTCTTGAAATTTGATTGTAGAAGACATATCAGACCAATCTCGACCAAAGATGGTTAGCAGGTGATTCACGGCCCAATTGAGCCTTTGATCTCAAATTATCTTACTTATAATCCATTTCAACATGCTACATGCCAAGTATGGTCAACTTTGGTCCAATTTCAAATGGTTGATTTTGAGTCAAAGTCAAACTTTCAGAGGTGGATAGTTATCATCAGAAATCTTCGAACATTAGGCAAGGGATATCTAGTCTTTCAGTCTGTATAAAACCACAAATAAAGGTGTCTCATAAATTAAAAAACTAGTTTTGATGATTACACTTTAGAAAACACTTTTATGCGCGCGTTATAGTTGATACATAGAAAAACCAAAATTGTAATGTAAAGTATTATGTTCACAGATCAAGGTTGTATGTTATGTGTTGTCGACTTTTGAAAATCTGATTTGGCGCTTCGAGAGTACGTGGAACTATTGCATTGGCGTTCTAATTGACATGAAAGTCTTTGCATATTGGCTGGTTTGATGCATCGTTTGAAGGCAGCTCAAAACCATGAAAACTATGATAATGCAGAATCCCGCTCCCAACAACAGAGTCTGCATCCTCTGCCATCCATCATCTTAACTTTAACTCGTAGAGTCCCTTGGTAGACCTTCATTTGGTAAAGGGATCATAATCAAGTTCCTCCATGTCCTCAGTTTTCTTTCATCATCTATCCACACTGTTTTGGTAAATTTGAAACAGAGGATTGGATAAACATACAAGCAGAGCACACTTTTAAGACCTGCTGGAGCTGTTTGCGACCTAAAGATTCTCATTCGTTTCTTGATCACCAAATCCAATTACAGCGTTGTCGACTGACAAGATTGGCGACTTCCGTATTACATCCAAACATAACGAGACGTATGCATCATCCCTTAATAACCTCTTAATCACCTTTATATCAATAACATATACAAAGACGTAACTTCGACTCTCTTATATGGTGGAAGAAGGGGTAACAAACCTGGCAAACGATGTTGAGTGCTAGAAGACTTCTTGCGATACCATTATCTCTCAAACCCCGATCGTTACATAAGCCTCGGGATCTATCGACATAATTTTTGTTTCTTAAACCATCTAATTCTTAAATTCAGAGGTTTGATTCTTACAGATAATGTACAGACAAGATGGGCCAAAACTTTTACAAACTAAACCATGTTGTTCAAATCAGATGCCTTATCATGGTACAGTCGTTAGAACTTTCAGTCAGCTGAATCTCTGTTCCTTTTCGAAGTGAAATCATCTTCATTCAGACGTTTACGACATTAGACAACATAAAGTTTCATTCCAATAACAAAAAGATCTACACAAATTGATTAGAGAAGATCGTAGGTATCAAGAAATTTCAAATAACATGAAATTGTTTACCTAAAAAGCCCAATTTCAAGAACCAAAGAAAGCATGAAATTAAATTTGCACTATAAAATCCAAGCTAAGGATACACCATCAATTGACATTGATTCACATTGGTCATGTGGAAAATAAATCAAAGCAATCAATCAATCAATGTCCTTTGTGATTTTCTAAAATTTTCAGTTGGGCACCCACATACATCACATGAAACTACAAGCCCTTGTGGGTTTGGGCTTTTGGTTTCTCATTCTCGTCTTTGATGATACCACAAGTACCTGAATTCTCTCCGACCCTTGCTCACATTTGTCCCCCTCCTTCTCCCTCTAGACCCTTCTTTCTCTCTTTGCACCGCCATTTCTCTCTCTAAACCTCTCTCTAACGTCACCATTTGAGCTTCTTGAAATCAATTTACTCTAAAGGTAATAGATTTCTTGATGGGCGTTGCGAATTGAAGGTGTTTTGTGGAAAAACCCACATCAGGTTTGCGAAATTCACCAACTTCTATTCGATGTTATTGCAATTCTGATGATGGGGAATCTTGATGTGTTCCGTGTGATGTGAAATCTGTATAATTGTATGCCCTACTGTTTGCGCTTTTATCTTGTGTACCTGCGTTAGTTCGATTGTAGGGTTCTTGAGGCTATTTAAAGGGCATTTCTATATTGGCTAGGTAATTGGGGTTTTGAGATTGATCAATGCTCATAATTGGGTGCCCTATATGGTTTCAATGAGTGATGATTTTGAGCCCCAATTTTGGGTGTGTTCTGTGATCAATAGCATATAGGATGAAGGGTTCTTGTGTTGGATGTTCTTGGTTTGATTGTTAGTGTTGTTCTTAAGAAAAATAATGATTTGGGGTTGAAAAAAGATCGGATTTTTAGTGTTTGTGTGTGTGTTTTCTGCCCTTTTGTGGGTGGTTTGATGTTTGGTGTGGGGATTTGTGAGATGAATCGTAGGGTTCGACGAAAGTGTGCAAGAGGAAGCCAAAGGTTGGATTTACCAAATTACCCTGAAACCGAGGATGCAGATAATTTGAAATTGAGTGAAGAAGGAGTTGTTGATTGGACCCGATTGCCTGATGATACTGTACTTCAACTGTTTACTCATTTGAACTATCGTGATCGTGCAAATTTGTCATCAACTTGCAAAAGTTGGAGATCTCTTGGCGCTTCTCCTTGTTTATGGCAATCTTTGGATCTTCGTGCTCACAAGTGTGATTGGGGTATAACAGATTCATTGGCTTCCCGATGTTCCAATCTCCAAAAGCTTCGTTTTCGTGGGGCCGACAATGCTGATTCCCTAATCAATCTTCGAGCCAAGAATTTGAAAGAATTAAGTGGCGATTACTGTAGGAAACTAACAGATTCTACACTTGCAGTGATTGTAGCTCGACACAAGCTTCTCGAGAGCCTCCAACTTGGGCCTGATTTCTGTGAAAGAGTTAGTAGTGATGCAATTGTGGCAATCGGGTTTTGCTGCCCGAATCTACGTAAGCTTAGGCTTTCTGGGATCCGGGATGTTAACGGAGAGGCTGTAAACGCTTTAGCTAAGCACTGTCCGAACCTGACCGAAATTGGTTTCATTGATTGTCTTAACATTGATGAAGTGGCATTAGCCAATGTCGTATCCCTTCGGTTTCTTTCTGTTGCAGGAACGACAAATGTGAAGTGGGGTTCGGTCGGTGAACATTGGAGCAAGTTGCCGAATTTGAAAGGATTAGATGTTTCAAGAACTGATGTGGTTCCGAATGTGGTTGTGAGATTCTTTTCCTCACTAAAGAGTTTGAAAATATTGTGTGCGTTCAATTGCTCGTCCATAGAGGAAGACACCAGTGTTGTAATCAAGAGCAAGTCCCATGGAAAAATGTTGCTTAGCTTCTTTAACGATACTTTTAAAGACATATCTCCCCTGTTTCCTGACACAGAGAAAGAACGAGACGTTTTCTCGGATTGGAGAAAAGAATCGAAGAAGAAAGACGAGAATTTGGACGAGATTATGACTTGGCTTGAATGGATTCTTTCACATTCACTTTTACGAATAGCTGAGAGTAACCCACATGGTCTTGATCAATTCTGGCTCAGTCAAGGTGCCGATCTTTTGCTCAATTTAATGCAGAGTTCTCAAGAGGATGTTCAAGAACGGGCTGCTACGGGGCTTGCAACTTTTGTGGTGATCGATGATGAAAATGCTAATGTTGATGTAGGAAGGGCTGAGGCGGTCATGAAAGGTGGGGGCATACAACTTCTTTTAGGCCTTGCAAGATCGTGGAAGGAGGGGCTTCAATCGGAAGCCACAAAGGTGAATCTTTTGGTGCAATTTCCATGATTTATTGACCATTTATTGATTCATTTTACACAAAAAATATAAATGAACTTATTGTAATTATCATTAGAAAATAGAGCTATCGACTTTTTAACCATCTTATGCTTGGTTTCTTGTTGCAAATTGAGAATTCTTGGAAAAAAACCACTACTGTTTGCAAGAATGAGCTATCTTCAAATCGCTTATTCTTGCAAAGGGTGATCTTCTTTCTTTTCTCATCTGCGCAAGAATGATGGTTCGTTTGAAATGAAAAGCCATGGACGGTGGTTTCATAAGTCGACCACTCTTTGAAAATAGAAGTCTAACATTCTCTCTCTCTCTCTCTCTCTCTATATATATATATATATATATATATTTGTAGGCTATAGCAAATCTATCAGTGAATCCTGCTTTTGCAAAATCCGTGGCGGGAGGTGGCGGCATCACCATCCTTGCAAGCTTAGCAAGATCCATGAACAGGTTGGTGGCTGAAGAGGCTGCCGGAGGGCTTTGGAATCTTTCTGTTGGGGAAGAGCACAAGGTTGTTTGTTATTAGATGTTTTGTTGAGCGTATGAACTTCCACTTTTATGTTGTCATATTATTAATACAATTTTAATTTTGTTTCAGGGAGCTATTGCGGAAGCTGGTGGCATAAAAGCTTTAGTTGACTTAATCTTCAAATGGCCTAGAGGTGGTGATGGAGTTCTGGTACGTACCTTGATTTTTTTTTGGGTAACTGCGGGTGTCTGGGCCAGCTTGCACACACCGCAACTAATCCCATGGGCCCGGGAGATAATAGCTGGGAAAATCCTTGGTGGCCCGGAGGAGACTCAAACTGGCAACCTATGGGGAGGATCCCAAGGCCTAGCCTTTATTTGCTGGTTGAGCCCCTTTTTGTGTCAAATGTTTATGGGTTGGATTTCAAACTCAAATGGATTTCATTTGGACATCAAATTCGAAATTTTATGTTCACAATTAAGGTGTTTGAGAAAAAGATAAGTTAAAACTACAAAATGAAAAAAAGAAATGGGGTAACCTAAAGGGTGAAGGAATTTGTGAAAGTGTAGAGTATAGTAAGCACTATATTTGTCTTTCTCAAGGCGGGGGGATGTGTTTATCAAAGATTTATTGATTTTCAGGAACGAGCAGCTGGGGCACTCGCGAATTTAGCAGCGGATGATAAGTGTAGCATGGAAGTTGCAAATGTCGGTGGTATTAATGCTTTAGTAACGCTTGCTCGTAAATGCAAGCACGAGGGTGTGCAAGAACAGGTAATACAGAATTTTCAATCCTACACTTAGCAAATGAGTTTTATGATTGGTTAATTGCTCTAGCAAGACTAAAAAAGGCAACAATGGTGCACCAAGGCTCCTTTTTTTGGTAACCATGTGGCCCCTCGATTAATCCCATGAGTCCCTCAACAGAACAACCAGGAAAATCCTCATTCCCCCTTAAGCGACTTGAATTGACGATCTATGGGTAGGAGCCTTTAAGTCCTGGCCCTTATTTGCGACTTAAGAGTTAGCCCTCAAGGTCGCACCTAGGGTCCTTGGTTTCGTTAGGGTTGGTAAAACCAAATCAAACCAAACCGAACACAAGTATATCCCATCCGGAGGTAGGCGAACAAAAGTATATCCCATTTGGAATTGGAGGTAGGGTCCGGGAGGGGTAGGATGTACACATACATTACCTCAATCTCAAGAGACAGAGAGACTGTTCTCGAGAAGACCCCCCCCCCCCCCCCCCCCCGGGCCGCGGATGCGGCTTACAAAAGAAGTTGAGTAAAAATACAATTGAAAATTGTGAGCACAACTATAAGCCATTGATGCAAAATCAAACAAATTACCAAGAATTTGACAAAAGATACAAACTTTGTGTGCCTTCTCTTATTTGTGGTTATCTTCTAGGCGGCTCGTGCATTGGCTAATTTGGCAGCTCATGGAGATAGCAACACTAACAATGCTGCTGTGGGACAAGAAACCGGAGCTCTTGAAGCACTTGTTCTACTTATTCGGTCTCAACATGATGGTGTCAGGTGTTGTAATATGAACCTCAGATTTTCATTCGTTCATGTGATTTCCTTTTTGTGTCCTTCAATCGGGGGGTTTGCATTGGTCCAAAAATGGACGAACCACTTAGAAATCTCATGAAGTTAAGAGGAATACATCTGAATTTTGTTATATCTAATGAGAAAGAGCCCTACCGACTTTCTTTTTCTTCATTTTTACGTATATAATTCTAACAATAATGTCAATGGGCGACATTTCATGTTCTTAAACCCTTTTATAAAGAGTGTGTCACTTTCGATTCTTTATACGATTAGATCTTATGCTATGCTGTTATAGCGGTCAAAATACAAAATTGCAGTCTGGACCGATATTTGAAATAGCGGTTATAGCGATGGTATACGGTCCAAAAATAGCGGTTCACGTAATATTTCTAAGAAAAATATATATGTATGTATGCATACATAAACATATCATATGCATTAATTAAAAATATAGTTTTAACCTCGAATCATCAACTTAAACAAGTTTCACAAAACAAAATAGGAAAAGTGTTCATGAACAACTTCCTTCCAAGAGTGGAAGAGGCTGTTGAACTTGGAAAAACCTACGACTTCCTTCCAAGTTCCAACTTGGGTTGTTGATAGAAAGAAAGTTATTGTTAATTGTTATACTGTTATGTTAACGGATTAAAATTAAAACATATCCCAAATCAAAATAAAAAACCCAACTGCCCCAAGTCAAAGACTCAAAAATAAAGCCCAGTAAAAAACCCAAACTAAATAGCGCTATTGCGGACCGCAATTTGACCCCAAATATTGGTCAAATTGCACTAAATTGCGCCGATATTAGCGGTACCGCTATTTGACCACCGATATTTTGCATACTGCTATTGCAGCGCTATTGTGCCGCAATTAACAGCATAGATCTTATATCAACAAAGAAAACCTCATTCGTCTAATTTTGTGGTTTTGTTTGTTTGCATCTGATTAGGTGTAAAACCGTACACAATTTAAATTCCTCAAATAGGCATTGTCAATTACCATTTTAGACATATGTTGTTGTATAGTAAAACCTAATCCATTCTTTAACAGGCAAGAAGCAGCTGGTGCATTGTGGAATTTATCATTTGACGACAGAAACCGAGAAGGGATTGCATCAGCTGGTGGCGTTGAAGCCTTGGTATGAGGTTTTGATCCTTGGAAGTTTAATTTCCATAACATCATTATAACCCTTGCTTTTGTAATCTTTTTCATTTAAATTCGAATCTGTGCACATGAAAGGTATATTTTAAAATATCGATTGTCTTTATTCAATGAAGTGCTGCCCTTATTGCACCATCTGATATCGTTATCAATCATGAAAATGGAAGTATTTGCAGTATAACATTCATAGAAGAACATGAAAACCAGAGTTTTGCTGTTTATGTTCCTGTCTCATAATTTAAGGGTTCAACTTGCGAAGCACTTCGTTTTGCACGAGTTATTAACAATCATAGCATCTAATTGCCTATTTTATGTTAATAAAATTAGAATAACTATGATCTGCGCTTTAAATTATGTTGGACTAGTAACCTGTATCGTTAGATAAATTCAGACCATCAGAATCTTTGGAACTTGCGATCACCCTTCGTGGCATATTATCACCTTTCTCTCATTCTTTTTACCCCATCCTACCCCGGAGACCCTACCTCTGTTGGGATATACTGGGTTAAGCGATGTTTGGTTGGTTTTCCATTAAGTTCTGTATAGATAAACCTGTCTGTGTGGATTAATCTGTTTGTCTGTATAGATTGAGAAGGTTTTTGTTTGGAACGATTTTTTCATAGATGGAAGGAGCGTGTTTTTTAATTGGGAGGGGAAAGTTTGGAAAAAAACTTCGCCTTCTGCATAAAGCTCCTCCCTAGAAGCTTACTGAATATGCCAATTTCTATATTATTTAGCCACTACCAAACAATCATGTATGGCTGACTGAATAAGTTGTGAATCCCATTAAGCTCATTAAACTGCTAACAAACAGGCCCTTGGTTTGGTTTCGTAAATATGTTTGACCAAACTTATGTACTTTAGAAAACCTTTTAGACCCGGGACCACAATTTTTTTCATGAGCTGAGCAATCACGTGGCTCGGGCTCAGCTCAAGTACCCTTAGTTTTTTGTCTGCTTTTATTCTTTTCCTAGTACGTAAAATATGCACAGTAAGCTGTTTAACTTTTTCATGTGGTTCTTCAGGTTGCACTTGCACACTCGTGTTCAAATGCTTCTCCGAGTCTTCAGGAGAGAGCAGCAGGTGCTCTATGGGGATTGTCGGTTTCAGAAGCCAATAGGTATGTGTAGAGATCGCCTCTTTGTTATTTTCTGAAAACGTCCAAAACAACTTTTAATTAGAGCATCTTTTGTATACCTATGAGGCCCAAAAATATATTTGTCCTTCAAAGCACGTGAAGCTAAACCATTTTATATCAATCTTAATGCTAAAGAGTAGCTCACTTGACAATTGAATGCCAAATGCATACTCTTTTCTTCAAGGATGGAAGTAGTAATTTGATGACAGGAAAGTGGGTTCCTATTCTTGAATTTGATTGTTAGAATTCAATGTGCAAGTGTAGCAAGACTACAATTGCAAGCGATATGAGGTAGCTCAATTGTTAAGACATTTGGTTTGCTCCCTACTGGTCACTAGTTCGAGTCCCTTTGGGCCACTCGAGGTTTTCATGGCTATTACCTTCAGGTTCCCATGGGATTAGTCAAGATGCCTTGGGTTTGCTCTCCTGTGGTCACTAGTTCGAGTCCCCTCAAAGCCACTAGAGCTTTTTCTGACTTCAAGGTCCCATGGGATTACTTGAGATGCATTGGGTTTGCTCCCTAGTGGTCACTAGTTCGAGTCCCCTCAAGGTGGTCAGAGGGTTTCTTGGTTGTTAATTTCAGGGTCCCATGGGATTTGTCGAGATGGCTGCAGGGTTTGCTCCCCGCCCTAGTAGTCACTAGTTTCGAGTCTCCTCAAGGCCACCGGAGGTTTTCCTGGTTTTTAATTTCAAGGCCCCATGGAATTAGTCAAGACGCCTTGGGCTTGCTCCCCAGTGGTCACTAGCTCGAGTCCCCTCAAGGCCACCAAAGGATTTCTTGGTTGTTAACTTTAGGGTCCCATGGGATTACTCGAGATGCCTTGGGTTTCCTCCTTGGTGGTCACCAGTTCGAGTCCCCTCAAAGCCACCAGATATTTTCTTGGTTGCTAATTTCAAGGCCCCCTGGAATTAGCCAAGACACCCTTGGGCTTGCTCCCCAGTGATCACCGGTTCGAGTTCCCTCAAGGCCACTAGAGGAGGTATTCCTGGTTGTTAACTTCAGGTCCCGTGGAATTAGTCGAGATGCCATGGGTGTGCTCCCTGCTAGTCACTAGTACGAGTCCCCTCAAGGCCACCAGAGGTTTTCCTAGTTGTTAACTTCAAGGTCCCATGGAATTAGTCGAGAGGCCATGTGTTTGCTCCCTGGTAGTCACTAGTTCGAGTCCCCTCAAGGCCACCGGAGGTTTTCTTGGTTAATTTCAGGGTCCCATGGGCTTAGTAAGATGCCTTGCGTTTGCTCTCTAGTGGTCACTAGTTCGAGTCCCTCAAGGCCATGATAACTTTAGGTCCCATGGGATTAGTCTAGTTGTTGTGCCCAAGCTGGTCTAGACACCCAAGGTTATAACAAAAAGATTGCAATTGCAGAAAATCTATTGAATAATATATGATCTTGCTCATATATTCTACTGATTTTCTGGTGCATAACACTATGTATTCTATTTCATCTCTCCTAGCATTGCAATTGGACGAGAAGGGGGTGTTGCACCGCTCATATCGCTGGCTCGGTCTCAGACAGAGGTGCGTGTATCTATCTCTTTCTAGTTGCTACAAATGTATGTTTTTTATTCCTTGAAATTGTGATACTTGTTAAGAAAGTGCACAGATGATTATACACTATAGCTTGAGACCCGGCTTCGGCTACTAAAATTTTAGTCTTTAAATTCTCGACTACAAATAATGATGTTCAAAAAAATGGATTTCGTTTAAAAATGTTTGTGTGATATCAGGATGTCCACGAGACTGCTGCAGGAGCCCTTTGGAATCTTGCTTTCAACCCGGGCAATGCTCTTCGTATAGTGGAAGATGGGGGTGTTCCCGCCTTGATCCATCTTTGTTCTTCGTCATTATCAAAAATGGCTCGTTTCATGGCTGCTTTGGCTTTGGCCTACATGTTTGATGGAAGGTACGACATTGTTTCCAATTGTGTATTATCTTGGCCACATTGATGTGTTGCCCTCCCCACCCCAAGGTGGGATTGGGGGGATGGAGTCCAAGTCTAGCTGATGTGGGATTCCAACACATTCCCACCAGCTAAGGCTAGATGGGCACAAATTATCCCAAACTGTGAAGTCCCTAGAGTGGTAGACCTTGGTTCTGATATGTGATATCATGTGAGAATATGTGGAATCCCATTAAAAAGAGCCTTTGAGGAGAGAATGGAGGTTCCAACGTAAACATTAAGGAGAAACATCCTTGTTTCTTCTGCACTCCATATAAGACAAAATGTAACATGTTAACTGAGAAAAGCCAATTTTTTATCGTTTTGTTATTTTGTGCAGAATGGATGAATATGCACTGATAGGGAGTTCATCGGAAGGCAGTTTGAAGAGTGTCGGGTTAGAAAGGGCAAGGAGGATGGCCTTGAAGCACATTGAAACTTTTGTGCTTACGTTTGCTGACCCACAAGCGTTTTCTGCTGCCGCCTTATCATCGGCTCCTGCACCATTGGCACAAGTAACGGATTCGGCTCGTATTCTTGAAGCAGGTCATTTACGATGCAGGTATGCTCTCTTTGTCCCCCTCCAATGCATGCACTATTAGTAGAGAACATGTCGTAGAAATTAGTCAAATGAGAACCACAAAAATGTTGAGAACCATGACAAACAATCCTAACCATTCAATGAGGTTCCATTTGGTTTGACGGGATGGTTTTGAGGGATTTGGATATCGTGGAAGGATTTGGAGTCCCTTGGTGTGTGGAATTGGAATGGAATTGAATTCCATTCTCTATAGATAATTTCTAAAACAAATTATGAACAATTATAAAAGTAATTGAAATACCTTCTATTAATTGATTATTACAAAACAACCGTTTTTAAATTTTTTTAAAAGCATTATTACAAACAAATCCTATAAAATCCTCACGGAATACCGACTACCCCAATGTGATTTCTAAATCCGATGTTTGTGGGATTTCAATTCCGGACTCTTCTTTAAACCAAACTTGGATTGGATTTGAATCCAATTCCAAATCACACAAACCAAACGTACCCTGAGTTTCATTTTAGGCTAGGATTCAAGGTGGTATTGTTGTTTTTGTGTGTGTGTGTTTGTGTAAATTGTGTCTTTCATATATGAAACGTATGGGCATGTTTTAGTTCACATGTGAGATGATTTTGTCGGTGTTGTTTCATACACGGTTCTCAATATTTTTTTGGTTCTACTTGATTTTTCTTTTAGACACACACATACACACACATAGGGGCCCATTCAAGGGAGAACTGATTAGTTTGTGGTAACCGTGAGATTGAATCTCAACACAAATAAATGGATAAATTAGGAAATTTATAATTTTGGTAATTTTGAATTAAAATTTTAATGAAGGGCATTTTAGGTATTTTAAAACTCTTCTCTCTCCGTCCTCCGTCCTCCACTGTGATACCTAAAAATATTGACTCTGTTAAAAAAAGATACACACAAACGACCCTCGGTGTGATACCTAAGCACATATAAGATGCATTGTGATACCACTGTGATACCATTGTTACATCTTCGGAGTTATATCTCCGACGAGATATGGGTTACATCTCCGGCGACATCTGTGCTATATCTCCGGTGAGATATTGGTTACGGCTCCGATCTAAAACCCGAAGCGCTTGGATCCTCATGTTGATACATACAATAGTTTTCAGATCTGATTTCGATGGAGATAGAGATATGGAGTTTTTAGGTCTGATTTCGATGTAGTATGAAGTTTGAAATGGATTTCTAACGGTGGCTCCATCTCCCCATTAGCGGTGTTCAATATGGTTTTCTGGTTTCGATTTCTCTAAATCACCCGTCGGCCGTCACCGATTACGGACTCCAAATTTCATCGGCGGAAAGCGAGTGATTTACAAAAACTCGTACCAAAAAAATCAAGAAGATTGTGTCCACATTTTAAAGTTTTGGTTAATTATTTTTAATTCTAAAAAAGTAGTATTCACCTGGATACGGTTGCCGATCGATCGATGATTTTATTTAGGTTGTAAGCTCAACTACTTATACAAGAAGGTTCAACAGTTTTGACCTTCGCCGTCGCTGCAACAAAAACTCATTAACACTTTTGATATGTTGGAGGCCGAGAAACTTTGTTCATCGCCGGCGGCAGATTACGCAACCTTGATATTTGCCAATGGAGCCGCGTTAGTTATGCTACACTTGTCGGAAGGTATCTAGTTCCTGATCATCTTTGCCGACCACGTGCCGCCTGTTTCGGAGACTCCAGAACGTCCGCCAATTTCCGAAATATGAAGGAAACTGTTTATGAGAACCGTCGGCGTACCGCCGTCCCGCCCTCACTGCGCCCTAAGACAGGTGCCAGTTTCCGGTGGAAAGGAGTCCGATAGCTCCGTTGACTGGATTCACCGTGCGGCCAACCGCTTCAAACAAGAGTGATTGGAACAGAGCTGCGAAAATCAAAGGCGAAAATCTGAAACAATTAGAAATCATGATGAAAATTAGGATATTAGGATGTGGATTTGGAATAGCGTATACCGTTTCGTTTGTGGATTGGGACGGAGGAGATGAAATTGATGAGATCGGTGCGGCCAAAGAACTTGGAGACGAAGAACGTAGCACGGGAGCCGTATGAGAAAAAGTGGGATTATTAATTATTTGTTGAGTTGTCAATTTTTTTTACCAAATTACCCTTTATGAGTATTTAAAATATACTAACAATTATCTTAACGGTTACCACAAACTAATCAATTCACATTTGGTTAGGCCCCTATATATATACATATACATACATACATGTAAAGAGTCAGGTTCATATGAGAACAATAACCAAATAAGGGAATAAGAAAATGGTCAAACCATATGTGATTTTATACTAAAATCACGTGTAAAATCACATGTGATTCATGCGACTTTGGCTGCGACATGAGATTGCGGCCATGTCGCCTACACAGCCTCCTTGCGTTGACTGTTAGTGTGAAATCATATGTGATTTTGCACATGATTTGGCCATTTTCATGTTCTCTTATTTAGTTACTGTTCTTGTTTGAACCTCTCACTACATGTATATATACGTAGAGTGAGAGAGAAAGAGAGTCGAGTTCAAATGAGAACATTGACCAAATAAGAGAATAAGATAAGGACCAAATTACATGTGATTTTACACTAAATTCACGTGTAAAATCACGAAATATGTGCGACCTTGGCCGCGACATAGGTTGCGAGCCAGTTCGCTCGCACATTCTTGTGTTGACTGTGTTCCGTACTCACATGTGATTTCAGTGCAAAATGACATGTGATTTGGTCGTTCTCTTGTTCTCTTATTTTGACCTTGTTTTCTTATTTTGACCTTATTCTCGTTTGATCCTCCCTATATGTGTGTGGGTACACACCTCTTTTATTGATAAAAATAATACCCAAAGTACACAAATTGAATTACCATGTTGGATATCCACCGTATATAATGTGAAGTTAGTGAAGGGCATGATAGTCATTTAAGACCTACGAAATTTGGGTACGGCCTAAAAACCTTATGGAAAGCTTGATACAACCTAAGGAGACTAAATGCCCGTATGTATAATTTGAAGTTAATCGTTAGTGATGGAAATTTTGGTTGATTTAGGCCTAAAAATCAAACGGGAAGCTAGGATAAGGTCTAAAGTGATTAATGCCCGACATGATAGAATCTTCATGTTATAGATTCACATGCACTAT
Organism: Cynara cardunculus var. scolymus; assembly: GCF_001531365.2. Taxonomy (NCBI): domain Eukaryota; kingdom Viridiplantae; phylum Streptophyta; class Magnoliopsida; order Asterales; family Asteraceae; genus Cynara; species Cynara cardunculus. The sequence continues at coordinate 19,006,753 of NC_037543.1, forward strand.
GAAGTTCCCATAGTGAAGGTCAGTTTAGTCGTAAAAAACAAAGACGTGGCTAGGATATGGTCTAAAATGACTAAATTGCCCCTGATAAACAAAACCGTCATCTTATATTTGACGAAAGTACATCTCATGATAAGCCTAAAAGTACCTTCTTTTGAGAACTCTCTAAATCGTTAGATATTTGAGAACAGGTTCATCATGTGCTATTTCATATGGTCTTTTTTAATCTATGGCTAGAATTTAATGTAGTGATTAACATATATTTGTTTTACTATGTGTTTGTTTCACATGTATCCGGTTCACAATGTGAATCTTTTTGGCGTGTTTGTGAAACAAAAAATACATGTAAAAAAGTTTCACATTGTGCACCGAATACGTATGAAACAAACGCATTGCAAAGCAACCCCACCTCCAGGTGGGATATATTGGGCTCGTTTGATTTGTGGCTTTAGTTTGGCTCCTCTTTTATTGCTACATTGAAGATGATCGGTGAACGTGTGTTTAATTAGATGTGTTTTATTAATATCCTCAGCGGAGCTGAAATCGGACGGTTTGTAGCCATGTTACGTAATCAGTCTCCCGTGCTCAAGGCATGTGCTGCATTTGCGCTACTTCAGGTAAAACAACATCAAGACACTTTCCGTACTCGAGTAGCTCGTTAAAAGCTCGAATCGTTGACATCCTCTTTATTTTACATCGGAACTATTTAAACTTATTATGATTCAAATTTGCAGTTTACTGTTCCGGGTGGGCGGCATGCACCCCACCATGTGAACCTGTTGCAAGTCTCTGGTGCACCCCGTGTCCTGAGGGCTGCAGCCGCAGCCGCTTCGGCTCCACTGGAAGCAAAGATTTTTGCAAGAATCGTGCTCAGAAACCTCGAGCACCACCAGATAGAATCTTCCGTGTAGCGGTTTCAACTTAGAAAAAAAGCGTCGGTAATAAAGTCAACAGTTTATACCATATAGTCGTAACTAATCGCCATGGAAAGATCGATCGTGTCTCTTAAGCTGCAGATCTTTTGGACCATAACTCAGTGAGTCGAACTCGGTTTGTATGAGTTTTCTTTCCCTTGTACTTAAAGAACTTCATCTTTTCTGTTAAAACTGCTTAGTTGTGAAACATCAAAGTTGCTTCTAATACCATCAGGAGGGTTTGGTTTGGATATCTTGTTGGCTTTCTTACTTTTTTCGTAAAATATGTCTAAATATTCTAATAGACTGTTTTATAGGACTTAATTAAATGGTCGTGTCCTATGTAAAGGTGTCATACTCGGATGTTATGACGTATTTTTGGGGATCTTAACAACACTTTTGAAATAAAGTGGCGCATTTGCTTTTTATATGATATTTTTGAGAAGTGTTCTACTTAATGTTGCATAAAAAGCCTAATGGGAGGCTTTATTTCAGGTGTTTTTAAAAATGTGTTAGGACGTACAAAAACGTTTATAAACTTATTGTAACACCTGAATGTAAGATGTACAATTGTTATAAAACTGTCTATTAATTGATTTAGACATATTTAAGGATTTTGTTGTAGTGTCTTTTGAATTCTAATAGTGAAGCAATTTCTTTTGAATTTTTGAATTCAAAGGGGGTTTCCCTATGTGTTATATACATATATGTAATGTATATACATATAAATGTATATATAGGGTTGGGTTCATGTGAGACAAAACTGTTTTCGTAAGATACGATTTTTACACTTGAAACTTCACAACAAAATGTTGTTTAGGTAAAAAAAAGTCGAATCTTCACAACAAAAACACTGTGAAGGTTACTTTCACAGTGTTTTGCGCTAAAGTTTCAAGTGTAAAAATCGTGTCTTACGTCTCACGAAAACAACCTTATCTCACATGATCCCAAGTCTATTTGTGTGTGTGTGTGTATATATATATATATATATATATATATATATACTTATTCAAGTGAGAACTGATTAGTTTGTGGTAACTGTGAGATCCAATTTCAATCACAAATCAACGGATAAATTAGGAAATTAATAATTATGGTAGTTTGAGTTAAAATTATAATTAGAGGACATTTTAGGTATTTTTAAGAAACTCCTCTCTCCTCTCTCATCTCTCCGACCTCCAATCTCCGGCCTTCGGTGAACATTAATCCAGCGAGTACCAAGTATCACAAAGATACACAATGTGATACCCATTGTGATATACTGTGATACCATTGTGATACCAACTATGATATCAACTCAAACCTTAAAAACAAAGATACACAATGTGATACCCATTGTGATATACTGTGATACCATTGTGATACCAACTATGATATCAACTCAAACCTTAAAAACAAAGATACACAATGTGATACCCATTGTAATACACATTGTGATATATTGTGATATCGATTTCACCGGAGGCCGGAGATTGGAGAGGGGAGAGGAGAGAGGAGAGAGAAGTTTTTAAAAAATACCTAATATACCCTTTAATTATAATTTTAACTCAAACTACCATAATTATTATTTTCCTAATTTATCCGTTGATTTGTGGTTGAGATTAGACCTCACAGTTATGACAAACTAATCAGTTCTTATTTGATTAGACCCCCCCCCCCACACACACACACACACATATATATATATATATATATATATATATACACACATACATACACACACACACACACATATATATATATATATATATATACATTTATTCATTTGAGAACCCATAAAATTATGATAACCTTGAGAACTTGTGTATCATTTGTTATTTTATATGATTTTTTTTTCTATTTAGGCATAGTATTCAATGTATTAATTAACATATATTTGTTTCACAATGTGTTTCTTTTATATGTATTCGTTTCACAATGTAAAACTTTTTACGTGTATTTTATGTATCATAAACACGCCAAAAAGGTTCACATTGTGAACCGAGTACATGTGAAACAAATATATGTTAATCAATATTCTAAATCCTAGTTTTAGATGGAAAAAGATCATATGAAATAACACATAATATACAAGTTCTCAAGGTTATCACAATTTCTTAATTTCTCAAAAGAAGGCCTTCTATATATATATATATATATACACACACACACACACACCCTTAAATGAGATTTTAACTAAGGGGCCGTTTATCTAAACACTTACCTGGTAAGCACTTACCTTTAAAATTCAACACTATCGCTTACTTACCGGACAAGATTTTATTCACTAAAACACATCGTATGCAACAATTTATCCCGGTAAGCACTAACCATGGTAAGAGTCCTTGTCCCCACTTACCGGGTAAGACTCCCGATTCTTGCTTTCGTTCTTACCGGGTAAGATTCTTAGTATTTGCCATATTCATCCGGTAAAGTAAATTGACTTGGTAAACGCTTACCCGGGTAAGCGTTTGGTAAACGGCACCTAAATTTATAACAAACCAGTTTTCTTTTAATAGGTTAAGAATTATGGATTTAATTAAAATCTCATTTAAGGTTATACGCCTAAATGGCTCTATCTTCTTATTCTCAAAACTTTCACTTTTTATCAGAGTTCTTCGAAAAACCATCTTCCGTTTGAGGGGTTTTTAATAAGTTTTATAAAAGTATCCTATTCGTCTTTTTATATTCTATTATAAGATAAAATGTCTTTATAAAAAACAGATGTTTTATAAATGCGGAGACTTCGGACTATCTGTAAAGCAGGTGGTCGCCCTGTGATTAGTTTGCTCGCATAGCGGGTTGAATATCCAGATTAATAAAAAAAAACCCCAATGAGCTTCCTCATTTTGAATATTTAAGTCCTTTTATTATTATTTTTTATAAACAAACCATTGAAATTTCCAATTTTCAACGATCAAGTCTCCGGACATTTTTTCTGATAAAATAAACCAGGAAACTTTTAGAAAGTTGTTACCTACAAAGCTGCTTGAAAAAAACCTAAATTAGATCTATTGTTCTCCAATCTTACGTCATTCAGACCTCTTGCACCCAATGCCATTGCTCCCTCTCATCACCCCATCACCGCCCACTCTCCGTCACCGTTGTTGACTCGTTGCCTCATGCCATCAATCTCTCTCTTTTTCATCTGCTTTTTTATTTGCCTTCTTTTTTATATGTCTATACGTACTTCGTTAAATCGTTAGAAAATACTGAGAATTGAAAGGGAAAAAAAGGAAGATCGATGGCAGGGGTAACGACGACGATAGGATGGTGAGATCGAGGGAGCGATGTCATTGGGTGCAACTTACGAGTGATTTGAATGATACATGATTTGAGAACAGTAAAATCGATTTAGGTTTTCTTTTTACACTTAATAATTCAAAATAAAAAAATTTAATGAAAAAATAAAAGGTTCAACCGATTTCATCATTCAAAATAGAAAAGTTCACTTGTTTTTTCTCAACTTTTCCCCTTTAAATTCAAATGCTATGAAACAATCTATGGGAACATTTATAAATATTTAACATCGTATAAAACTAGACAATTATACATTTAACGTTCTATAAAATCGATTTCGTGTAACGTCTGTGTCGTTTTACAAGAGTTTTCATGTAAATCTCTAAACTTCAATGCGATCGAGACTTGCTAAAGATTTGACTCCAAAATCCGAGATCTCGGAACCGCTGTTCTTGAACAATTTTCTCAAAACCGATCAAACGATGAACAGAAAGTGCTCGACACTCGAACAAAGAAATAAGAATCGAGTTTTTGACATTGAACACGAGTCCTTGGAATATTATATTCACCGATGAAATGAACGATAATTTTGTATCAGGGGCGATGAATGACGTTTAGTTGCAGATCTTGTTGTCCAATTAGTTTTCTAACGGAACCCATGGCACCAGACGAAGTAGACGAAGGTGGCCCACGGGAATCCGATTCTAACCGAATCGAACTCTCGGGTGCATCTTCATCTACCAGATACGGCACCATGTATTTTTTCATATCATCATCGCTTATATCGAGATGTCCACCCGTCACGTTTACGAACTCTACCTTTCCGGCCTCGTCCAACGTCCTCAAACCGATCCAGTCTTCGGTATACAGTCTCGTCTGTACATACGTAAATAAAAATCAAGAATCCGAGGGATGCATTGATGAATTGTACCATACAACATACTGACGCATGGTCCGTATACAAAGATAGAAAATCAAGAATCCCGTAATGCAGTAATGAATTGTACCGTACAACCCATTGGTACATTACTAAGAGCATCTCCGATAGATTCTCCAAAATGACAAATTGGGTACGCGTTGACCAAGTCTGTGTAAGAGGTTCGGTCTGGGTACCAAGTGCCTGAGCAAGCACTGACTGAAGCACTGATTGAGTCAGAAAACTACCCGAGTCAACATCTCGGTTAACATATTTGTAGGTCAGATTGTATTGGTATACAACATGTCTTCTTAACGGGTAAGAGGCGGTCAGCAGGTATTAAACAACCCCTAAGTTGTACAGTACAACTCATTGATGCATCTTGTGGTTATCGAAAACACATAAAGAGATTTACCTCTTGTGCAGGAAGAATTGGATCCCAAGCTCCATCAGGGAAGTACCCAAACCATGAGGTTTCTTTCGGTACCAAAACTGATTCTTCATCAAACTAAACACATTTTCGAGACACAAAAATGCATCAAAAGATCGGTTAATTCGTACCCGGAAAACTCTTCCCGAAAATTGTACAATCCAATGGATTTGAATGTTTTATTGAAGTATATTCAGTGTCAGGTTCAGGGGAAACCACAAAAACATGAAAAATTCATCAACACCCTAATAACCATTCATCTGTACACATATATAGAAACCAGGAAACATCTTCAATTACTTGTATGCATATGTGCATACCGTACAGATGAACGATTATTTGGATGTTCCACAGTTTTTTTTGGGGGGTTTTCCCGTGAACGTCACTCATAATATTTATATATGGCAGATACACACACTTCTCATCTTTGGTGAGGTTTAAATCCTTGGTTGGAGGTCTTCAGTCACTATACTCTGCATACGCCCTGCAGCGGGGGACCCACCTTCAGGCGGGATATAGTGGACTCGTTTGCAACACACCAAACCAAACTGGTATATCCCATCTGAATGTAGGGTTTGGTGGGTAAGATGTAAGCAAACCTTACCTCTATCCCACACGACAGAGAACTGTTTCCGAAAAGACCCACGATTTGCAATAAAAGTCGTCTAATGCTCCGAATTCGACTATTTCTAGGGGGAGGGACTTATTCCGGGGTGAAAAAGGTCAAATCCAAAGCAGTCACTTGCTTTGGATTTGACCATATTTGCTCCAAATAAATGTGTAGCCCGAAAAAGAGTCATCTTACCATTATAAGCACTAACTTCTGCAAGCTAGTGAACCTTTCTTTGTAAGTAGCGTTTTTTTCGAACTCATTGTTTAGCTTCGGGAGGAATGTACACCCTTCTCGATATCCATCAAGATCCTAGAAAGCAAGAAAACGAGTGCCTGATCCTCTTAAACATGAAAAGATTACAGAATTTCCGATTTTGCCCCTACAAGTTCATATGGTTGTGATGAAGGGTTTGAAGTATTTTTACTCACAGTTGGGATCTTGATGTAATTTGATGGAGCTAAGTGTTCCTGTACAACCAACATCAAGCTTCGGTTAATCGAGAAAACATTTAGAAAAAGGGATAAATGAATATATTTTCGAAGGTGCTCGAGATTTGGACCTATTTTCATATTTAGGCCATGTTTGGCAATCATAAGCTAGCTTGTTTTTTAGCTTATTGAAAAAGCCCAGTTCGGTTCCTCATAAGCTAGCTTTTTGAAAAACGCTACTTCAGGGGGTTTTTTAATTTTCTTTTTCCAATTATGCCCATTATATTTTTCGAATTAATTTTTTTATCATGTCCTCTCAGACCATTTTACAATGTCATCTAAGTTTTCCAGCTAGTTTTTACCTAACATGACTAGTTATATCACCCAAACTTATTGACCAACAAGGCAACAACTAGCTTTTCAGCTAGTTTATTAACTAACGACTAGCTTATCAGCTAACAACTAGCTTATCGAAAACTTTAGTTGAGTGAGATTATAAACTCTCCAAACATTTAACCAAAACACGGCGTTTTATAGACGTTTGAGTATTAATCAAATTCTAACTTGTTGTGCGTGACATACGGGTATGCCTCCAAGATCATGTATCCTCGTTTCTTTATGCAATCTATTCAATTTATCCCAAAGAATGTCATCTTTTCCCGTTTTTCAGGTATGAAGAAAGATGTGAAATTTACCTGGAGTCTCGTGCTATAAATCGCTAACTTCATCAAACTGTCGAGAATAATGCACATCAAACCAGTCTGCAAAAAGATAACGAGATCTTCATGAACGCAAAGTTCCGTAAATTAATATGGCTGAAAATATATACGAGCATATTTCTTAAGAATATAGGAGGCTTACACCACAAAACGGGATTGATGCTTCCCCAGCATGAGGACCTGCTACTGATATGAAGTTCTTCACCTGTCACAACACACATGAATCGAACCAATAGATGTTTTTTTTATTTCCGTTAAGTTGAAATGTTGTCCTAGGGAGCGAGAGCTTTGAGGTAGTGTTTGGTATACAGACTGGATAGGTTGTGGTGGTGGTGGTGGCAGCAGTGGGGTGGAGGTCAAAAGTCATAGAAACTATTGGAGTCCTAATTCGATTAGATATAGACCATCAACAATGTATATAATAGAGGGAGGTTCAAGGGAAAGCCCCCCAAAAAAGTGAAAAAGTGAGAAACACCTTACTAACAATTCATCTGGACAGTATCTACATGTTCATACAAGTAATTGAAGTTGTTTCTTGGTTTTTATGCACGTGTGCATGTAATGCACATGTGCATAGCGGACAAATTGCTTACTCTTACTTGTATACACATGTGCACACCGTCCAAATGAAAAGTTACCATCGTCAGGGTGTTCCTCAGTTTTTCATTTTTTTTACGGTTTTCCATGAACCTGATCCGATATATATATCTCTATAAGAGCTCCTTTAGAGAGATTCAAAGGGGTTCCACATATTCACAACACCTATGCAAGGAAATGTTGTATACGAAGGATCCTTGTAAGACCAAGGAGCCTTCGTGCCTGCACATGATGGTCAAGATCGGTAAGGTTGCTCCTTTGTCATCATGGAACAAAATTCACGAAAACAACTTCTTTCGCAAAATGCAAATAAAATAAAAACCAAACTGGAAAAACCACGGTATATCCCACACAAAGATAGGGTTTGTGGGGGGGTAGTATGTATGCAGACCTTAGCTCTACCCCAAGGGGTATAAAGGTTGTTTCCTTGAACTCCCCGACATAAAAAACAGGGAACAACCACCACCCCCAACCACCATGCCACTATGCCGCCCGTCACAACCGCCAATTCAAAAAGGGTATTTTGGTCATTTATTATTATTTAAGTCCAATTCCAAAGCTACATTCCGCCAACCAAACATGCATATTCAAATTCTTTCGAAAGATTCCATTCTCATTCCTGCCAACCAAACGTGAGGTCAAATTCCATTCCAACTCCTTCAAAGTCAAATTCCTTTGATGAACTCCAATTCCACCAAATTCCATTATGCAAACCAAACCCCCCTAAGACCGACAAACAATAAATGGTCCCCTAAGTAGATGCATAAATAAGACATGAAAGGTAGGAAAGACTAACACTATCATACTAACGACACTATACTTTTATTCAAGTACTTACAGGAGGAGCTCCATCACAAAACTCAAGAACTCCTCGGCCGACCATGTTACCCTACAAAAAATATCGAATGAGATCACATCTTTTCTCATTTGGGAAGTCGTTTTTCCATAAAAATGTATACTTTTTGCAAAAAGTCAACAATTTTATCATTCTCACCTGGGAAAGTCCAACTATGTTGTAACCTTGACTGAGTTCACTCATACTCTTCACCTGTTTTTGCAAAAAGTATATGCATTTCTCTACACGAGTTAGAACGATCCTAGAAATAAAATTACAAAAAAGTATTCCACATCAATTTCATCAGGGGTATTTAGCTAAATGATCCTCCGACAAGCGGTTTTCAAATCCATGACCTTCTGACAGGTCTCTAAGTATTCTTGTGTATGAAAGTGGCATTCTTTATACTTTCTCAAACTTGACAAAAGGTCATGAATTAAAAAAAACTGAGAGAAGGTCATATAACCAAAGGACCGGTTTCATTACCTTTTCACAAGCAATCTCCGTCTACAAGACAAAAACACGAAAATCCCAAGTTAAAACCTACAATCCCGAAAACTACCGATTGTTTGAAAAAATAATTTGCAAATATGTAATCACAACATGGATAAACCACCTGTTCCGAAAAGGGCATAAACCATGAATCCCACACTCCATTTCCTATTTCTCTACACATAATCCAAGGAGTTACTTCATTACACTATGTAATTCAATTTATGGGAGGTCATGGATTCAAATCTTGCAAGAAACTTATCGAGAATCCAAATTGGAATTATAAGTTAAAGAGAGCATACATGCAATATCCTTGAGTATTGGACCAATTGCTTAAAAGATCCGTGAAATGTGTGACTCCTTTCTTGGTGCAACTATCCGCAACGCCTATGATTATTATGAACATGGATACATAAAACAAATTAGGAACTTGAAGAAAATCAACCAAACCCAATAAATCTCATGCACGCAAGGTTTGGGGAATATGATGTACGCAGACCTTTCATCTAGAGGGTTGTTTCCGTTCAAAGACCCTAATAAGAGCCGGAAGATTCCCTTAATAAGCTAAGGCCATCTTTGGCAACAATAATCTAGCTTACTGAAAAATCTCGTTTGTTTGGTAAGCCATAAGCTAGCTTTTTAAAAGGCTACTTCAAGTAGTGTTTCAACAAGAGCCAGGGGCTTTTTCCACTTTTTCCATTGATGCCTTTCATATTTTTTATAATTTAATTTTTCCTCATGTTCTTTTATGTCATTTTACATTGTCATCTAGCTTATCAGTTAGTTTTTACCAATCATGATTAGTTTATCGGCCAACAACTAGCTTATCATCAACTTTGCCAAAAATAGCCTATGTCCCTGCTGGGCACTAGCCCTTTCATCTATCAAAAATATTTATACCACACTATCAAATACCAATATTATATGGCAACTTTTCATGGGCAATGTATATATTTATATGGAAACATTTCACTAAGATATGGTTTGTTTAAAGGCACATAGTTATAACTACATCATTCTACAAAAAAGGAACTAATAGGAGTGTGCACTAATATCAATTCCCACAAGCCCTCAATCGTGTAGCTCAGTTGGCAAAGGGGCAGAGCGACTTTGCTCAAATACACAATAGGTTCAAATTCGAATCCTATCGGAGACCCCCCCTGCTAGCCTCAGCTCCTAATTCAGCTCTGAAATGCCACCTCATATGTGGTTCCTAGGGGGCGGGTTCCATTAAGGGCCGGTCAGGGTTGCCAGTAATTTGCTCAAATATCATTTCCCACAAACGAATTACTAAATTAGCCAAATATACATATAAAACCACTAAATCTGTGTTTGAAAATGTGCAGGTTCAAATCAGGGAGGAATAAAAATCCTCTTGTGGCCATGGAGAATCAAATGCGGTATGTGCAAAGCAGTAGGTCGCCCTGGGATTAGTCGGCTCGCATAATGTGCAACTTTAGGGACAGGGACTTCACATGAGTTGACTTATATAAAAAGTCAAACGATCCAAAACAAGAAAGACCCACAAGAAACAATCAAGTGACAGATAAGAAAATCAAAGCAAGATCCAAGATAGATACAATTCCTAGAAACCCCACAACTTATTTTCCACAAATGACCAATAAAAACCAAGTATCAAACAATTTAGGGGTTTTGCACAACATCCATCAAGCCCTAATTGAAGCATTCAGTGATGAAAAAGGGAAGAAAGGCACTTACCATGAAAGACAACAAAAGGGATAGAATGTGTGATCAGGGGAAGCAAAGTGAAGATGATAAAGAAGCGTGGCAGTGTAGCAGAGGCCATAAAAATGGAAGCTTTTTAAGTCGATAAAGAAGGATCAAGAAGTTAAAAACACAAACCCTTTTGGAAAGCAATCTAAGGGTTTGATTGATTTTGGTATGGTTCAAATTTTTGGGAGGATAACAGTAAGAGGTAGACGAAACCTAATTTCTGGTGGGTAGAGGCAGAGAGCTTTTATTGAAAATACTCGTTATACACGTTTCTTTTGTGTGTGTGAGAGAGAGAGATGGATATACACACATATACATACATATATAATATATACATACATATATAATATATATATATATATAGAGAGAGAGAGAGAGAGAGAGAGAGAGAGAGAGATAAGGGTCAAAATAGGTTGTGTGTGGTGGTTGCCATTGACAAAATGGAAGCTCATGTGGCAGTTGACAGGTACGAAAGGGTTCAAGAGATCTCCGGTTCCAGGAACCTTCCCAATTATATATATAAAATAGGAGTTAATTTACATTCTTGGTCCATTTGGTTTATATTTTGTTATGAATTAGTTGCTTAAAATGGAAAAATTATGGATTTGGCCCCTATAGTTTATTGTTTGTTTTGGATTAGTCCCTCGTTCTTCTTATCATTCTTTAGGCTGTATTTGGTATGAGACTGGACAATATATGACAATATTCAGTGTCTCATGTTTGGACAGGACAAAAGCTCATTATCCTATATTTGATACGACATGAGACTGTGACAAGAATTGGGACGACGTGAGACAAAAAAAAACTTTTTCTTGTTCCACCAAAATATTACTAACCCTCGTTTGATATATAACCTTAATGTGATATTTGTTTTTGTGGTCATTATTGCTATTCGCCATCACCGGTAACCACCATCAGCCACCTCCACAACCACCGACCACCACCTTTCATCGCCACCTCCACCACCACCATCCATCTCCACATCCACCATTGGTCACCTCCACCTTCTCCTCTACTACAACTTCTTCCTCTACTACCTCCACAACCACCGTTGGCCACACACCACCACCATGACCCACCTCACCTCCACCATAACCACCACCATCAGCTACAACTACCACTATCTACCATCTTCATATCCTTTACAACCACCGTCGGTCATTGACTGTCACTGTCCATCTCCATAACCACTAGTACTTTCGGCCACCACCACCTCCACTTCCACAATAACAAACACCACTTCACCAGTTGATAACAATCTTCCAAACCGAATAAAACATAATTTCTCCTTTGTATGAATCGGGTTTTCTCAAACTACTATCAATTATACTAGATTTTTCATTCAAATTTGGTATTATCATGTGTGTGTGTATATATATATATATCATCAAATAACTTTTAAGGGCAACTTGTTTAGTTCTGTCTTGTCCGGTCTTAGTCATACCATACATCAAACACACACTTGTTCCATCTGTCCTGTCCAGTCCTACCATTTTGTCTTCTCCTGTCATGTCATATCCAATCATATCTGTGTATCAAACACTACCTTAGGTCCCTATGTGGCCCTTATGCGAGTAGGGAGGGCTATTTTCATCATTTGAGATTTTATTTAACTTTTCCGGCTTGGTTTGGAGAAGCCCGAGCCTAATTCCCGAAACCCGGTCTAGGCCAGGCCCTAAATCCGATCAAGACAAAATTTTTGGGGCAAACACGACATCGACCTAGAAGAGCTTGGTTAAACACAAAATATACAATTAAGCCCTGAAAAATCCTGACTGGACCTTTCTTCGCTCACTAAAAATAGGTTTGAAAGGTCCAAATCTTGTGCATCTCTAACCACAATGACATATACCTCGTAATCTCGATCATATTCTCCTGTTTTTTTGGCAAAGTCGCCCCACCCTTTTGCCAACTGAACTACACGTCAGAGGCCGATCATATTCTCCTATAACGTGAACTTAATCAGCCACTTATCATAATCAGAAGATTATGAGATCGAGTTACGAACACAAATAATAACATACAAAAAGATCCTTTTAAAATATATTTATTTGCCTTACAAGATATATTTCGTCGAATGAAAACCGCACAACTGTGTGATTAATTTAAAGAAAATTCATTAAAAATAAATAAATAAAATTAACAACACATTGGTGCACATCAACAAGTGCAATTCCCACAAAGGGGAAAATGTGTTTCTAGGGTTCTTGATTCCAATTTCAAAATAATAAAATTAAAATACAAAATTAGGGCTCCAATCAAACTGTGTAGTGTTGATTCATTGCATCAATGTCTAATCCTCTTAGCTTAGCAAAAGACTCAACTTTCCCCTTAAGTGTATGAAGCTCTCTTAGCCTGCATAAATTAGATCAAAAGGTAATTTTATTGAAAAAAACAATGACGGGTCATTTTGTGGGTCCTATTTTCTACTATTGTAGAAAATGGGACCTACAAAACGAGACACCAAAAACCATGCACGCACCTTGAGATTTCAGCTCGTCGTCTAGCTTCATCCGCCATGAGACTAATCTCTCTGAATGTTCCTTGCTCGGGAAACACTCTCGGCTCAGCGGAGTGAAGTCCATGCAGCGTACGTTGCTCTGTCGCCCATGCTGCCTCACGAGCTTCCCGTCCAAAGTCTTTCTTCGTCGTAAATGCAGTCTGCAAAACCGAGAAGCGTAAATTACGTAAAGTGTTCTAAAATTATCTGTTTTTGAGAGGAGAGATATATGTTTTGTCTTTTGAGGTCAAACAACATGTCTTTATGAACTAAAATGGTGGTGCCTGATTGGTTTGAGTTTGGATTCCAAAGGTCAAAATTGCCTCGAGGTTCCATGTTCGAATCCAAGGAAGAATAAAACTCCCCTTGTGGCCACAGAGGTTCAAATGCGGTGACTCCAGGCTATCCGTGAAGCGGGTGGTCCCCATGAGATTAGTCAGCTCCCATAGCGGGTTGAATATCGAGGTTAATAAAAATATGGACCAATAGAAAACTTACTCTTTTCTCCACAACCAAGCCCCAAGCTCTTCCACTTAGCCCATATTGAACAGCAAACTTGATAGGATCAAGTAACATGTAAGTCAAGATGTTAAACAACCAGATAACCCCAGTCCACCCCCACCCGATCTTTCGGATTCCGGCTGTTTCCCACGTGACGGTCGCCGATATCACCGACGCCACCTGAAAATTCAAGACGACGGGATAAAACGATCGAAAAACTAGGGTAAAATCATCAAGATAACCTAACTGGTTTTATCGGAATCAAGATTTTACCAGTTGAGCTATCAGAAATGCGGTTACAAGCAAAAGACCGGGCCTTTCAGTGAACGACCAACCCCGAGATCGAGTCACGAAGATCAAGGCCTGGCTGATGGTGCTGACTTGAAGATAAATGGCCGATGCCATCATCGCGGTTAGCTGTTCCGACTCGGCTTTGATTGACATGTTACGATGGTGTGAGTTGAAGTCTGGTTTGACACCGAACGTTTTCTGCATCAGAAACAAGAAAAAAAGGGGTAAGAAATCTGTAAAAATCGTTAAGCTTTAAAGTTCGGAAAGATCGTGTACCGTAAAGAAGTTGGTTTCGTATGCTAGCCAGAAGAAAACGACGGTCATTAGGGCTAGGTATGCACCAAGAACAACCCCGGTTGCGAAGATTTCCGTGAGCTTCCAACTATCCGGAACCGGAGATGGTTTTACCCTATCTTTCGATATTGTCATGATTGTACCTGAAAGATATCAGAATATGTGGAACCCTATTAGATTACTGTCCAAAAGAGTCATTTGAAGTTTCAATATTTATATGTGAAAATTTGGGTTCAGGGAAAAGCATAAAGAAAATAAGAAGTTGACGAGGACTCCTCAACTCTAATATCCATTCTTTTGTCCGGTATGCACATGTACATAAAAGTAATTTGATTTATGCACACATGCACAAAAACCAACAAAAAAAATTCAATTACTGTTATGTATACGTGCACAGATAAATGAATGGTTATTAGTATATTTATCAGTTTTCCAACATTTTTGTGCTTTTCTCTTGAACCTTAGTCTACAAGAGAATTGGTGTAATTTTAGCTGATATGAGACTGCAACACGTTCCATGTAACTGAGCATAGACCGCCACTGATAATTGTACGGTACAAAATTTTTATATACGCTTCACTGACTTACCATCGTTGAGGACGGCTATAACGAGAACCATGAACGGAGGGAAATCGAACTTCCAAAAAACACACAACATCATAAACCCTAGCTGCAACGGTCGCGAAAAAATCAACCATGGGAAGTCAAACATGTTACTTTTCGCATTCGAATCGATATAGATTATGGTACAAACTATTTACTAAATATAACACTTACCACAATTCGGATGGTGATAGAAACGGCATATATCTGTATAAGGAAACGAGAAACGTTATTAGTGTAAAGCGAAAGCCGACACCAGATAAATGGGACCCGCAAAATGAAAATATATAATTACCGTGTAATTCTTCATTCTTTGGAATATCGAACGACTAGTTAAGACTGCACTAATGATAACACTCAATCCAGGTTCGGTTAGAACTATATCTGAAGCGCTACGAGCCGCATCAGTGGAATCGGCCACAGCAATGCCGATATCGGCTTTCTTTAGTGCAGGGGCATCGTTCACGCCATCACCCGTCATCCCACATATGTGCTTTCGGGCTTGTAGTCTCCTAACGATCTCGTATTTATGTTCTGTAGTCGAAAAATGTTGGAGTCTCACACCAGTCAGACGTAGACCATCAAACCTTTATATATGTAATGACATGAAAAAAAGACTAATAGGACGCTCTACCGGGAAAGACGCCAGCAAAACCATCGGCTTTCTCGATGAGTTCATCGATAGGCAAAGCTCCAAAACCGTCCTTATTGTCACCGAGCAAAGCCGAAGAAGGGTACATGTTTGTGCCCATTCCTAGTCGTCTTCCGGTTTCCTTACCGATCGCTAGTTGGTCACCTGAAATCGTAATTTGACCATTTAACATGAATCCAGAAACTTCGCTAGAAAACGACATCCGAGGATAGATATGTGACGATATCAAAAGCTTCAAAACAAGAGAGAAATACCCGTTATCATCTTAACGCTCACGCCAAGATCTAACGCTCTCCGGATCGTTTCGGCACTATCGTGTCGTGGAGGGTCAAAGAGCGGAAGAAGACCGACAAACTCCCACGGACCACCCGGGCTCTCTTTGGTTCCAGCAGGCACTTCCTGACGAGCGATTCCAAGAGACCTAAGCCCACGCTCGGCAAACTTGTCTATTATCGAATGCACCTTTTTCTCGATTTCGGATTTGTTATGTGCAAGGTTGAGTATCTACATGGTGATTTCGAATGATTCAATGATATGAAATCGTCAATTAAACGTTGTGTTTTAGATTTTCGATCGATGTTTCTATACCTGCTCGGGTGCTCCTTTGCTCACTCTATGCATTTTACCAATCTTATCTACGTATGTAAGCGCGGTCCTTTTGTCCGTTGGATTGAACGGTAGGAAATGGACCTCTTGAATCCCGGCTCGAGCCTAATTTTTATCGAGGAATTATGAGAATCGATCAGTATTTTGATAACAAAATCATGTGTCTCTAAGCATCCAAACTACAATAGAAGCTCTTTAACGACGCAAAAATAATAACGTTTGTCACTATGTGACTTGCGACACCATATCCCGTCACAAAAGAAGTATGCCAAACAACGAAACCAAAAACGGTAGTACCTCCTTGGGGTCTCCGAGCATATTAACGATAGCAGCATCGATAGCATCCTGGTTTTCTAGCCGTGATGCCCGTGCAGCCATTAACACGACCAGATCCTTGTCAACGCCTTTCGCAAAGACCTAAATTAAACGATTATGTTTTTTGAGATTAAGATACAAAGCACATTTTGGAGATTCCTAAACGAAGTTTACAAACCTCGATCATGTTCTTGTCAACGGTAAGCTTGTTGAGTGTCAATGTGCCGGTTTTGTCGCTACATAACACATCCATCCCCGCCATTTCTTCGATCGCAGTCATTCTTTTCGTAATAGCACCCTATTCCGATAATAGATTAGATCAAGAACATTAGATGAAAACATCTGTAAGTTCTAGCAAAAAGAACAATACACAGTAAAACTTGTTGACTTTTGTCAACAAGATTTTGTGGGCCCAACTAGCTGGTCCTCTGCCAGTTGGGTCAACATGAAAAAAAAAAATCTTGTTAGCAGTTTCTATTTGTTTCCGAGTTCGAATCCTTGAAATTTTACACAAAAAATTTCGACTTTCACTTTACCTGCTGAGACAAGCGATGTGAACCGATGGCCATGGTGACGGAGAGAACGGTAGGCATAGCGATCGGGATCCCACCGATGAGTAGCACAAGAAGATTATCGATACCAACACGATATTCCCTCTGATGAATACCATATATCACGATGATCTCGATTAACATACCAACCGCGATTGAGCAAATGCAGAAGTTCCCGATTGACGTTAACACCTATTGGCAACAAAAAGAATACATCGTGAGAAATCATACGTAGCAACTCGGAGCCTAAAAACTACAATCGAGACACGAACCCTTTGGAAATGTCCGACATGAGTCGTGTTCTCGACAAGATGAGCTGCTTTCCCAAAAAACGTGTGAACTCCGGTTGCAATCACAACGCCTTCGATTTCTCCTTGCTTACATGTAGAACCCGAGTATACACCATCTCCCGGATTCTTGGTCACAGGAAGTGATTCTCCGGTGAGTGCAGACTACGAATATGACCAAAAGAATCCGTTAGTAAATTAGACTACTTTCGTATGTATGAGAATATATAGAACTCCATCAAATTACTCTCCAAAAGAGCCTTATAGGGAGAGAACGGTTCAACATATATTGAAAAAAAAAGTGTTTCATCTAGCCAATGTGAGACTTTAACACGCCCCTTACAACGGACACTACTGGGCAAAGCAAAGATGTTCCAGATGGTAGATTTGGCTCAGGCTCTGATACCATGTGAGAGCATATAGATACCCATCAGATAAGATCTGGTATTCTAACACACCCCCTCCAACGAAGGCTAGATGGGCAAAGATGTCCTAGTGATACCATGTGCGAATATATATATATATATATATATATATATATATATATATAGGGGCAGGTTCAAATGAAAACATGTCATTCTAAAAAACTGTGTAAACCAAAATCGACCAATAGAAAAATTCCATTCATTTTTAATTAAATTTAATCAATAAGGTCAATTTGGTCATTTTCATTATTTTTTTCATAAATAAGAAAGTTATTAAGGAATATTAAATAAGGAAATTTAATAATGGAAATTATATAAATGGAATKATTTAAAGATTTTAATATTTTATAATATTAAAAATTGATTTGTTTTTTTTATTCAATGAAGCTGGAAACATTCATGAAGATTTTATCTTGTTATGTAATGAATGAATGATTTGAGGTTCATTGTATCAAAAATTACCGGTTATGAACCTGTTTCATATGAAAAGGTTTTAAAATGAAAAGATTTCATATTACCATAGCATAATATATTAATGTTCATATGAAAATGTTTCATTACGAAGAAACGGTTGCATATTACATTAAATGCATAATGAAAAGGTTTCATCATAATGAAAAGGTTTCATCATAATGAAACGGGTGCATAATATATTTCATTCTTTATGCAATTAATGTTCATATCAGAAGGTTTCATTATAAAATGTTTTATTTGCTTCTTTTATTTATATTGTACATGTTCATCTACTTCCAGGTCATGATGATGAAACATATTCATTTTCAAGTTCATGCACTCGTTTCATGATGAAACATGTTCATGCACTCATTTCATGATGATGAAACATATTCATTTTCAAGTTCATGCACTCGTTTCATGATGAAACATGTTCATGCACTCGTTTCATGATGAAACATGTTCATGCACTCGTTTCATGATGATGAAACATATTCATTTTCAAGTTTCATGGTGATCAATGTTGCATTGTGTGTGATATGATCCGTGTATTCAGATCCTTGACAATGAAACAAGTTCATTTACAAATGTAACGTGTGCATGTCCTTGAAATGAGTTCATAATGTAATTGAACAGTTAGTCATGAACCGCTTTAAGACATGAACAATGATGCTGGAGGTGAATGGTTAAGTAGATGAAATGCTAAATGAAACCGGTGCATATACAAAATCGATTCATCATTGCAAAATATGAATGAGTTTCAATATCAAATGAGGATAATGAAACTCGATATTGCAAAATCATAATATTTAATAAGCATATTAAACAATGAAATATGATCATTTATTTTAWTTTTTTATGAAATTATTCATTATACATTAGTGAATATGTTGTGTTTTGATTTTGATATAACTTATTGATGGATATTATTTTAAAAAATATTAACATTAAAATAGTATATTATTTCACAAAGTGAATCAATTTCATTAATAATATAATTTACCTGATATGGTTGCCTTGAATAAAAAATACTATGAATTAAATTTATTTAAATGCATAGACATTAATGTTACCTTTGTTTACCGATTCTACCCTTATTGATGAAATAAAATAAATATTAATTACTTTTAATTTATAATTTCCTAAAATAAAGTAATGTAATCTTAGCCATTGATCAAAAAAATGAATGGATGAGATTGGTTTACACGGTTTTTACAAATGGGTCAAGTTTTTATTTGAACGCTCCTCTCTCTCTCTCTCTCTCTATATATATATATATATATATATATATATAGACTTGGGATCACGTGAGACCAGTATGTTTTCGTGAAACCCGTGAGACCAGCTTTTTATACTTGAAACTTCATAGCAAAATGCTCTGAAGGTAATCTTCACAGTGTTTTTGTTGTGAATGTTCGACTTTTTTAAACCTTCACAGTGTTTTTGCTGTGAAGTTTAAGTGTAAAAATGTGGTCTCACGGGTCTCACGAAAACAGTCTGGTCTCACGTGAACCCAACCCTATATATGGTTGGGTTCACGTGAGACCAGACTGTTTTCGTGAGACCCGTGAGACTAATTTATGTTCATTGATCAACTTTATAAGTTAATGATCTAATGGTCTAAATTGCACGGTGGCAATTTTGTGATCATTGAGAAGTCTCGTGGCGTTTATGAATGTTTAGATTGTCAGA
This sequence comes from Cynara cardunculus var. scolymus, assembly GCF_001531365.2. Taxonomy (NCBI): domain Eukaryota; kingdom Viridiplantae; phylum Streptophyta; class Magnoliopsida; order Asterales; family Asteraceae; genus Cynara; species Cynara cardunculus. Next base: position 19,026,817 of record NC_037543.1, read on the forward strand.
TTGTAGATCTAATCCAAATGTTAAGAATTAGTTTTACGGGCTCAGGATTGGTCTCACATGATCCCAAGTCTATATATATATATATATATATTAAACCCCATCAGATTCCTCGGAGATAGAAGGGTATTTCAACATATATGAAGAAAAATGTTCTGATTTGGGACTCTAACAGTATGGATAATCATCGGTTTAAGTCATAATGGTACCTGATCAATCTTAAGAGGATCGCCTTCTAAAAGACGGGCATCACCAGGAACGATGTCTCCGAGTTTGATACTGATAATATCGCCTGGAACCAACACGCAAGCATCTTCTTCACTCCATTTTCCATCGCGAAGAACCTGTAACGGCAAATTTCAGAAACTAGATCGAGATTTATGCTTCAGAAACACGATCAAACCTTTGCTTTTGGAGCTAAACGAGCCATCAGAGCAGCAGCTGCGTTTCCGGCATTGTTCTCCTCGATGAAACTTATCGTTGAATTTATAACGAGCAAAACAATGATCCCCACGAAATCATGATAATCCGCAGGCTTTCCCTGAATTAAACAGAGTCATATGAACATCAACGACGAAAATCGCTAGGGAATGACCATATAGCGAATGTTGCAATTACTACAACAAAATCGGATTTTATAGGACGCCAAATATGTCTAAATGTTTTAACTGACTAGATTTAAGTTTATAAAATCAAACAATTGTGCTCCCTTTATAAAGGAGTTATAATAAATTGATAGGAGGCATATAGTCAATTTTTTGTTTTACACACAAGTCTTACGGACCCTTTTAATCATTCTGATCACTTAATCATTATGCACCAAATTCACTTAGCATATGCTAAACAACCCCTAAATATTCTTTTAGCCTTTTTACATGATACTTTTGAAAAGTGTCATATTAACCTTTCTTTTTATATGACATTTGTTTCTATAAGACATTTTTCCAAATAATGTCATAAAAAGACTGATATGTCACTTTATTTCAAAAGGGTTAAGAACTTGTTTTGATGTTACAGATCGTCTTATCAACTTATTATAACACATTTATATGAAACGTATAACTGTTTGGTCCTATAAATTTAAGTCATATAAAGCAATTAAACTGTGGAACAGTTAACCTTTTCTAACCCTCTATTTCTTAGAAACCCGACCATCATTCTTGTGAAAATACCATAGACGACTACAGATGAACGAAAAAGAACATACCCCTCCACGCGCAAGCGCAATCGACATAATAGCCGCGGCTTCCATCACCCACGAGAGAGGATTCCACATAAATCCCAAGAACTTCAAGATTTTACTTTCCTGTTAAAAGAACGAAAAACCCCATAAAAATCCCTCCTTTTCGAGTGGAATATATATATATATATATATATAGGGTTGGGTTTATGTGAGACTTCACAGCAAAACGCTGTGAAGGTAAAAAAAGCCGAACCATCACATCATAAACACTATGAAAGTTACATTCACAGCGTTTTTGATGTGAAGTTTCAAGTGTAGAAAAATGGTGTCACGGGTGTCACGAAAAGTACCTTCTTTTCTTCAAGTTTATTGTAACCGAAAAGATCCAAACGCTCTTGAACTTCATTCGAGTTCAAACCTTCTCTTGTACATTTCAAATGTTGAAATACTTCTTCTAATGGTGCATTTTCCTGCATAAATATATACGCACAAAAATCTGTATCTATAGAATGATCAAAGTGTAAAAACATCAAAAGTTCGTGTGCTAAAAGCTTCAGAAATACCAAATCAATCGCTTCTCGGATGATTGCATTCAACGCAATCGACATTTCTTCCCGTTGTTCAGCTTCAATTCTTCACCTGTCTTAATGAATTAAGCTTCTCCAGATGAATCTGCATTTTTATGCAAACTAAGTTAAGATGAACACTCGATCGATCTTTGCGCTTTTTCCGGATGATCGAGTTCTTGGAATCTTGAACTTCGATTACAATTTACAAAATACACTGAATTTATAAGATCAAACAATTGTGTACCCTATGTAAAAGTGTTACAATAAAATGTTATATTAGTTTTTTGACACGACAACAATTGAGAAGTGTCTTGTAAACACATTTTTTACAAGATGCTTGTTTTTATAAGATAAATTTTCATGAAACACAATTGTTTGATCCAATAAACTGAAATCTCTGGTGCCTGATTGGTTTGATCTTGAGCTCCAAAAGTCAAGAGTACCTTGAGGTCTCATGTTCAAATTCAAGGACGAATAAAAATTCCCTTGTGGCCACGAAGGTTCAAATGCGGTGACTCCGGGCTACCCACAAAACAAAGCAGGTGGTTGCCCTAGGATTAGTCGGCTCGCATAACGGGTTGGATATCCGGTGTTAATAAAAAAAAATGAAATCCTATAAAACAAACGGTCTGTAGAGACATTATATTTAGCTTTTCATAAAGTTGATTTTGTTGTATGATACTAATCACAACTTGAATCTTTTTTTATTAACCTGGATATCCAACCCGCTATACGAGCCGACCAATGACGACCACCCACTTCGCTGGTAGCCGGAGTCACCGCATTTAAACCTCCGTGATCACAAGGGGATTTTTATTCCTCCTTAGATTCGAACCTAGGACCTCCGGATACTTTTGATCTTTCAAGTCCAAACTAAAACCAATCGGACACCACCCTTTGTGTTTCACAACTTGAATCTTTGTGTTTACTTTTGATAAATTCTTGAATCTCGTTCTTGTTTTTTATTGATAAATTCTTGAAAATACGCCAAAACAGTTTAAAAGCCAAGTTCCAAGTAGAAAATGCAGTCACTGCCGTCCTAGAGACCAGGCTTTGACTTCCAAAAGTCAAATTTGTTAGTTTTTAACATCAAAATCAACGAGATTCGTCGCGGAAAATAGGAAACGAACCGATACCCACATTAATCTATGACAAGATCTTTAAAACCAAAAAAGAATTGGGCCAAAAACACAAACACATCAATGTAATTTTTGATTCAAAGTTGAGTTTGACATTGAAAGCATTCTTGAATGTAGAACATATATAGTGTCATGATGATAAACCTTCATGTTCTTTTTACTTGCATACATACACGCTCGAAACCGATGCATTGTTTCTATCCGATTCTTATCCAATAATCAACGTAAAAAGATTACGTGTCATGAAGAGGATGTAAACGATCTTGGTCCCAATTGACCATTCGTGTTAAGGGGGGGCGTTTGGTTCGTTTTTCAAGGAATGCAAATGAGAACGAGAACGAGAATGTTGACAAATGGAAATGGGAATGAGCTTCATTCCTCCTAATTTGTTAGAAACAAAATGCTTCATTACAGAGTACTCGGTAATGATGTATCCGTTTCATTGCATCAAACCAGACGCCCTTAATGGTTTTCGTTTTCGTTACCTACCCGACATTGCCCCCAACGAAGAACCCGATCGAACGACAATTACAGACGAATGATGCAATTTGTATGATGATGATGATGAAAAGATATATAAATACCTTAGAAGCTTAAGAAATGGCGGTGTAGAAGATGAAGTACAAGTTCTTCAAGTGGCCATGAAAGAATAAATGTGTGTGTGTTTGTGTTTGTTTTGAAGTAGATGAACTTATATATACACCTATATGTTCTTGTTTTCATCCCATTTATTCACTTTTTTAAATAAATAAAACCATATTTATTATCTTTTAATATTTGAAATTATTATTTTTAGCTATATAATTATGCTCCTCTTTAGCATATATTTGCATCATGTGCTGGTAACACATCAGTTCGTATCTTGTTGGTTACCAGCACAAGATGCAAATAGGTTGTCCAAACGAGGTCTTTGTAAGAATGGGAGGGAGAAAGTTTACTTTGAGAAAGAAAGGAAAGTAATTATGATAAAAGATGAACACTTTTATTTAATTGTTATTTTAACGAACGTATTTTTTGATTGAGTGAAGTATCTCCAGTCCATTAAGGTTTTAAGTATAAAATTCTTTTGGGCCCCTTCACTATTGCTCATCCAGTCCATTTGTGTTTTGCCTCTGGCCGGACCCATAAATTTGACTATAAAGAACACCAAAAAGCTGAAAACCAAAAAAATATGACATTGATAGGACTCAAACCAATGGCGGGGGCACCTTTAAGGTAGACTAAAGGCCCGTAAAGTCGTACAACTTGTTTTTAGCCTAATTACCACGTTTCGATGGATTTTTAAAGATTTTTTTTGGTTGATTTCAATATTTTTTTAACGTTTTTCTCAATTTTAAAGGACTTTTTCGGGTTTTTTGATTGATTTCAATAGGCCTTTTTGGTTATTTTGAGGTTGCCATACAAAGTGAGGCACCAAAATCTTAATTCCAAACCACAAAGGTGGGGCCTGATTGGTTTGAGTTTGACTTCAAAAGTCAAAAGTACTAGAAGGTCTCAGGTTCAAATCCAAGGAGGGATAAAAATTCTCTTGTGGCTACGGAGGTTCAAATGCGGTGATTTCGGGATATATACAAAGCAGGTGATCGTCCTGGTATTAGTCGGCTCGAATAGCGGGTTGGATATCTAGGTTATTAAATAAATCTTAATTCCAAAAAAATAAATAATGACACCCAACAAAATAATACAGTAACGTATGAGTATTAAATATATATAATATTTAAAATTAAAATATATTTATTAAATAAATATGAAAATTGAATAGAGTAGACAGCGACAAGTGGCCGTACAGGTACTCTTTTTCCTTGTAAAAGATAGTCCAATTTGGGAAAGCCGGCGAGTAATATAAAATACCGGCCGAGAACCGGTTCGCGTGAAGCCGGTTTTGAAAGCTACCAAATTTGGCGCCATTTGATAAGCTTGGAATATAACGATTAATTTACGGGGATCACTATGCCTTTTTTGTCCTTACATTATTAAAGTTTGTCAATTTTGCCCCTTCAACTTTATTATTTTAATTTTCTTTCCCAACTTTATCTCTTTGGTTGTATATTATCTTAATATGCTTTTAGTTTTTTTTGGAGGTATTGTGTTTAAAATTAAAAAAAATCTATTTCAAGCACGTGGGTTGGTTTGAATCGACTCGAATGAATATGAAATAACAGAAACCACATGTGACGACCAGGGTTAGTAATCGAATGTGACGATTGGCAACCATTGGTCTGAACCTTATATCACCACAACATTGAAGCGTACAACCATTCAGATGTTATATGGTGGGTGCCACGTTTTTAAAAGAAAACTGAAGAAAAAACAAACATGTCAACTGTGTCAAATTGTTCATGCTCATATCATTTCATCATTCAAATACAGATGCATTAGTTTTAGTGTATTAATCCATTTTTCGGAACGTAGCTTACTTTCCTCCCAAATTTTGAATAAACTGTAATACTGATTGTCGTCTTTATCAATAAATTCAGTTTTACAAGGAAACCCCCATAAAGTAATTAAAAGGACTATAGTGTAAAATGCATAAAAAAGAGTGTTATTTCAAATTTAAAATATATAGAAGTCAGTAGTGAAAATTGTTAAAAGAAACCATTGAAGCAACACTGTAAGAACAATAAGATGAAAAGAAGCACGTTGGATAAGCGTATCAAGAGATCGTTGATACCACTCATGAATGATCCCAGCTAAGATAAAAGGAAAATGCCCTACAACGTTTAGGCCAAAATTATTTACCACCATTTAAAAGATTATTCAGTTTTGCCTCAGAAAACGGGACTGACTTCTGGGTTTGTATACGAAGAGAGGTCTCATTATCTTCTTCCAAACCTTTCTTTCTTAGAAAGACACTCACTAAGTTACTTACGGAATCTCAAATCTTGATGCTGATTACAGCTTCCTAGCAGATTTCCAAAAATAACTAGTTGAACTTAACAAAGAAAACGTTAACAACGTAAGATGGTTCAAGCATATGAAGATTCGGCGTTTTGCACTAAAATCCAGACGCATCAACTAATTTTTTTTGTGTTATTCCCAAATATGACATCAATTCTTTGGAATAAATAAAATGATTAGTCAAGATTATAATATTATTTCAAAATCAGTATCTAAATTTTTACAGATAAATCATATAAGTTTAAATTTTTGTTAAACATCCGAAGAAGTTGAAAAAGCATATTTAGAAAGATATAATATACCATGGGTCGAGAATGTGTTCAACTTTTTTGGGCAACTCAACTAGTAAGACATTGGATCTGCTCTCTACTCGTCATCGGTGAGTCACTTAAAAGGGTCGTTGTAAGTTTTCCTTACTATTAACTTTAGGACTCCATATAATTAGTCGAGGTATACGCAAATTGGTCCACACACCTACAGTTATTAACTTTCCAAACCGTTGTACGTCATTCTTAAGGAATTTCCATATAACATATATCAACATTTAATCAATCGATCCATTCCAAATCGTTAATTATATAGATTTTTTTTTATTAACCTGGATATCCAACCCGCTATGCGATCCGACTAATTCCAGGACGACTACCTGCTTTGCAGATAGCCCGGAGTTACCGCATTTGAACCTCCGTGGCCACAAGGGGATTTTTATTCTTCCTTAGATTTGAACTTGGGACCTCCTGATACTTTTGACCTTTTGAGCTAAATTCAAACCAATCAGACACCACCCTTGTGGTTAAAAGAGTTCATAACTTGTACAAATATTTGATTAATAGTTAAACATCTTTATCAAAAAAGTGATAACATCTTTGGGAGGGTATTTATTTAATTGTTGAACTTTTTAATAGATTATATGTTTAAATTAAATATCACCTTCATTTTTAAATAATATGTAGATGGTACATGAGAAAAATGTCATTAGAAACAAAGGGGGGCATATTCCATAATAGAGTCCTAAAGACAAGTACATGGCTTTGGCAAGTTATGGTACTTTTCGGGTCCAAAAACATGGCCGCCGGCCCGGTACATGAACATACGGTTATTTTGGTATAAATCTCGTATCTGTAGTCATTATATTTGCTATAGTATACATTAAAGTAGATCGGTTGTTTCTGTGAAAACTACCGCTAGCGAAAAGTGTGAGAAATGGAGAAAAACAGATAAGTTGAACATTGAAAATGTGATACGAGCAACAATAGGAAGAGAAATAGAGAAAGACGGATAAGCTAATTTTTTTAGAAACTGGATATGTATAAATAAAAACGATATAAAAAGAAGCAAGTACAAAAGAAACATAACCAAAGTGCAGAAACTACACACTCATAGTTTAACTTACGGTTCCGATAACCTAACTACAGACTCACTCATAGTTTAACTTAGGGTTCTGATAACCTAACTACATACTCGCTAACCCTAGCCCCTACATGTTAAGTGACTAATCTAATACAGTAACAAAGTGATCCATGTATCCTTTCTGTCACGGTTATTCAGCTAAATGACCTCCTGACAAATGTTTTTTAAATCTATAACCTTCTGACAGGTTTCTAGGCCTTGTGTATGGAAGTGGCATTTTTTGTTGAGGAGTGACATTCTCAAACCTGTCGGAATCATGGATTTTAAATAAAAGATGTCAAAAAGGACACATGTCAGGAGGTCATTTAACTAAATAAACCCCCCCCCCCCCAATAAGTGCGTTTTAAATCTATAACCTTCTGACAGGTTTCTAGACATTCTTCTGTGATGCAGTATCATTCTCAAACATATCAGAAGGTCATTTAACCAGAGGACCCGTCTAGTCAACAAGATCAGAGAACTCAACTAATATCCATGCTTTCAATTACTTCGAAATGCATCTGCATATTGGCTGGCTTGTTAGCAAAATAAAACCTTTCACATACGCTCAATTTTTCACCGCAAAGTTGAGATTCAGCATCAAGAAGATGAACCATCGTGTCTTTTTCCTTCCCAACCCAAACCCGCATGCTATCACGCCATTGTCTTGGTGTTCCATGAAGAACAAAGCGTATTCCCGTGGCTCCTTCTGAAAGACGTTTAGAGATTCTACCGATGGTGTCTTGATCAGTAATATATGCTCCATTAGAGTTCAATCCAACATCCACATAATGGATTTCAGTTATACTGTTTAGAAGACTTTCTTTTGAAGTTGGAATAATCTCTTTTTTGTCTTGGGACGGAACTGTGATTGAATTGAGTTCGGAAAAGGCAAGCTCGGTAACTAGCTGGTTAAGTACAGTGCCACCCTTGCTGAATCCAAACAGCAATGTTTTCGGTTGAGAAAAACATGACCCTGGAGCTTCAATGGCAGATGGTTCCTCAAGCCTATTTGAAATGATATTTTTAGCCTGGAAAGTGAGAAAAAAGAAACAACAGACCATTTAGCCTCCAAGATTTGTAGCCCATAGCCAAGTTAGCAGTTTCATGGGCTCTAAGTACAAGATGGGTGCGTTTGGTACGTGGGCAGGAGAGGACCCATTAAGCCTCAAGTGGGGTCCTGTGCACCGGCTCAACTTATTTTCGTAAGTAGAATTCTTTTTTGGGGTATGAAAGGTGTACCCGCTAAACTTTGAAGGGTGCTCCAGGATATTAGAAAATACAAGGAACATCAATCAAAAAACCGAAAAAAGTCGCTCGAAATCAACCAAAAAACTTGAAAAATCCCTCGGTGCGCTGGAATTCAGCTAAAAACACATCGGACGACTTTGCGGGCCTTTGATCCACCTTAAAGGTGCACCAGCTCGGCAAAAAGAATCCTAGGTCCACCATTATATACGGACGAGACTGGACGGGTGACAGTGACAGTGAGGTATGCGGGTGAAAGAATTTCGGTAGGTTTTGGGATTTAATTTGACATGGTAGTTTAGTAATTTATCAATCTTGTCAAATCTCCCTGATTTTTGTTCCACCTATTATGGTGGGACAGAAAAAATGCATTTTTGTCCCACTCGGTCTTGTTATGCCCCAGTCTAATGTCGCGTCAAACGTGCTGGAGGTGAGGTCTGGATTTTTTTTTGGGGGGGGGGGGGTTTAAGATGTACTCAGACCTGACCTGTCTGACCTCTACTCTAAAGAGTAGAGAGATTGTTTCCATGAATGCCCACAGCCAGTGAAAAGTGTGTGAAAGGGAGTATTCCACAAGCAAATGTAATGAATAAGAATATAACGACTTTTAAAGTCACTATACCTCTGTGAGACAACTTGATAACAGTGAAACAATGGATGTAGAAGCTGGATATCCAGTTGCGTTGTATGATTTCGGTTCTCCCCACTGGTTTACTGATGGGATGAAATCCTTGTAAACAGCAAAGGGTCCATTAAACTTAGAAGCCTCAATAACCCAGGCATTAACATTTTCACCAAGTTTCGAAACAATAATTTCAGCTATTCTTTCAAGATCAGACAGTCTATCAATCACTGGATTCCCGGTCCCTCTGACTCTGTCGCCATTAAAGAAAATAGCATTCATAGAAGGCACCTGCATAGTTCAAGTAATATAAACATTTATGTACCAAAATTCAATAGAAAACTAGATTTAATTTGCATTTACCTTTTGATTACTACAAATTTGGTTCATGAAAGTTTAAAAGCCAGCATGTAACAGACGGTAAAAAAGGGAGTTTCACTCTACAAAGCACACTCTAAAGTTTCGAGCTTTATGATGTATGCTTTCTGTACAGTGAGGAAAAATAAAGCCCACCCCCTCCTGTCCAACGAAAATTCAACAACCAGTTTCTGGCACACAACTTTAGAAGCTTCTCAGTGATTACTGTGTTGTTCCAAGCATGTATGTGACAAAATAAGTTTCATAAATTCATGGGACAAAGGATGTATGAGGTTTTTGAACTGAGGCATAGTTAAGTTCCATAATCTTCTATTGTACATCCCTAGTAATTCTAGTTTTTATACTAGAAAATATGAAACATGAGAATTGTAACGCATCCCAAATAAGTACACTTTCATGAATCCAAATTAATTATGATTTTACAGATGCTGCTAAATGAGACTGATGAAGTTTGTAGCTTTGAAAGAGCTAACTCGGATCCCTTAGAAATGACCATCTGCATCCCCTATCATCAAATGCTATGTGATGTTAATGTTAATCTGTGGTATTTTGGATTTTGATAGACTTACAGTTGGGTTTCTAGAAGAAGTTGAGATACATAGAGATGCTGCAACTTTATAGTGACCTCTGCTACCTGGAAACATAGGAACCTTCAATATTCCACTCCAACGGTCCATGACAGATTGACCTACAGGATGATATTTTGAGAGCAGATTTTAGAGGGTGTAAATGAAGTTCACCAAAAAGTAAACTTTGAAACGAATAGAAAAATTATAAACTTTTGGCAGTCCCTTGTTCTCAAATATGATAATCTAGCAAATCACTGAAGTCTAGCATAATGATAGTTTTTGAAAGCTAGACATAGTGATTAGCATTTATGGCCATCATACTTTGCACTTCGTTGTTAAACAACCAACATTCATTAAGTGCGAAAAGAACATCCAAATTATCAAAGATAGATGATTGCTTAACACATTAATAACATTAACAGATTTTAGCTGCGTGTCACCAAAAATCAACCATCTGAACCGAAGTACTTCCTAAATGGCAATAGATGTTCTGGTTGACAGCAATGACAAAAAGGATAGTTATTTTACAGACATTAATGCCATTAATCAATTCCATCTACATTACACCAAAATTTGACAAAATATATGTATTATCCAACAACAAGACTTACCAACAAATGTGTTGCCTCATTGGCTTGCGAATTATGCTTCATGCAACTTTTTTTTTATTCCAAATTTTAATCTTCCTTGTTCTTTCTTGAGGATGTGTATCCTTTAGGGTTAGAAAGTTGTTTTCTTCTTATATATTGTACTAAAGCCACTTATGGTGAAACCACAAGAATAATGAGAAACTAGAGAAAAAAATCTCAAAGAATGCACCAAGAGGCACAAAGAAGAAGAATGTATAAAACGGTATATGTAACCCCCCCCCACCCGGACTGTGGGCTGGATGTTGTTCACTATTCAAGCACATTTTTTAGTAGTTTTACAGTTTTATGTTCTCTAATTAAAAAATTGTCAATTTTTATACCATGTAGGAAAATTCAAGTTAATGGTATCAATCCCATCAAACAATTCTTTAACTTCTGTTATTTATTGGCAAACACATTTTTATTTTTTTTGTTATTTACAAGGTAAATTGATTCATTTTGTCAACATTTGGTGTAATACAAGTGAAATCAGTTAAGGAATGGTCCATATTCAATTTCCTTTTTTCTTTGCATTTTGGGAAGCACACTGTTAGTAGCAAGTAGCAACCATGTGGCAGGCATGGTGGATTGAAATGTTGATCATTCAAAGTGAATCAAATATACAAAAAAAATCCAAATCTAACTTCTAAAAGTCAAAATTTAAGTCAGGGGGTGTTTGGTTAGAGGTATTAAGCAGTAATCAATAGGAATGAAAATAAAAGAAACTATTTGGTTTTCTATAATATAATAGGCTCATTCCACTCGAAGCCCAAAATTTCATTCCTGGTTGAACCTTGGGAATGAAAATTCCTGTAATTTTCATTTTCATTCCTCAACATGAGCCAAACAGGAAAAGTTATTTGAGACAAACATAAAAAGTTATATGAACCTGTAAAGATGATCTCCTTAATTACAATCAAGGAACTATATAAGAAACACAACTACTGAAAAAGTTAGTACACAAGATCCCAAATTTATCAAACTTATTGAATTTAGCACATACAAATTGATTACTCTCTCATGATTCACATCATCAACTTCTAGGAGACATATCTATGCCATTCGTAAATATGAAAAGCAGTATAGAGCAACTGTAGAATCGAGTGGTAATTCCTCTAATTGATTGTACAATCATTCAAAATTAGTCCATGTCAACAATGGTGATAACGAATTCAACCAAAATTCCTTCAAGTAGAAATGATATTCGCTACTTGTACGTAAGAAACATAATTACGAAGCAATTAAACATAAAATTAAACCTAAATTCATAACTAGTGTCGATTGAATCCTAATCACAACAATTACCAAGAAAGAAACTGAAGGAGATATGATTACCAACCAGTTTAAGCAGAGGACGAACTCAGTCGGGTCGGGTAGAATCGATGTGGACCCGAATAACAAAGATCAATTGCTAGAAAGAGGATTCTCAACAACTCTGGAGAATTGATCGAGTTTCCCCCTTTCTTTGGTAGGATTGGGATTTTGCCCTTTTCGACCCATGAAGTTTAAAATCTCTCAATTTAACCACTAAATAATTATGGGAAAAATCACAAAATAACAACCTACTTTTACAAATTTCCTTATTATAGCATTCTACTTTCATTTTTTCTTATTACAGTGATGCACTTTCAAAATATTTTTTATTAGGGCATTGTACTTTCAAAACTTTACCCGTTATAGCATTGAGTAACCTTTTAAATTAAATTTACCCATTATATCAGGTTTCTTTGCCACCTCATTGTCCACGTAGACTGTCCACATGTATTGTAGTGCTGACATGACATTTTTTATTATAGCATTGTACTTTCAAAATTACTTTATTTTAAGATCACCAATTTCTATTACAACATTATACTTTTAATTTTAATATTTTTATTATTTAAACATTGTAAATTTAAAGGAAAAATGCACAAAAAATATAATACCATAAATTAAACATGTTTAGAAAATATCACTATTTCACTTATAAAAATATCCAAAAAAATCATTCATTCATCGAGTTCATCATAAATTTCATGGCTTACTTTGTAATACCAAAACCTAAACAATTGGACATCTTTTCAACAAAAAAACTAACGTATTCACATTCGTCTAACAATGTTATTTAATCAAGTGGAACCGCCTTACCACAACTACTACCTTCTCCATCTTTCTCAACTGTATTTTTTCGTAGGTTGTTCAAAGTTATCATTCCACTTGGCCTCCTTTTTTTAGGGATGAGCTTTGGTCGTGATTCCATTTGAGATGGTTCATGTTCAAATTAGTGAACAAATTAGTATGCAATTGATATATAAAATTAGTATGAAACTCGAAGATTTTACATTATCTTTTTAACATCCCTTTGTGAACCCGTTCCGCCTCGTGTACCCCCTTTACTGCTTTGTCTATGAAAATTAGTCCTAGGCCTGCCTGATGGTCTGATGTCTTTCAATGGTGCATCTTTTTTCTCATTCTTGCATGATCTACTGTTATGACATCTTTCAACGTGTGTGTTTCATTCTTCAAAAAAGCAACAAAATCCATGTATTCGATGTTGACAGTGTCAAAAGTTTCAAAAAAAATTCTTAACCCGTTAGCATATTCAAGTGGCCAAAATACAAAAACACCTGTGTAATGTACCTCAAAAGATATTGCATGAAGATGTCATCCTGAAGATAAAGAAACATAAAGAATTTAGCATCTAGGATAACCTTAGTATAAAAAAAAACAGACAAAAGAACCATCAATATAATCATGTGGCCTACCTAATTATATAATCATTAGGAGCTGTCTCACATCGTCATAATTATATTATATCAGTTATCATCGAAACTTGCATGTAGTTAGCATACGTAACGAGATGCTATTTAAGGTTTTATGTTTCTAATTTCTCTGTATAAACGTATCTTGTAACATCATCTCATCAACATTACTATTATTTACCGGTGAAATTTAACACTATTATTTACGTATCGATAAGATTTTAATCCACCAAAACGACATCTTATGCAATAATTACCCGGTAAATGCTTACCGTGGTAAGAGTCGTCGCCCTCACTTACCGGGTAAGATTCATAGTCCTTGTTTTGCTCTTACCGGGTAAGATTTTTGGTCCTTACCATATTCCTCCGGTGAAGTAACATGACTTGGTAAAAATTACCCGGGTAAGTGTTTTGTAAATGGCCCCTTAGTCTAACTTTATTGGTCCACCCAGGCCCGTTCCTAACATTTTTTAGGTCCTGGGCGAATGTAAGAACAGGGGCCCTACAAGAAACAAGGTTTTTAACAACGACTTTTGTCGTCGCTAAATATCCATTTATCATCAGAAAGAGTACACCAACAACATGTCGATGTTATAACTTGTGGCGGAAACATGTTATCGCTAAAAGGAGCTTCGTCAAAACTCATTTTTTTTTGTAGTAACATTCGGTAAGTATGAAAATAAATTCAATAAATGTTTTTTATTAGTATAAAATTGAGTACAAGAAATGCTAATAATTTACTGATGAAAGAAATCTTATTTATCTTTATAATATATATATATATATATATATATAAGTGAGTACTTAAATTTACGTACTTCTTATTAGGTAATTTAAAACCAAGAGTATATAAACTATGGTTGATAATTTTTTATAAAAAGTAAGAATTTTTTTAGTTCATAGCAAGAAATATGTGTTATTTTGATATAAAAAGATAATTCGTGTGAATGAAGTAATCATTAGAGTCAATGAGAGATCAATAATAAAGAAGATTATCAAGGTTTTCTTGACAAGTAAACAAATGAGGATCAATAAAAATATAAAAGAAAAAAAATGATCTGTTGAGATCCAATAAGAATAAATAATGAAATTAACATATGATATACAAGCTCAACAAATAATTGTTTGAGCACTTAAATAGAATTTTATGGTGTGGTGGAATCTCAATGAAAGATACATAAGTCAAACAATCGATGAAAACATTTAAATTATATTTTCCTTCTTTTTTTGCTCAACCAAAATAAGATATTAAGATTTTTTTTTTGATTAACCTGGATATCCAACCCGCTATGCTAGCCGACTAATCCCAGGACGACCACCTGCTTTGCAAATAGCCCGGAGTCACCGCATTTGAACCTCCGTAGACACAAGAGGATTTTTATTCCTCCTTGGATTTGAACCTGAGACCTTCTGGTACTTTTGACATTTGGAGCCAAACTCAAACCAATCAGGCACCACCCTTGTGATTAAGATTAAAATTATGGAACATGACATATATAAGAGAATTACTAAATACATCTAGTAGAAAAATTTATTGATTAATCACAAAACCATGAAACAAGTCAAAAATTATAAGAACAATAGATTGATTGTCAAATAATAGTAAAATATTTTATGTAGAAGCAAAAATAGATAACAATAGTCAATAAAAACAATTAGAACAAGATAACCAAATGGCAATAGTCAATAAAAGCATAAATTGATAAAATATCCAAAAAATATATATAGCAATAGCAAGCACATGATCTTAACTTTGAATTATTGAAGTACGAAAACAGTCAAGTTTTTAGAGATAACAATAACCAATATCATTGGACCTTGTTGGAGATAAAAAAAAAGTAGAGAGGAAATAAACAATAGCATATAATGAATGACCAATTAATTTTTTTTCTTCTCCAGTGTAATTAGTTGATATATTTTTAAGCCCTTATTTTCTACTAAATTCTTTTTGTCTCTAATTATATGTTACAATTTTTGGATTTCTTTAATTTATTAAAATCTTTTAGACTATTATTGTAGTTTAGGGGAAAATTTTGGGCCCCTAATATTTTTGGGCCCTGGGCGTGCGCCCGTGTCGCCCTCCCCCAGGGACGGCCCTGGGTCCACCATTACATCACATATTCATAGTATTTTATTATTATACAAACCATCTTGAAACCATAATTTGTATCAATACTTAGAAACTTTTTTTATGCTACAAGTGGTCAACAGGAAAAAGAAAAAGGTTTAGCAAGGGATGGACATATCTTTATTCTTGTATTCAGCATAACCTGTGTAAAGGACACTCTAAGTGATGAAGCYTTGTAGAAAGCATTCTGTCATGTTTTATTGCTTACATTTTTCATTAAATTTATTTGCTTATATATTATGTTATTCGTATTTCGGTAACAGCTATATTAGAGATCTACTTCTGAAYCCTCCTGCTTATGCAACTGCATCTACCATTCAAGGTGAGTCCCTAGTATTATTCATTGATAACTAAAAGTGTAGTTAGAGTGAGATGCTGATTCTTATATGGTAGAAGAGTTACCTATTGGAACAGGATGCGTATAGAGAAACATAAAATGTACATATACATTGCTGAAAAACATATTGAACTTACBTGTTGGAACAGGATGCGCGATGAGGAAGTCGATGAGAGTGAGTCGATTAGGGTTTAGATTTGATCAGGAAGAAGAGGGTGAAGGTCAATTAGGTCAAAGAGGAACAGGATTGAGGGATTGAGGGTGAAGATCGATTATGTCAAAGAGGAAAAGGATTGAGAGATTAAGGGTGAACGAACGGTCAGGAAGAAGAAGGAACAGTCTGAACAATGAGAGAGATTGAGCGTTTTTCATTTTCAAAAATTGTTTTWAAATTAAAATTTTCTTTTTAAATGACATGTAAGATATCCACGTGTCACAGGTTATCATACATGGTTTCCATGTCAGTTTAAATTTGACATGTCAACAAAGAAAAACATGTTCAAAAGGTAGCAGGTTACCCAATGCTATAACGGGTAAATTTTTAAAGTACAATGTCCTAATAAAAAAATATTTTGAAAGTACATTGCTGTAATAAGAAAAAGTGAAAGTAGAATTTTATAATAAAGAAATTTGTAAAAGTAGGTTGCTATTTTGCGTATTTTGTCCGATAATTATATATTTTTAAAATGATTAATAAATAATTATATATTTCCAATTTTCCGTAATTACAATACCAAACGAATTAGTTTAAGTGTCATTGTAGGTTAAAATGGTTAATAGACAAATTAGATTAAGGGGTTGTTTGTTTAGAATCATTAAGAGGTGAATCTTGTTTAGCAAAAAAAAAGTCTGACTCTTAATAGTTATAAAACTCTCTGAATAATTTTGTATCATGAGCTTCCCTTAACTATTCAATCCCCTAATTTCACTTTAAACAATTACCAAACAATTATATTTCATTTTGCATTATATCACGAGAGTCTCTTAATCATTCTGACCACTTAATCATTCTGCACTAAACCGTTCAGCAACTGCCAAACAACCCCTAAGAGGTTGTTTGATTAGAGGTTTTTTTTAAAGCAACTTTTAAAAAATATATTAAGAACCGAACAAGTATAACAGGAAGTCAAAGAAAATCTTCGAAAAGAAAAACTGTCTTTAAAGATGAAGGGGCAGCAGATTTCAACAATTTTATCTGTAACTCTCATTTGTTTGAGGTACCAATGGGGAAAGCTCTTGACGAGGATAAGCACCGATGGGTTAACTTAAACGAACTTGATCATTTCCTAGTTTCAAAAAGATTCACGAAGACATGGAACAACCAGTGTCACACCTCTAGATGGAGATATTTCCGATCATCGTCTTGTTGCTTGTGAAGGATGTTATTGTTGAATTTGGACCCAAACCTTTTCGAATTTTTGACATTTGGCTCAAAGACAGCAGGGTTTAGAAAATAAATGTCAAGGCTTGGAGCGCACAGATTAACTCCACCATCCCAGATTGCAGTTTCCGAAATCACTTAAAAAGGTTGGAGGCATTAAATAGTAATCTTTTTGATTGGGAAAAAAATTGTTTTGTATTTCATTGTAATATTTTTTTTCTTTTAATAAAAGTTAGGGGGCGTTTACCAAACATTTATCAGGTAAGCGCTTACCCGTAAAATTTAACACTATCATTTACTTATCGGGTAAGATTTTAGTCCACCAAAACGGTATCGTATGCAACAATTTACCTAGTAAGCGCTTACCATGGTAAAAGTGGTCGCCCTCACTTACCGAGTAAGATTCTTGGTCCTTGTCTCGTTCTTACCGGGTAAGATTCTTGGTATTTACCAGATTCATCCGGTAAAGTAATGTGACTTGGTTTTCACTTACCCGAGTTAGCGTTAGGTAAACTGCCCCTTAGTATGTGAGTGTTTTTTGTTGATTTTCTATATTAACAAATTAAATATATATATAATTATTTGAGAACTATTTTATAATCTGTATGGTTTGTGAATAATTTTGAGTTCTGTTCCCATGTTTAGAAATTGTAATTTTCGTTCATGTTTGTAATTTATTGTTATTTTTGTACTTGGACTAATTCCTTAATTTAAGTAAAAGAGAATGAAACAGTAAAAAATTACACACCACAGGAACCAAAATGTAAATCATAAGAACTAAAATAACAATGAATTACAAACCATAGGAATGAAAACAACAATTTTTAAACCATAAATACGAAAATCACAACTTTTAATAAACCATAAGGGTCGAAAAACGTAATTTACTCTAAATTCAATTATTATTTTATTTTTATTATTATATTAATGTAATAAATTAATATGTTGGTATTCAATTAGGGTAATGATTATTTAATTGGAGTATACTTTTTTTTTATTTGATTAAGAGTGAATTATGGATTTCCTCTTTATGTTTTGATATTTTCTCTAACCAACCTCCTTATGATATGTTTGGGTTTAGTTTTGTGATATTTTAATTGACGGATAAATGTATATTTTTTTAATATTTATAATAACTAGAAGGGTACTCGCGTAATACAATGAAATATATTTTGATTTTAATATTTTATTTTATTCTTTATCTTGATTGATATTATTATATGGTCTTATGTGATTTTAGAAAAAACGATAATATTTTTTTTAATAAAATATAAATTTGACAAAAATAATACGATATTAATATCAAATTAACTATGTAAAAGTCTTATTTTTTTGTGTAATTTTTAATTCAAATTTTTTTTATTATAATTTAATTTAGTTTCAATAACGAAGTAATTTATATTTGGTTTAATAATATAATTTTCTTATACAGATAATAATTAGTTATTTTGTTCGAACTTGATAATTATCCTAATTATATTTTAGATTTCAAAATGAGATGTTTATCCTCTATTTGATTATGTTTATCCGCAGTTAGTTACACGAATTCAAACATGGAGCTTTAATAAGTTGTACTTGTGCATAATTTACTTGTTATCTTGAATTTTAAGTAATATGCATCAATATACAGTACTTCATGCATAAAAAATGGTTTTTAAGAGTTTTTGTCAAATGCATTAAATATTTTATTAGATATGCTTTAAGGGGTCGTTTGATTGGTTTTTCATTAAGTCTTGTATAGATAAAACTGTCTGTGTGGATTATATTTTGTTTTGGAGGTTTTTCTTTTTCATAAAAATGAAGGGGGCGTGTTTTTTAATTGGGAGAGACAAGTTTGTAAAAAAAAAACTTGACTTAAAAGTTTACTGAATAAGTAATTAAGTCACTATCAAATAATCATTTATAACTGATTGAATAAGTTGTAAAACGATAAAATTAAGAAATAATAGGTAATTAGTCTTACAATCAACAATTATGATTTGGTTGGGTATCCAACCATCAAATTAGCACCACAAATTCCTGCAATTTCGTTGTTAAATACATCAACTATGATCTCCTTCTTCAAGTCACCATTTGTGTGTCGAACCAAAAGAAATGGCAATGGCAACTGTTACGATGCGTTACGGGAACTTCTAAGTAATATTTTCACGAGGGAAGACGTTACAAAACTAAGGAGAATTTCCGTCGCTAAAGGTAGTATCTATCGTTGATCCGTCATTAATAGTCCGTGGGTCAAAAGCTTGTGGATAATTCTATCACCGACCAAATTTAGTGACGAGTTTGTTTTAGCGACGGACTAGTGAGGATGAGGTGCACCGAATGGATCCACATTAGCATGAGGTGCACCGAATGGATCCCCGTATCAAGAGTGATTTATGGGTGAGTTTGAGATTAAAGGTGACCAAAGATTCAGATTCTTTCTTATGCTTCTCACCTTGACTTTTCTTCTCATATGATCCTTTACTTGTATGGATATATATATATATATATATATGTGTGTGTGTGTGTGTGTGTGTGTGTGTGTGTGTGGACAAGTTCATTTGTGAACCCAAATTATTGTGTTAACTTTGTTAACCAATCTTAACCGTTGATCTTTGAAATTTGTGGCTAAGATCATTCACGACATAAAGTGTAAATAATTGCACACATAAACAAGGTAACATAAGCGAACAATGTTTACAAGGGGTATTTTGGGAAAATATTTTAGTTGTCCATTAATGACAATGAAATGTTTTGTCTCGTCATCGAGTCAAAACTAACAGCAAGATCCCCGACACTAGATTCTTCTATAGTTTTTTTTGCTAATGGTTCATATATGAACAAATATTCGATATTTATGGAAATTGTTCATGTATGAAGAAGGGTGTATATGGAAAAAAGTCGTAAAGATTTTTATAACATCCATGTTTTATTTTAATAAACACATACACACCATGTAGTCTCGTTCATATATGAAATAAATGTGGAATGATACTTGGTTCACCTATGAACAAACATCAAGCTTTGCTTATGAACAATGTTCATGTGTTTACTTCTGAACACTATTCAATTATTTTTAAATAATTGATAATTTGTACATACCCAGTTTTTGTGTTTATCCATAAATGTTTGAACGATACCGAATACTTTACTACCGGGTCTCCTCCACCAATCACAAATTCATAAGCATTAAAGACGGAAGATCAATATTAGAAAAAAATAACAAGATTAATATTAAAAATACACTATACACAAATCATGAGATTTTATGATTTTGTAACCTTTCCCTTTCCTACACTCAATACAACCATCATCTCAACCCTTCAATTTTTAATCTATGGTCAAGATGCATTTTGATGGCAAAATTGAAATAAAATGGTTAACTATATGCACGCGCCTGATAAATTGATGGTAACCAAGGGTAAGATTGGAATTGGAAAAGTTAATCTATTCTAAGGGATGCTATGAGATCATGAATGCGATAATCACTCTGCTTTAGAAGACAAATAGCAAGATTCATTGAAGAATACGAGTTACGATTCTATTAAAATGGCAGACGAAGTTCAACCCGGAATTGTCATTGCAACAAATCGAGGTAATTGTTTGGTTGATTGCATTTAGTATAACGTTATTCCAATAACCTTATTGTGTGGTATCCCCATGAATCAATTCGGAAAAGGAGCGAGAGAATCATGATAAGGAATTCCTTGTCTAAGTTCAAGAACACTGTTGCAAATCCTGTTTTTTTAGACGAAGATGAAGCTGATGATTTTGTAATGAACCCAGTTGCAGTCCAAGTGAACCCAGTTGCATTTCAGAATGTCGAACCAGTTATTCCAGCCCAAGAATCAGAGGACTCAATATATATACATGGTTAGTGATGTTGAATACCGTAATATTCAATTAATGGAATATCTTGACCTAACGAATTCTTCTATTAATACAAATAAGGACATAACAATGAAACTTGTTGCATCGTGAATCCGGCATCATCACTCTTATTCACTGTCATTTTACCCACTTTCTCTTGTTAGGTTATTATACATTATGCATTCTCATTCCAATAATGATATAAGGCATATAGAACTTAGGGTGTAGACCTTAAATGTTTTCACTGATTATTCAGATTTTATGAAATCATTACTAGTAAGGTTTTGATCATGTTGGTGAATTTTGCATATAAAATGAAAACAAAGAAGCATAAGTTACTCCAACTGCCAGCAGCTCCAAAAACCCAACACAGATATCAGTCAATATATACATAGCTCTATCTATTCATCACAACTTGTTCCCAAAATCAAAACATTAACTGGCGTTGACTCAGTGATCTAAAAATTATTGCTTAGGAATGATTAAACACCCGCTAGGCAGTAAGCATCATATCACCACTTCAATTAGTTAAGTCCACTTAATTGGCCACCTAGGAGTTAAGCATCCTTTACCACTTGGCTTAGCATTTCATGATGTATATCGTTTTGGCGTTTAACTTGATGGATATATTTGCTATCAGTTGTAGTTAACCCAGATGCATTACCAAATTGCGCACCAGTTCTTCCAGCCCAAGATTCAGAGGACTCAACATATGTAAATGGTTAGTAATGTTGAATACCGCAATGTGCAATTCATTTTTGTTATTGATCTAACGAATCCTTCTACTAATACAACTAATGCACATACCAATCATTTTTGTTTTTAACTTCAATATTGCTATAGATAAATGTTTCCAGTCCCATAACAATCTAATCACAGTCCTCTTTGGCCTGGTTTGTGTCTTTACAGTGAAAATTATCATGTGTTATCTTACACGATTGTCTTTGAAAATGATAACAACAATACAATGAAAGGTGTACAATATGCATGCCTAAAACTCATATTAAATTGTTATGGAACAACAAACCTTAAGCATCTCTTCTTCTTCTTAACTCCATTGTACTCTATGTCTTATACTACTAAAGAAAAACCAAACATTAAAAGAATTAGTACATAACAGAGTCAATGTGAATAAATATAATAAACCCAACTTCACTTCAGTATAAACATCACCAGAGAAAACAAATGCATTTCGACCCCGTCGATTACCAAACTTTCGTGCTTGAGATCTGGAACTGAACATAACCATCACAGTCAGAACTATCCATGAATAAACCTAAACTACCCTTTGTACTCGATACTCAAAAGGCTCTTTCACATATCTGAAAATTGAACTCTGCACACTCAAAATAACCATCACAACCAGGACTGTCTACGCATCACTTTTGAATGGTCTGCACAATCTTTTCCACGTTCAGACATACTACAATGCTATCATTTTCACTATGCACTTAGTCACACCTATCAATGAATCTGATACACTATTGCAAACATCATTAGCTAAGTGCTGATTTTTTTTTCTAGATGTGAACAACGCCAGTATCTAGATGTCTTGTTTATGTAAACAGCCGTATAGTTTAATACATTTGCATTATTATAAGACTGTCATCTGAATGAATGTAGGTGCTGATTTTTGTTTATATATATATGTGAACAACGTCAATACCTAGATGTCTTGATTATGTAAACAGTCGTATATTTTAATACGATTGCATTATTATAAGGTTAATTTAGTTTTCAATTAATTATGTTTAATATGAATCTAATTTCATAAGACTGTGTTTCGGATGAATGTAGGTGCTGATTTTTGTTTCTAGATGTGAACAACGTCAGTATCTAGATGTCTTGATTATGTAATCAGTCGTATAGTTTAATATGAATGCATTATTAAATTTCCATTTAGTTTTCAATTAATTATGTTTAATATGAATTCACCCGAATTTTACTTTGACAACTTGATGAAATAATAGGTATTCTTCCCGTTACGTGATAAGGGACATTATTATCTTGTGGTGTTCAATTTGAAAAATCCATCGATTGTTGTCATAGACAACATATATCGAGAGGTGTCCGATGACGACCACCTTCTACAAATGTATGATTTCATAACATATATCCTGGTATGAATTAAATACTAACTTATAACTGCATTCTTTATTAAGTATGAAGAAGATGAGTTAAGCATTTCTTTCTGTTTATGCAGCAAAGGTTGATGATCAGACATTTGAATACATTAGGACATGCAGCAGGAAAAGAATTGGATGAAACTGGTCAAGAGAGATTAAGAATGGACTGACAGACACAACACAACTTTTATGATTGAGAAGTGTTTACAATGAGACATATGGAGACATACATGGGAGATATGAAAATATGGAAGACTAGACTGGCACCTAAAGTAAAACACAAGAGAATCGAAACCTCAAGATGAAATACGTAGCAAAGATATTGGTCAACAACTATAACAACAAGAAGGATTACGTAATTAAAGAATTTGAAAAGTTCAATTCAATCGATGAAGTCGTCCGTGTGCTAAGATAAGGAAGCGAGCTCACGATACAAAGGTAGAGAGACTTCAAATCTGAATTTTCATGTAGACGCATTTAAGAACTTACATCCAGTACTGGATTTTCTAGTTTGTTTAAACATTATAATTTTGGCATTTCAACATGACGGGGTGCATATGAAATTTGATGATGATATTGTGTTCATAACACCGTAAATTACACTTGCCTATTCAAGTCATGTGTTTGTCACTTTTATGGCATATATCAGTGTGTTTAAAGATTGTGTCTGCTTTTTTTGTCGACAATCACATAGAATAACATCAGGTATTGACAATTGTGGTTTTGATGAGGATGTCCAATATTCGATTTCATGGTTTGGCAACTTGTTAGACATTGATCAGTGTATTATTATAAGCTTTTTGCATTAAAGTAAAATATTTCGATGACACCAGATTCACAAGTTATAACAACATCACCACCAGAAAGATCTATCAGGTACTCAAGTTGATGTACCATGATTTATATAGTTAAGTATATCAAATAAGATACTGATTCGGAGTTTTGTTCTCGTTTTGTTAGTCTGTTATAAAGAAGGGATGAATAGTTGATTATCCTGAAAAGACTGTTCAGGCAAGTATAAGTAGATAACTTCATTACTTACTTTTAATACATGAAAATTAGTACTTAATCCTTATTGTTTAATGCAGGGAAATTATATAATGATCTGTAATCTTTCATAGGTGACAGAGTCTATGCCGTTCATATAGTCTGTGCCGCAACTGTTTTTCTCAACAAGTAAGTTTACTATTACATTCCATCATATGCCAGGAAAATTCATTAGTTTAGCGATCTCCTCAATCATATTGCCTATGTAGGTCATTGTCCGCGTTATTTAGTTGATGAACTCAGTTTCATCAGCATACTTTATAAGCTTTGACATACGGACAACACGCTAGATGAACTTAGGTTCATGTATTCATCTCACCTTTAAAATAAGGTTATGAAACAGATGAAGATGGTTTAATAAGTACATCAACAAGAAGTCTGATGAACTTAGTTTCATGTATCCATCTCACCTTTAAAATAAGGTTATGAAACTGATGAAAATGGTTTCATCAGTACACTAACAACAATTCTGTTGAGCTTAGTTTTTATGAACTTAGTTTCATGTATCCATATCACCTTTAAAATAACGTTATGAAACTGATGAAGATGGTTTCATCAGTACACTGACAACAATTCTGCTGAGCTTAGTTTTTATAAACTTAGTTTCATGTATCCATCTCACCTTTAAAATAACATTATGAAACTGATGAAGATGGTTTCATCAGTACACTGACAACAATTATGTTGAACTTAGTTTTTATGAACTTAGTTTCATGTATCCATCTCACCTTTAAAAAAACTTTATGAAACTGATGAACATGGTTTCATCATGACTCTATATAAAAAATAACGTAGTGATTGATTTCTCAAGCACCCATGTGAAGGACCTATTAGATTCCAATATTTTCAAGAGGTATGCCATGCACTCGTGTGTAAAATATACCAAATACATCAAGTGCAGTTCAAAAAACATCAAACCCATTTTCATTGGTCACTAAAAAAGACTGTCATGGAACAGATTTTGTGATGTAAAGAAACTGATGTCTTACTTTAGCATCTGAATCTTCTTTTTCTACATGAATATAGATCCCTTTAACATTTGACTCTTGTTTAACTGTTGAAACTGGTGTTTTAATTGTAATTAAACTAATGTCTTAATTGCTGAAACAAATTCTGTACAGGTTGAGATGATTCCTGTCTGATGAACTCAAATTCGAGTTAAATAATCGAAAACAATATATTACCTTCGGAATCATTACTCAATGATGCAACATCATCATCATCAAAATCTGCAGAAACACCGTCATTAATCGACACACTAGGCTCGGGTATTGTTTGATTTCGACGGATGAGTTCTTCCTCATTCATAGCTGATAATTGCATTGATCCTATATTGTTATATCATCAGCTGCAGTTGAAAATTCACCAACATGATCAAAACCTTTACGGTTACCGTTGATGGCACCAATTTCATCAAATGTATCTTTGACGAATGTTTCATTGAAGGATATCGAATCCATAAGAGTATGTGAAGTTGAACCCATTGTGCTGATGCTTCATCGAGATTCATCCAGGTACATATTTCTTTTTCTATAGAAATTTTAAAGTTTCCATATCAATTTCAAATATACATAGTAATTAGAAGGTTACAACCATAAATAGATTATTATTATTTTTAATTAAAAATAATAATAAATATGTAAAATTAGCAAAGGACAATATTAACCTTTTCATTTAAAAAATAATTAAAAAAACCTATTCATTGATTGGTTAAAAAAAGGTTGCAAAGGTTGTACAAATACACAAGGTTGTAAAAGAAATATACCCTATATATATATATATATATATATATATATATATATATATATAGAGAGAGAGAGAGAGGAGCGTTCAAATAAAAACATGCACCATTTGTGTAAACCGTGTAAACCAATCTCATCCATCCATTTTCTTGATCAATTGCCAAAATTAGTTTACTTTATTTTAGAAAATTAAATATATATATATATATATTAAAAAATTATTTTATTTCAACAGTAATGACAAAAATGGTAAACAAAATTTAACATTTGGTAACATCCTTCTTGATATTAATGACACTATTTTCATTTTTTAAAGCAATATATTATTTTTAACTTTAAATCACATCTATCAATAAAACATATAAAAAAATGAATATAACACACCATATTCAATTATATGGAGTGAATCGTTTTAAATTTTGAATTACATTATATGAACGAAATTGGTTTCAAAATTTAATCAACAGATTAATCCACGTAATACTGATCATATTTCATAATTTTCATTATCCTGGTAGATGGATCCGTTACACTTAGATAACGAAAATTTTTCATCGATTACTGACTTCATAAAAGTTTATAATACAACATGAAATTGTTTCACTTATGCAACCATTTCACTTATCAGGCTCAATACTGCCATGAACCAGTTTCACTTTCATGAAAACTATTTCATGTACAGTAATTTTATTATTTCACCACCAATTTGATGGAATCATTCATTTAGTCCTTACAATCTTGAAGATTTTGGAGCAGATTACAATCTTCAAGATTATGTAGCAGATTAAAATTATTTCCCCGTTTTATCATGCACTTCGTTCATGACGAGCGAAATACAAAATGGCTCAACTACACCATCAATGCAACGGGTTCACCATGAAAATGTTTTGGTTCACATAATTTATTTGCAACAAGACCCGGTTTCACGTTCATGAAACTTGTTTCATTTTCCTTTTCATAATTTATTTTCAAAATGCACCGGTTTCATTTTCCTTTTCATCAACAAAATGGATCAGCTACACTATCAATGCAACGGTTTCACCATAAAAATGTTTTGGTTCACCTAATTTATTTGCAACATGAACCGGTTTCACGTTCATGAAACCTATTTCATTTTCCTTTTTATATTTTTTTTCAAAATGCACCGGTTTCATTTTGCTTCTCATAAAAAAAGGATTAACTACACCATCAATGCAACGGGTTCACCATAAAAATATTTCGGTTCACCTAATTTCTTTGCAACATGAACCGGTTTTACGTTCATGAAATTTGTTTCATTTTGTGGATTTTTTTTTGTTTATCTACTTTTTGATGATTTCATTCTATAATTCAATTGTTTCATCAAGACACGTTTCCTGATTATAACTCATGACAATATATGAAATCCAAATTTTTAATATTTTATATAATTAAATATTTAAATGTTACCATTTATACAATTTTCTTTATTACGTTTCCTTAATTAAGATTTTTAATAACTTCCATATTTAATAGAAAATATTGTAAATGACCGAAATACCCTTATTGATTAAATTTAATTAGAAAAAAAAAAGAATTTTCTATTGGTCGAAATTGATTTACACGATTTCTTAGAAATGCACGGTTTTCATTTGAACGTGCCCCTATATATATATATATATATATATATATATATATATATATATATAGTTGGGTTCACGTGATACCAGACTGTTTTCGTAAGACCCATGAGACCAACTTTTTACACTTGAAAGTTCACAGCAAAAACGCTGTGAAGGTTTAAAAAAGTCGAACCTTCACAGTGTTTTTGCTGTGAATGTTCGACTTTTTTAAACTTTCACAGTGTTTTTGCTGTGAAGGTTACGTGTAACAATGTGGTCTCACGGGTCCCACGAAAACAGTCTGGAACCCCTGTTTTCGTGGGACCCGTGAGACCACATTGTTACACTTAAAACTTCATAGCAAAAACACTATGAAGGTTTAAAAAAATTCGAACATTCACAGCAAAAACACTGTGAAGGTTTTAAAAAGTCACYTTCACAGCATTTTGCTGTGAAGTTTCAAGTGTAAAATGTTGGTCTCACGGGTCTCACGAAAACAAGCTGGTCTCACATGATCTCAAGTATATATATATATATATATATATATATATATAAGATACACACATAAAAAAGAATAAGATAATAGTTGAGAACTATGAGAGCCAATTTTACATTTAAAATTAATCAATTTAAAATATTCAGTGTTATTCCATACATATAGTCAAACCACATAGGATTTTACACTAAAATCAGGTGTAAAATCACATACGACTTAAAGTAAGTTTGGCTGCGACCTATGGTCACGGGCGATGTCGCCCGCATACCCCATACGTCAACCGTTAGTGTAAAATCACATGTGATTTTGCATGTATTTAACCTTATTTATATTCTCTTATTTATTTGTTGTTTTCGTTTGAACCTCCCTATATACATAACATGCATAATTGTTTTACATATAACACAAAATTAACATTGCCATACATATGTATGGTATATGAAACACACTTGCATAAACAATAATATTATCTTGAAAATAAACTAATTAAATGTTTAATTGAATTTACTTCACACTTTCTGGTGGATTAGTTGGGTAGTGGTTTCTTTCTTTCTTTATTCGTCTCTTTATTATTTGTTCCCTTGTCTTTTTCATAAAGAACCGAATTTCTGTTAGTGATTTTAAAAGTCATTTAGCATGATCGGATTTAATGTGAGGCAAGTCGAAATTAGACTTAACTATAATTCGAGCCCAGAGGTGTGGAGTGAACGCTCGGATAAGTTAAGTTGATCTTCGAAAAATGGGGGTCCGGGGGCAGTGCCCCTAGTGGAGTTCCAAAAGGCATCTCCCCTGGCCGGGTCCAAGGGGCAGAGCCCCTAGCGGCAGTAACTATATAAGGCTTCATTCGATGATTGCAGATCATCTTCACTGTTACTCTTCCGGATTTTGTCACTAAAGCAACATAAACAAGCAAGGGCATTATGTGTGTGTGATCTTGGGTTTTGCCTAAAATCCATAATTGGATTTTGAAATCACAGATTTTGAAAAGTCTTTTATATATACATGATCCTTAAATTATCCAAACGATTTTGATATTATGTTTCCAAAATATAACAAATTCTGCATCAATAAATAAAAAGAGATAATGATGATTACTTGTAGAATAAACAAATGCTAGATGAATATTGAAGCAAGATAAGTTAGAATATCATCAAATCGAATAGGAATCCCATAAAGCCTTCTCCATGAAAATGACATCACTAGAAACAGTTGACATTCAGGATCGGTATTAGAGGCATCGTTGTTAATGGAGATTCTCGATGATTGTTATAAAGACGGAAGCGTTTAATGTAAACCGTTCAGATACAAATAATTAAATGACGGGAATCTTTGATGGAAATGGTATTGCGGACAATAACCATGAATTCTGCTTTCATAATTGTGTCGGTTTGTTTTATTCTTTAGTTGATAAATTTTCATCAACGGGTAACGCGGGAAATGGAAAAAAATGGTAATAGAAAACTTGCTTGAGTAAGTGTAGGAAATAAATAAGGGTGAAATGCAATATAATCGATGTAACAAAGTTTCAATCTTTTTTATATCTACTCCATTTTACCTATTAAACCAATTTTCAAAACACGTGAACGAAAATACTGAAATTAAAAATCTCGAGTCTTAAAAAAATAATAAAACTATATAATCTCACTTGATAATTCAAGTGGCCAGTTTTACAATATAGGGGGTGTTTGGGATTGCTTATTTGAAACAACTTATACTTTTCTACAAAATTCATTATCAACTTATTAAGAATTAGATGGGTTTAACTTCTTCAAAAACTTCTTATTACCGGTTTGGCACCGGTATAAGTTGTTTATCCAAACACTCAAAAATAATTATTACCGATGCCACATCGAAATAAGTCAATAAGTTGCTTCAATAAACAATCCCAAACAACCCCATAATTGACAACTTGACATCCAAATCATTAAAAACGTCAATAGCTTATTTAAATAGGTATAAAATAGCAACGATTGAAAGTTTATTACATCAACTAAGGGGCTGTTTGGCAATTACTGAATGGTTTGGTGCAGAATGATTAAGTGGTCAGAATGATTAAAATACTCTCATGATATAGTACAAAATAAAATATAATTGTTTAATAATTGTATATAATGAAATCAGGGATCTTAATGGTTAAGGGAGATCCAAGATACAAAATCATTCAGAGGGTTTTAGAACCATTAAGAAACAATTTTTTTTTTTGTCAAACAAGATTCATCTCTTAACGATTTAAAGGTTGTCTCTTAATGAAACTACTAAAAGGTAAACAAACAACCCCTAAGAAAAACAAATCATTAAACTTTGTTACATTAAATTTATGTCCTGTTAAACTATAATTAAAGATTCATCATAAGGTTATCGATTTGATCAAAATGTGATTTAAGGTTATATAACCTTAAAAAAGGTTTTTGACTTAATGGTATATGAGTCATTAGCTTCCTAGAAGATCAAAGATTCAAACCTCACCGAATATGAGGAGGGTGTGTAAGATTATTTATTTTACTTACTATATATAAATATTATATACTTAAAAACAAAAAGATTAATACGAAAGTGGAGATACATGTAAGAAATTTCCAAATGCAAGGACTCGATGAGATATAAACAGAAAGTAAAATGGGTAAAGAAATTGGTCATTTACTGATCAACCGTACTGCAAACTTGGATAATGACTCCATTGAAGAACCACCATCACTTAGAGCTTTCATGGCGGCAACCTTTAATTCATTCAATCTATTCGATACCCTTTTCCCTTCATCTCCCTCCATTAAATCCTTCACAACCTTTTCAATCACCTCTTTTCGAACGATTCCATGTTCATCGGTTTCAGCTCGTAAAGCCAACGAAAGCGATTCAGTCATCACTTTAGCATTCATATGTTGTTCTGCATAAAGAGGCCAAGCAATCATTGGGACCCCATGAACCACACTTTCTAGAACTGAATTCCATCCGCAATGAGTCAAGAACCCACCGGTTGCACCATGGCTCAGTATCTCAATCTGTGGAGCCCATGACGTCACCACTAAACCCTGGTTCTTGGTTCTGGCTAGAAACCCTTGTGGTAAAAACCCTAAAGAATCAGTTCGGCTAGAAGCAGTAAAAAAAGAAGCATTTGAAGCCTTTTCATTTGGGCTTCTTACGATCCATAAAAACCTTTGGCCACTTGTTTCTAACCCTGTGGCTAGTTCATGAATCTGGTCTAAAGATAGGGTTCCACCACTTCCAAAAGAAACCAACACCACAGATTTAGTTGGTTGATGGTCCAACCACTTTAAAGACTCGTGCCGGTCCGACCCATTACTTGGATCCGACCGAATCAATGGTCCGATCGGGTAGATGGGTGTTTGACTTTGACCGGTAACTCCGGCGGTCAAAACTTGAAAGGTTTCTGCTTCTAACTCCTGAAAACTATTCACCAAGATACCATCAAGAGAAGTTAGTCGTTTGGACAACTGAAGATACCCTTTGTATGCTTCATCGGTTCGGATTTGAACCGGAGCCATGAGGTCTCGGCCATGAAAACTAACCGAACCCGGAACCTTAATCGGGTGAGGGAGATCTTTAAATTCGCAAACTATCTCTTTATCAAGATTTGGCAATATAAAACTGAAAGATAAAGCCATGGCGTTCATGGGAAAGAACAAGAACTTAAAGAGGTTAAGTTCTTGTGCAATTTCGAACGAATCATGGCTAAACATGTCGAATACTAAAGCAACCAAATGGGTTTTTGATTTCAAAGAAGTTAAAGCATCTCGAATGCTTGAAAGACTGGCTTGAATGATGAAGAAAATTTTAACTTCCGGCCGTGAACCAGCCGGTAAGTCGGCGACGGTAGTGACTGGTGGGAGAAAGATGTGGTGGATGTTTTCCGGCAATGATTCAAGGACGGATGTTTGGGCTTTGGGCGGAGGTCCGGTGGTGGGGATGATGATGGTGGCGGAGATATGGTGGTGCTTGACGAGTCGTTTAGCAAATTCGGCCATTGGAATGAGATGACCCATTCCTGGACTTGGAAAAATGGCGATGTGAGGTGTTTTCGCCATAGAAAATTGATTTGAGAAATGAAGTCGAGCTTTGTAGCTATATGTATTGCAGGTTTCTAAGCATTGAGGGGGTTGGGGAAGACGTATATTTTATTTTATTTAATATTTAATAAATGATATTCGTTGTCAGTAGGGTTTAATTTTAATAGATGATATGGTCAAATAGGCATCTTTTTCTATGTCCATAACGTCTCATTTTCATACACACAAATACACGTGTATATGTATTAAATAAAGATTGATAATGATATATATATATATATATATATATAGGGTTGGGTTCACGTGAGACCAGCCTGTTTTCGTGAGACCCGTGAGACCACATTTTTACACGTAAACTTCACAGCAAAAACACTATGAAGGTTTAAAAAAAAGTCGAACCTTCACAGCAAAAACACTGTGAAGGTTTAAAAAAAGTCGAACTTTCACAGCAAAACACTGTGAAGGTTTTAAAAATTCACCTTCACAGCATTTTGCTGTGAAGTTTCAAGTGTAAAATCCTGGTCTCACGGGTCTCACGAAAACATGCTGGTCTCACATGATCCCAAATATATATATATATATATATATCGTATATTTCTTTTACAACCTTTTCTTTTTTGCAACCCTTGCAACCTCTCTTTTAACCAATGATATATGTATTAAAGAAAGATTGATAATAATATATATATATATATATATATATATTATATATATATATATATGGAGTTGTGTTTACGTGAGATCAAGGGTTTTCCGTGAGACCCGTAAGACCAATTTATGTCCATTGATCAACTTTATAAGCTAATGATTTAATAGTCTAAAGTTGTACGGTGATAATTTTGTGATTATTGACAAGTCTCATGGCAACTTTGTGATTATGAATGTTCAGATTGTAGATCTAATCCAACGGTTGAGAATTGGTCTTACGGGTCTCACAAAAAACCTTTGGTCTCACATAATCTCAAGTCATATATATATATATATATATATATACATATATATAGGGGAGCGTTCAAATAAAAATCACTCAATTTGTAAAAACCGTGAAAACCTCATTTAACCAATCATAATTTTTCATTTTGTTCATTTTTTTGTAATTATGAGAGGTTGATTAACCATTTTTATTGTGGAGGGGGTTAATCATGGATATTATCATCTTCACTATTTTAATTTTAGAGAAATACATGAAACAKWTTCATTAAAATTTCATTAAATATTATATGAAACAATTTCATAACCATATTTGAAACAAATTCATCAAAAAAAGTATCATATGAAACAATTTCACAAGATTAAACAATTTCATGAAAAAATTTCATAAAATTAAACAATAAATCGACGTATGAGGGTGGTTTGT
The DNA here is from genome assembly GCF_001531365.2 of Cynara cardunculus var. scolymus. NCBI lineage: Eukaryota > Viridiplantae > Streptophyta > Magnoliopsida > Asterales > Asteraceae > Cynara > Cynara cardunculus. The sequence goes on from NC_037543.1 coordinate 19,060,247, forward strand.
ACGGTTTTTACAAAAAAATCAACAAGAGGACGTCCAACCAAAAGATGCAATAAAAATCACACTTATTTAAATTATGTGGTCCGATAAAAACCCTAATAATCTTTGGAGATAGCAGTAGGAAATTAGTGGTGTAATACACGTATTTTGTGGTTAATCGTTAAAGAATATAGATTCGTTTTGGCAAGCCATTTGATATCCAACCATTATGGAATTTTTGTGGTTGAGTTGGATGAAGAAAGGTTGTGTCAAAATCCATTCTGGTCATTAAGGGACTTCCCATGCAAGTTTGGTCGCACGAGAAGTCGTAAAACAACTTAAAAACAAAAAGTTGAGTGTCAAGATGGTTGACACGATTCCCAAGTCGCTTGAGACTCTAAAGTGCTGATTTTGTGTTCGGGCGACTTTCCAAGTGACTTAAGTCTCTTCCCAAGTCGCCAGAATCCCTTGACGAGCTTTTAAGTCTCTTTTTGGCTAGGGTTTGATAACTTTCTCTCACTCTCTTCATTTCTCTCTTCTTAGGGCGATTCTTAAGATATTTGGGGTGATTCTTAAAGGTTTTTGGGTTGTAAACTCGCCTATTAAGTGTTTGATGAAAAAATAGTGACGCCATGGCCCATGGATCGATCATGCGTCACTTTATTATATTATGTTTGAATTAGTCAGTAAACTTATACAACTGGTCAAATAAGTTGACTAATTGTTCTTTTATTTTCCACCAACCACTTTTATATATATATATATATATATATATATATATATATATATATATATATATATATATATATATATATAT
>NC_037543.1:19061099-19069036 GCF_001531365.2 Cynara cardunculus var. scolymus
TTGTTTCATATGTGGTTATGAAATTGTTTCATATACTACTTAATGAAATTTTAATGAAACTGTTTCATGTATTTTTCTAAAATTAAAATAATGAAGATGATAATATCCATGATTAACACCCTCCACAACAAAAATGGTTAATCAGTCTCTCATAATTACAAAAAAATGAACAAAATGAAAAATATGAGGTTTTCACGGTTTTTACAAATTGAGTGGTTTTTATTTGAACCCACCCATATATATATATATATATATATATATATATATAGACTTGGGATTATGTGAGACCAGCCTGTTTTCGTGAGACCCGTGAGACCAGCATTTTACACTTGAAACTTCACAGCAAAAATGCTGTGAAGGTGACTTTTTAAAACCTTCACAGTGTTTTTGCTGTGAAGGTTCGACTTTTTAAAACCTTCACAGTGTTTTTGCTGTGAAGGTTCGACTTTTTTAAAACCTTCACAGTGTTTTTGCTGTGAAGGTTCGACTTTTTAAAACCTTCATAGTGTTTTTCCTATGAAGTTTACGTGTAAAAACGTGGTCTCACGGGTCTCACGAAAACAGAATGGTCTCACGTGAACCCAACCCTATATATATATATATATATATATATATATATATATATATATATATTCTTTTATTCTCAAACAAAAATAAAAAATAAAATAGGGTAAAACTAGAAACTCAAAAATAGTTTAATATTTATTGCAGTAATAGAAGACTAGGCATGGGATTGCGACGGGGACCCCAATCCCTATTTTCCAGACTAATTTTCGTCGTCCGTATTAGAGAATATAATCAAATCCCTATTCCTCATCCCAAACAGGAATCAGATATATTTTTTCTTGTTTATGTGAGATATTTTTAAACCAAATGTATTAAACATCACATTCGGTCGACAATGGTTCATGTTTAAATCTCACATATTGTACGTAATTGTTTGATCAAACGTTTTCTATTCTTCAATTTTTATCTAAAAAGTAAGACAAGTCAGAAAAAATGTATACAAAAAGATCAAAACATTTTTTCTAAATCTAACCACAAGGGTGGTGCCTGATTGGTTTGAGTTTGGCTCTAAAGGTCAAAAGTAACAGGAGGTCTCATGTTCAAATCCAAGAAGGAATAAAAATACCCTTGTAGCCACGGAGGTTCAAATGCGATGACTCCGGACTATCTGCAAAGCAGGTGGTCGCCCTGTGATTAGTCAGCTCGCATAACGGGTTGGATATTCAGGTTAATAAAAAAAATATTAAATCTAATTATTTATAAATAATATATTTAATAACAAATACACAATATATTAATAATAAATATACAAAATAATTAATATACAAAATAATACATATGTAACGTAATTAATATACGGGGATGGAATGGGACGGGGATCACGTTATCAGGCCCCAACCCCATCCCCAGTTTTTTACATTTTAGGGATCTCCATCCCCGATCCTCGGTTTTGCAAGGAATCCCCGGCCCCGTCAGGACGGATACACCGGGTTTCCGTTGAGGGAGGTCTCATTTCCATGTGGTTCAAATTAACGATATAAAAAAATTACTTTACCAATTGCTTAAGTAGTTCATACACTCTAACCAATAAGATACACAAACAAATTTCACTAGATTTAACCGTCTAAAATGAGCATCTTATTTAATTGGATTTAATAAAATAATTAACGACCGTTAATGTAAAGAACAAAATTCAAAAATAGCCGATAATCAGACAAATAAAAGGAAGACCATGACTAACAAAAGACTTGATTAACAAAACCACGAGCAACAGAAAAAAAGAAACAAACAGATAGCGAGCGAAATGATATCAGTTGAATATTGAAAATTAAAACCCCGCCCAAAGGAGGTTTCTCGGAATACACCGTCTGGTTTTTAAAATTTCAAATGTTGTAAAGTCCGTATAAAAGCACCAACACATTACTAAATGTAAGATTTTTACCTGCGGACTTTTCCCGAGAAATTCGTCGCTAGAGGTGTGATTCGTCACAAAACCTTCACAATATTTGGTGGGTAAATTGTTAGTGGGAAACTCAAATTAGTGACAGATTACCCAGGTATTTTCTAGGTGATCCATTAGTATTTTCCTGAAAAACATCATATTTGATCGGAACCGTTGGTATTTTCTGGGTGATAGTGAGTGATTTTTGCGGGTAAAAGACATTTGTTTCGTAGTGACATCCAAAAAATCAGCAAGAGGACGTCCAATCAAAAGATGCAATAAAAATTACACTCTAGATTGTCACACTTATTTAAATTACGTGGTCCAATAAAAACCCTAAAAATCTTTGGAGATAGCAGTAGGAAATCAGTGGTGTAATACACGTGTTTTTGTGGTTAATCGTTAAAGAGTGTAGATTCGTTTTGGCAAGCCATTTGATATCCAACCATTATGGAATTTTTGTGGCATTTAAATCAAGGGCCGGGTTGAGTTGGATGAAGAAAGGTTGTGTCAAAATCCATTCGGGTCATTAAGGGACTTCCCATGCAAGTTTGGTCGCACGAGAAGTCGTAAAACAACTTAAAAACAAAAGGTTTTGTGTTCGGGCGACTTTCCAAGCGACTTAAGTCTCTTCTCAATTTGCCAGAATCCCTTGACGAGCTTTTAAGTCTCTTTTGGCTAGGGGTTTGATAACTTTCTCTCACTCTCTTCATTTCTCTCTTCTTGGGGTGATTCTTAAGATATTTGGGGTGATTCTCAAAGGTTTTGAGGGCAAATGGAAGGATTAACATGGAGATTAGAGATCTATGGTTGGAGTCTCAAGATTTCTCAAGTTTGGTTGAAATCAAAAGTTAGTGTTGGAGATGAAGACCTCCATTGTGGAGTTTTGGGTGATGGTGGTGGTGGAGGTAATAGACAGTGGTGTTCGATGGTCGATGGTGGTTGTAGAGGTGACAATGGACAGTAGTGGCCGGTGGTCGACGGTGATTGTGGAGGTCATGAAGGAGGTTGTTACGGTATAGGAAGAGTTAGAGATGGACAATGATAATGGTGTTGGTGGTGGTGGTGGTTGGTGACCGATGGTGGTTGTAAAGGTGGCAATGGATGGTGATAGACGGTGGTTGTGGAGGTGGTGAAGGAGATTGTTATAGTAGAGGAGAAGTTGAAGGTGGTGAACGACGGTAGTGGTGGTGGCAATGGACGATGGTCATTGGTGGTGGCAATGGACGATGGTCATTGGTGGTTGACTATGGTAGAGGTGGCAATGGACGATGGTGGACGGTGGTTGTGGAGGCGGTGGATAATGTTATTGTAGTGGAAAATGAGGTGGAGGTGGAGGTGACCGACGATGACCGTCGGTGGTGGTGGTGGCCGAAACTAGCGGTAATGACCTTTAAAATAAATACCATATTAAGGTTATATATCAAACTAGAGTAGATTACTAATATTTTAGTTTATGTCTCATTCTTATCCCATTTTGTTCCACTTATTTTAGTGTAACAAGAAAAAACCTATTTTATCCCCATGTTGTCCCACCTTTTCCTAATTCTTGTCCTTGTCACATGTCATGCCAAATGTGGGGTAGTGAGTTCTTGTTCTGTCTCATTCTGCACCAAACGTGGGACAGTGAGTTTTGTCATGTCCCGTCTCATGTACCAAACGCAGCCTAAATAGTTTGTTATATGTTATTATGTTAACATTAAACATCATTATAAACAAATTAACCCTACCCAATTAAACCAAAAAAAAAAAAAAAAAAACACTAATAAGAAATTTGTATTCAGGTTAAACTTTATAAAAAAAATTCCTTCTTATCATTCACGTTAAACTTTATTGGAAAAACACTAGAATGATCGACCACAACTATCGACGTAAATGTAGATTTTAATGGAGGTTAAATATTGCATTTACCATACACATATCATTAACATTAAAAAATATGTTATTTTTTAATTTCTTATAACCTTAAAAATTAATTAAATTCTAAAATATTCAATATTAGGCTCACTTTAAAGGTATCGATGAGGTTTTCTAATAACATGATTTATAAAAATACGTATTTTTAATATATTTTAGCTAATAATTAATTAATTAATAAGATAAGGATATCTATACTATATTATAAAGCATTTGATAAAAACTTTTAAAAACCATTTTTTATGCATAAAGTACTGTATATTGATGCATATTACATAATATTCAATATTACAAGTAAATTGTGCATTAAATACAACTTATTAAAGTTCAATGTTTGAATTCGTGTAACTAACTTCGGATAAACATAATCAAATAAAGGATAAACATCTTATTTTAAAATATAAAATATAAAAAATCTAAAATATAATCAGGATAATTATCGAGTTTCTAACCGAATGTTTAATTATTATATTTAATAAAAATTATATTATTAAACCAAAAATAAATTACTTTGTTATTATACCTAAATTAAATTATAATAAAAAATTGAATTAAAAAAGTTACAACAAAAAAACGAAAACTATTAAATAGTTAATTTAACACTAATATCGATTTTTTTATAAATTTATATTTTATTGAAAAATAAAAACATTATCGCGTTATCAAAACCACTTAAAATCATATTTCATCGATAAAGACAAATAATAAAAAATAAACATTAAAATGGAGATTTATACGTGAGTACCCTTCTAGTATAATGAAAAATGAAAAGAGATGGAAAGTAAATTAAAAACATTAAAAATCTTACCCCAACTCCAACCATCCAACCATCATTTTATTTCTTTTCTTTTCCGATAAACCCTGAAGTTTTAATGTTTACAGTTTCATCTCGAAAAATATATGATTTTACTAATTTTTTACGGTTATACATTGCATTATTTGTAACTACGTGTTATTTTGGTGTAATATAATATATGATTTGAGCGTTATTGTCTCTTTTTTGACATTGTTCTTGTTGGAACCCCTCTATTTATATATAAATTAATAAATTAAAACTAGAGTTGAATGCAAACTTGGTCCCTGCGGTTTACATAAATTAACGAGTCATCGCATTTGAACCTCCGTGGCCATAAGGAGATTTTTATTCCTCCTTGGATTTGAACCTGAGACCTCCTGGTACTTTTGACCTTTGGAGCCAAACTCAAACCAATCAGACACCACCCTTGTGGTTACCTTTGCTCAACTTTCATTTTTAGGATTTGGTTTCCCTTTAATTAATAAAATTTTGTGGCACAAACATGTTATAAATATAATGAGCAAAAAATTTAAATAAAATTTGAAGTTTAGATTTTTTGCCACGAAATATTTTATCTTTTCAAAAACTTTATTTTCCATGAAATCGTTTAGCTCAAATAAAATATAAAATTCAACATCACAAGTAGATAATGCATAAGTACAACTTATTAAAGCTTCATGCTTGAATTCGTGTAATTAATTGCATATAAACATAATCAAATATTGGATAGACATTTCATTTTAGATATAAAAAATCTAAAATATAATTAGGATAATCAATGTGTTATAACAGAATACTTAATTATTATATTTATAAAAAAATATTATTAAATTAAAAATAAATTACTTTATTGTTAAACCTAAATTAAATTATAATAAAAGAATTGAATTAAAGAAATTAAATAACAAAACAAGAAATTTTAAATAGTTAATTTGATACTAATATCGATATTTTTTTAAAATCTTAAGATATCTCCAAATTTATATTTTATTCAAAAATATGAATATTATCGTTTTTCTCAAAACCACATATTATAACATTGATAGAGAATTGAATAAAATGAAACATTAAAATCGAGATGTATCTCGTTACATTGTGCGAGTATCCTTTTAGTATATATTATTTATCATATCTTAAGTTTAATTTAATATATTCTTTAAAGGATATATATACATGCGCATGCGCGCGGGCGCACACACACACACACGCACACACACACACACACACACATATATATATATATATATATATATTGGAAAAAAACCACAAATAAATGGAACACCAAAAACACCTCTATCAACCGTTAGATTAATTGATTCAACAAAAATAATTAAATAGACAGCTACTATAATATTTTTTTTAAACTAAAAAACCCCATCCCCTATTTTTTATTCAAAAAAGAACGAAATGTAAACAAAGATAGAGCAAAATATATCAATAAGAATGACAAATTAACAAGAAAAATATGATTGTTTTTTGGTGTAATTTATTTTGATAGATTTTTGTTTATATTTCATCTTTTTTAGAATAAAAAATAGGCTTAGGTGATATTTTTTTAAATTAAAAAATATTATTGTCCCGTTTATTTGATCACATCTGTTAAATCAATTAATCTAATGTTTGATGGAAGTGTTTTTCATTAAAAAAAACCTTTTTTTTGAAAGAAAATATTAAAATTAAACTTAAAGTATAATAATTTATATATATTATAGTATAATAGATAAATAATTTTCTAATAAACTTATAACGTATAAAAGAATTTAATTTTTTATTTTATTTTTAGACATAATTACTGATTTGGTTCCTCAAAAAAAGATGAACGATGAATATGCCCTCAAAGTTAACGGAGGCATTGGGTGACTTTTAAAGTAAGGGACCAGCTCGTTAGAAAACAATATACCATGAGTCCTCTTATGTAATAAATAAAGTTTAAGATCCAATTTCGTAAAAACCACCAAACCACAAAGACCAAATCTGTAATTAACTCTTGACAAAATTACCTCTAATTAACCGAAATTTAATCGACGGTGGTAGTAGAAAGGACTATATCTGTTATAGAAATGAAACTATATGAACATCCCTCATTAGTTTTTTTTTTCAAAAACCTTACTCGTTAATTTATGTAAACCACAATGACTAAATTTGCAGTTAACTCATAAAACTAATATGAAAAGTATAAATTGAAAAAGAGAGTAAAGTTCACTTTTGGTCCCTAACGTTTGTCATTTTCAACGGTTTTCGTCCCTCAACTTTATTTTAACAAATTTTTCCCTCACGTTTAACATATTGCAACGCTTTTCGTCCCTCCTCCTAACGGCCGTTAACCTTTTCTCGTTAAGTTCAATTTAGTGAGGGGTATTTTAGTCATTTTACATGTTTTCTTTATTTTCTTCTTTTTACAAAAACATCAAACTTTAAGGACTTGTTATGTAAGTATCTCAAACATATTATGTGTGTGTATATATATATATATATATATAGAGAGAGAGAGAGAGAGAGAGAGAGAGAGACAAGGACCATATGAATCTCACTCTTCGATGAAAAGAGGGACCAAATCGCAGGGGACCAAATCACCGCTACAACCATCATCAGGCAAAATGGTCTTTTTACCTATGTTCTTTTTCCACATCTCTTTCATCCTTAACTCACACCAATGATTAACACCATCCACATACTACAACCAAGGTTAAGGATGAATAGATGTAGATGAATCATATGTCGCTTAGAGCTATGGGGAGGGAATATTTCATCTGCTTTGAACAAATGGAGTTTGGATGCAGAGTGGTGATATTAAATTTAACTGTAGCTATGGGGAGGGTGTGGGGGTTCAAAGAGGTGCACCTACCATTTCAAGCCTGATATTCTCATTCTGACTACTACTGTTTCTTCTGGCACCCTAACCTTGACTTTGCTACATCTCATTCGACCTCTGTTTGTAGCTATAATTTTGTAAACTCCATCTCCGTGAACAAACCCAAACCTGCTTCCATGGAAAAGTGAACCCTGAAAATCGAGGGGGAAAGGGGTGGGGTTGCTAAAGACGAATCTCGATTTATAGAAAGAGAAAGAGATTGAGAGACGGGGTCATCGATTTACAGAGATATATGGAGGGGAGTCGTCATCGGGGAGAGGAAGTTAGGGGTTTATCGTTGTTCACTGGGGGAGGTTTAATCGGAGAGTGATTGAGTGAGGTTTATTTGGTCCCTATATCTATATATATATATATATTGGAAGGAGGTGCTAAATAATTTCTTTCTTCCTTTACTTGTTGTTTGT
>NC_037543.1:19071726-19090966 GCF_001531365.2 Cynara cardunculus var. scolymus
TTTAGATTTTTTATATTTAAAATGAGATGTTTATCCTGTATTTGATTGTGTTTATCTACAGTTAGTTACACGAATTCAAATATGGGACGAAATCGGATAGGGATGAACGGGTTTAAGAGTTTTTAAGAGTTTAAGAGTTTTAAGAGTTTTTAAGAGTTTTAGTCAAATGCTTTATAATATGGTATAGATGATGAAGAAATTTAGTCCTTAATAATTATATATTTTCTAAGGAGTAAACTACCATTTTGGTCCTTGTGGTTTACATGAATCTCTGAAAGTGATCCCTAGACTTCAAGAACTACAATTATCCTGCCCTACTGTTTACATTTTGCTTTGAAAATCGTCCCTCGACTTAACTCTATTAAATTTTCCGGTTTAGTTAGGCATATTTTTGTCTTTTTACTTTTACAATGACAAGTTATACAATTTTGTTTAAACTATAAGGACCGAATTGCAATGGCTCCAATTTTTATTAATATTATATAGGGGTGTGTGTGTATATATATATATATATATATATATATATATATATATATATATCTATCTATAGGCTTGAGTTCACGTGAGACCAAGAGATATTCGTGAGACCCGTAAGACCAATTTACATTCATTGATCAACTTTATAAGTTAATGATCTAATGGTCTAAAATTGGACGGTGGCAATTTTGTAATTATTAAGAAGTCTCGTGGCAATTTTGTGATTATGAATGTTGAGATTGTAGATCTAATCCAATGGTTGAGAATTGGTCTTACGGGTCTCACGAAAAAGCCTTGGTCTCATATGATTTCAAATATATATATATATATATATTAAGTTAGGAGTATTTTCGTCTAAACCATAAGACCAAACTATAATTTACTCTGATTTTTATTAATATTATATATATATATATATATATGTATATATATATATAAACACACATACAGACACAGAAGGGACCAAAATTTGGTGGCCTTCTTCGACACCCACCACTCTGGTCTCCTTCTGTCATCTTGTCCGACCAAGATGCCGTCTATGACAATCGACCACTAAACCCACCACATGTGAGCATCCCTAGCAACACATCTCCCTTCTCTTTTCTATGCTTTTCCCCATCTGGTAACCCCCCTCCCTAGGGCCACCTTCGTCCTCAATTGAATCAACAAACGAGAAGTATTTTCCGCATCACCCAGTTCGTCCCTGTGACCCCCCTTACTGACCATCTCTCTTCCACCCATTCCCGCTATTGACCACCATCTCCATCGACACTCCCCCTCAAACACCCCCATCCATCACCAACCTCATCCCCTTGATGTGATCTCCAGAAAGAAAAAAAAAACCCTTCTTGTTTCCCTTCCTTTATTGTCGATTTCCTCTCCATCTTTGATTTTTGTTTTGATCGGGTTTTTATATTTGATTTAGGTTGGGTTTTGATTGGTTTCAGATTCAGATCTCAAGTGTGATTTAGGCCAGACAAAATGACCGGAGGAGATCACCCGAGAAGACCACCAGAGTGGTAGGTGCTAGAGAAGGCCACCGGATTTTAGTTCCTATGATGCTAGAGGTGACGAATGCTCAAGTTTAAAAAGTCAAAAACAAGAAAAAGACAAAAAAAAGTGTAAAAAGACAAAAATACCCTCATTTAACTGAGTTTTTTTGACGATGTTAAGCTTAAGGAACGATTTTCAAAACAAAATATAAACAATAAGAACGATAATTATAGTTATTGAAATCTAAAAACCACTTTCAAAGATTCCCACACTAACAAAAATCGTAGTTTACTCAATTTTTAAAATTGTATGCATCCCTTTTGGGCGAAAAGAGTGTATATGTATTCCTCAACCTCTCTTTGAATTAGGTTTTGATTGGCCAAACATTATAGGCCGTCAAAAGCGACCAAACTAGCCTCCAACAGCACAAGCCCTACTTCTACCTTCCGCTTATATATCCATCTCTCTTCCAATTTCTTCACGTCTCTGCAGTTTTCACTTCCATCCAACAGAAATCAGATCCATTTTTTAGGTATGTGTGATGATTCATGTGTTTTTTTTGTTTCTCTTTAGTGTTATCGTTGATTTTATTACTTGCTACATCAAGATCAGGTTCTCGATTGATGAGTTTCAACTGTTTTTAGATCTATATGATTACTTTTAGTTCTGGGTCTTTTTCATAGGATATACTCTGATTGCTTGTGTGCGTAAGATATTGTTTCTTGTTGCTTGATGAATTTGCCTGATTGTATGATATTATTTCTAATTTGGGAAAGATCTAAATTTCGTTTTGATTTTGAGATTTTGGTTTAAATGATCTTTATGAACACTCCATTTTTTAAATCTTGTGGCCCTTTGATTTGATCTATTACTTTACAAATGCAAAATCGATATAGATTTTGTTGCAAATACGTAACATTTTTTTATTTGTACGAGGAGAATTATCATGAGGGAATCCATAGGTAAAATTGTTGGAATCACTTATCAAAAGAGACCATTTGGAAACTAACCATCAATTCTGGGAGAAAACCATAACAGCAATTTAGCTTGCAATCAGGAAAATTTAAGTGCACTAACAGCCGTAGACCCTAGTTCTTGGCACTTCTTGTCTAAGATTGCTCATTATTGTAAAAAGTAGGGTTTTTTTATGTTTGCTAAAACTGATGGTTTTCTGTAACAAAAATCCATGTATGATGGTTTAAAAGTTGAAACCTCTAAATAAATGTTAGGCCTGTGGGGCTCCTCCTGACAGATCCTCAGTTCGAGTTTTCTTAGTGCCATTGGGGATTTCCTTGGTTGATATCTTCAGGGACCCATGGGATTAGTCGATGCATGTGCAAGCTGCTTATTGGTTGATAGCTTGAAAGCTAGATTATGTGTCTTATAAGACCTGTTAATTGGCAAAAAAAGTCTTAAAAACATGCTAATTGTTGTATCTAATGAAGTTAGGGGATTAGAGATAATCCGGCATACATATATATTGCCTCAAAGCTGACCTTCCATGAATTTACTTGGATATTTTGTATATAAAATTTATTAAGGAAGCCTCAAACCTCTTAACTATGAATAGCTTTCATTGCATGATTTTCTTAAATACAAGACAAATATTTAGTTTTTAAAGAGTGAATTAGCATTTTGAAACAGTAAGTATCTGCAACTGCAAGAATGCAAAGGAAATCGTATAGCTAGTTTTGACTTTTTGTCAACATAATTAGTTGCTAAACATCATTTTCTATCCAATTTATCATATTTTAAATCATAAACTGAAAAAAGGACACAAGTGTTGGTGAGCAGGGGCCAAGTGACATGTTTGGTACAAAGACATGTTTATGTTTCATTTAAGCTTTTCATGAATTATATTTGTTCTTGTTTGTTTGCTATTAGTATTCATATATAAGCATTTTATAAATCTTTTGTATTGTTTCCTGAAGATGGAAATTCTGCAAGATTCTGCTTTTCGTTTTAATATTCTCTATAGTGGGGTTCCTTTGAATCGTTATAAGAAAAACCACATCATATTTACGTAATATTTATGCTTGGTATAGTTTCCAATCACCACCATCATGTTTGGCCGTGTTCCTAAGAAGAGTGATAATTCAAAGTATTACGAAATTCTTGGTGTGCCACAAAGTGCCAGTCAAGATGAACTGAAGAAGGCTTACCGGAAGGCTGCCATAAAGAATCATCCTGACAAAGGTGGAGACCCTGAGAAGGTGAATCTTTATGAATTATATGCCATTTCTCTGGTTTTCCAGTATGTAGCCATTTTGGATTTTATGTCAACCACAATAAGCATCCTAAATTTAAGAAGAAAGTAGAGTTTTGAACTATATAAATACTCCCTCCATCCCAAAATAAATGTACATAATGAAAAAGGCACACAATCTTAGAACCTTGTAGTGATTACATTTTTTAATTAACTGCCTGACAATTGTAACCTTGATAATAGAGGGAGTAATGAATTTCTCCATCTCGTAATTAAGGGTAGAATTGGTAGATATGCACTTACTTTTGAAAGTGGACATTTTTTTTGGGACAAAGTAAAATCAAAATGTCTACACTTATAATGGGACGGCAGAAATATAATTTTGCAAGAGATGCAAGAATATGTGATACTGTCCCGTTTTATTTCTAAATGCATACTATTTTGCAGTTCAAGGAATTGTCTCAAGCATATGAAGTCCTCAGCGATCCAGAAAAACGAGAAATTTATGATGAATATGGTGAAGATGCTTTGAAAGAGGGAATGGGAGGAGGCGGTAGCTCCTCTGGGAACCCATTTGATGTGTTTGAGCAGTTCTTTGGTGGTGGTGGTTTTGGAGGAGGATTTGGTGGTGTGGATTCTTATTTGATCCTTTTTAGCTTTTCCTTGTCCAATTTACTTAATTGGTAACTAATCTATTATGCAAATCTTTGTATTGTTAGGTGGTGGTAGTTCAAGAACTAGGAAGAAGCAAGGAGAAGATGTAAAACAAATCCTAAAGGTTTCTTTGGAGGAAGTGTATAATGGCACAATGAAGAAACTCTCTCTTTCAAGGAATATTTTGTGCAAAAAGTGTAAAGGGTACACCACACATCCTTTAAGATTGGTGAAAATATTTGTATAATCCGATTCATTGTTGGACTGGAGATGGATAAGAAGCCCAAAGCCCAGCCCTACCTGAAAAAGCCCGGCTTGAAAAAGCCCAATCGGGCCCATATTCACCCAAAAGCCTAATCCGGGCCTTCTTTTATTTACTAAAAAAAGGCTTGGACAAAAGGCCCTACCCTTGTGTATCTCTAGTTGGAACTACTTGATCAAACTATATTCATCTTTGCCAAGTCCAAAGAGCAAGCTGTGATGATAATAATTCAGAAAGTATCTAATTTATACATGTAATATATCAGGAAAGGTTCGAAGAGTGGTGCTTCATCTAGATGTCATGGATGCCAAGGGTCTGGAATGAGGGTCACAACTCGACAGATCGCCCCAGGAATGATCCAACAAATGCAGCATGTTTGTTCTGAATGCAGAGGCTCTGGTATCTACTGAATCCCTGCAGCTATCATATCTGTACTTACATTATAAAACATTTAGGTGAAAGTCTTAAAAACAACTTATTAAGCATTATGTACTGCTTAGTAATGCATAATCACTGAAATTTTGAGTTCACATGTAATCATTGCAAACATGCACTTTCTTAAAGCTCTTTGAACTTCATAAAACTAACTAATAATAACCAACTGATAAATACGTTCAAATATAGGATAATCATTAATCCCTAACAGAATAAAACACTTTATCATTAAAGCTAAAATAAGTTACATCATTGTTTCTAAATCTAAAATCTTCAAATTATAATAAAATTTTGAATGAAGTATATTATATCAAAAATGGAACTTTTATTGTTTAACTTGACACCAGTATCAACATATTTTTCGGATTTTTTATGTGGTCTTCAAATTAGCAATGTTCAATCACCACTTGTAACTTCAAATTAGCAATGTTCAATCACCACTTGTAATTTCTACTTTATTGAAACATACATTTAGAATTTTATTTTACGATGATAAATTGCATTAATATTCCATTCTTGGTTTACAATAAAATCTTGCATCCTGCTGCATTGCATGGGTACACAACTAGTCTTCTTAATGGCATATGTTTTACTTTCTGTAACTCTTGAAATTATGTTCAATTAAATAGGAGAATCAATCAACGAGAGAGATAGATGCCAGCAGTGCAAAGGAAAGAAGGTTACACAGGAGAAGAAAGTGCTTGAGGTTAATGTTGAAAAAGGAATGCAGAATGGTCAAAAGATAGTGTTTGAGGGCCAAGCTGATGAAGCTGTAAGTAAATTTAGATCATAAATAAACCTCGATTCTCGCCCTACTGGCAAATAAAAGCTAGGCCTTGGGCTCATTCCCATAGGTCGCCGGTTTGAGCTTCTCAGGGTCACTGGAGATTTTTATGGCTGTTATCTCCAGGGCCCAATGAGATTAGTCAAGGTGCATGCAAGTCAACCCGGATACCCATGGTTACAAAAAAATATAGATTGTAAATATGGTTGATATGTAGTTGATCTTTTTCCGTGTTTAGCCATCAAGCATTAGACTTTGACCTTTATCTATCTATTTTGCAGCCTGATACCGTTACAGGAGATATTGTTTTCGTATTGCAACTGAAAGAACACCCCAAATTTAAGAGAAAGCAAGATGATCTCTATGTGGAACACAATGTTAGCTTAACCGAAGCTCTTTGCGGGTTCCAGTTTGTTCTTACTCATCTTGATGGCAGACAACTTCTTATCAAAACGAATCCTGGAGAAGTGATCAAACCTGGTACAAGGAAAATCAAAACCCTTTTCTTAAATTTTGTTATTTCTCTGTTTTTAGCAATGGTTTTTATTTTTGATGCCAAATAGTTACGGGATTCTGATTTCTCTTGCAAATCAGACATGGTGCTAGAAAATCAAACGCCCTCTTCTTGAATTCCATCATCCTGTTTTCCAAAATAGTTTTCAACTTGTGAGGTCAATAGTGATATTATTTCTGTTATAAATCATCTAAAATGGTACAAGAAAATCAAAGACCCTCTTCTTCCTTTTTTTGTTTTTTTATGGTAAACCTTATTTGACACATTTACTAGTCCACTGGGATCATTCAAAACACTATGGGCAGACTTTAGGTCTTCTGGCCAGGGGCATGCCCTTTAGGAGGTGTTTGGATGAGCGAAAGGACTGGATGAGCGAAAGTGAGGCCTGTATGTGTAAGAATAATGAAAGGTTTTAGGGGTTCCATTTGACATGGGTAGTCTAGTAATTTACCAATCTTGTCCCATCTCCCTAATTTTTGTTCCACCTATTTTGGTGGGACAAAAAATTTACAAAAAATTGTCATAGTTTAATGTCGTGACAAAACATGAAACAAGAAGTTTTTTCTTCTACTGTCTCACGTACAAAGAGCACCCTTAAAGAAGTTGATAGCATCTAGTAGGAATTGAACATGGGACCCCAATGATCGACTGTTAGGCTAAACCCTCTTTCTAAATTTCATTATTAATCTCTTTATTTTCTGAAATGATTCGACTTTTAAGGTCAAACAATGAAAGGATTCCGATTTACCTACAAATCCCTCTTCAAAACATTAGCAGTTATCAATTGTATTGCAACTATGCTTTCATTTTCTCATTCACTTTCCATGTACAGATCAATACAAAGGAATCAACGATGAGGGAATGCCACAGTACCAACGACCATTCATGAAGGGCAAGCTCGTAATCCATTTCAATGTTGCATTTCCCGAAACTGGGGCTCTGACCCCCGAGAAATGCAAGATTCTGGAGACCATTTTACCCCCTGCAAGCACGAGTTCATCTGAAATGGCGGTTGATGATTGTGAAGAAACCATTTTACATGATGTGAATATGGAAGAAGAAATGAGGAGGAAAGAGTATCAGAGACAGCAGGAAGCGTACGATGAAGATGAAGACGATGAACCTGGAATGCAACGCGTGGGTTGTAATCAGCAGTAAGATCCATCTTTTGCGGTTTTATAAAGGGTAGAGATTTGTGATTCTTATGATGTTTGTGAAGATTTATGGCTATTCTGCTCGCTGATTCTTAGTTTTCGTGCGTTTTTCGAGATTTTGAGCTTTGGCTCGGCTTTCTTTTGTTGATTTTATGATATATTCGACACTTATGAAATTGAGTTTTTGCTTGCCTTGTTATAGTTCTTCACACCTTTCTAATACTTTCCTTTTGAATGAATGGAGCTTATTGCGAATGTGAACTTCTACCACCCGTTGTGTATTTGGTAATTCAGTGGAAAACATGTGACTATAAGGTTTAGGGGTTGCTTACCAAATGCTTACCGGATGTCACTTACCTTAATAGGTGAGTGTGACAAAGACCAAGAATCTTACCAAATAAGAGATATAAGGACCAAAATCTTACTGGATAAGAGAGAGAGAAAACTCTTATTCGGTTAGTGCTTACGAAGTAAGAGATGCTTACCGACAAAGACAATCCATTTTGATGGTCGAGAAGGTTACTCGATAAGATAAGTGAGAGTGGTGACTCTTGGTGGTATGTCTTTGGTAAACGTCCTCTTAAACTGATACTAAAGCATTATTGATCTATTGGTATTTGGGTTACCTCTCAAGCTTAACCTTCTTGGAGGTGAGGGGTTCAGGTCTCAATACAAGTGGGGAGGGTACGCAAGTTTTGTAGCGGTCTATACTTCCAAAAAGAGATTCAAATCGAGAGCTTTTGGGCTTACTATGTCTTTGATGGTGGCATTAGCTACCGAAGGCGGGTGTTGCATCCTTATTTCCGACCATTTTGCACGGTAGCGAGATGATTTTTCGGTTCAGGGGTGGAAAGTGGCAAAACAGGAAAGTTTAGGGATTTTTTTTGCCAAGCTGCTGAAATTTTTGTAAATTGAATTTTCAGGGTACGACTTATCTTTGGAAACATTCAAATCCCTTTTGACCTCCATCTTGTCAACATTTTTGTCGTTAAGAATTCGATTTTAGGGCTTTGATTTGTGTTGTTTAATACTTCTGTAGAGCCCATTAATCGTCGAGAGTTTTCCAATATTTCTGTTTTTAGCCCTTATTTGAAAAAATTATTACATTTTTTTTATTAACCTGGATATCCAACCCGTTATGCAAGCCGACTAATCCCAGGAGTCACCGCATTTGAATCTCCATGGCCACAAATAGATTTTTATTCATCTTTAGATTTGAACCTGAGACCTCCTGGTATTTTTGATCTTTGGAGTCAAACTCAAATCAATTAGGCACTACCATTATGGTTAAAATTATTAAATTTTGGTTTAAACCAATTTCATGAAAGTACAGTTTATACCCTTTTTTTTGAATTTCTTTTTACCTTTTAAGTAGTAGGACATAATAAAGGAAGACTTGACCAATCAACTTTAGAATGTATGAATAGCATCCATAGAGTAAAATAACCTTAGCAAGGTAATAGTAAATTTATATAAGTTCTATGTGTTTTAGTTATGAATTTTTTTTTACACTTGAAACTTTACAAGAAAATGTTGTGAAAGTAACTTTTATAGTGTTTTTGCTGTGAAGGTTCGACTTTTTTTTTACCTTCACAACATTTTACTGTGAAGTTTCAAGTGTAAAAAAATGGTCTCACAGATCTCACGAAGATATGCTGATCTCTTGTGAACCCAACCATATATATATATAGGGGAGCGATCAAATGCAAACCATTCAATTTGTACAAACCGTGCGAACTTTATTCAACCAATCATAATTTTTTATTTTGTTCATTTTTTGTAATTATAAGAGGTTGATTAATCATTTTTATTGTGGAGGGTGTTAATCATAGATATTATAATCTTCATTATTTTAATTTTAGAGAAATACATGAAACAGTTTCATTAAAATTTCATTAAGTATTATATGAAACAATTTCATAACCATATATGAAACAACTTCATCAAAAAAAGTATTATATGAAACAATTTCACAAGATTAAACAATGAAATCGATGGATGAAGGTGGTTTGCACGGTTTACACAAATGAGGGCGGTTTTCATTTGATCGCTCATATAGGGCCAAGATCAAATGCTAACCATCAATTTCGTGTTAACCTTATTAACCGATCTTGGCCATCCAAATCTATAATCAATGGTTGTAAATTAATCAATTTAAAAATTTAATTTTTAAAATTTGAATTTTAATTAGGCCTTGTGAACATATATGAAAGGGGCATTTTGGGTAAAAAATTTCCACTTCATAGGCGCGGGTATTATCAAATCATCGGTTACAAAAAATCGATTACCAAAAAACGACGCTCATCACATCTTATCACGGGGGCTGAAAATCTGGTTCATCATCTTCACAAGAAAATGGCTGATTTAGGAGGATTTCACGTTAATCAGCAGCAAATAAGAGGTATGTTAAAAAAATTAGGGTTTTTATCGTCGTTTGATTAGTAGTATAATACGATAACAACAGATATTTTCACTTCAGTGAGGAAGAAAAGTGAAAGAATAATGAAGAAAACTTACTTCTCAAACTTCAAGAACACCATCGACAACCCAATTGATGTCGATGCAGATACTGAAGTAGAACGAACAAATGGTGTACAAAGTAATGAACGATGCTCGAGTAAAGGCAAAGGCTTGGAAATCATAAATACCCAGGAATACACAAGTAAACTTCACTAATGTTTCAATTAATGAACCTTTTTCTTGTTGGTTGCTTATTTAATGTTTTGGTTAATCGAATTTCTAAATAGGTTCAAGTTTGTTGACTACTGATTTTGAGTTTTTAGGATGTTTTTTTTCCAATTTTTTACATATAGTGTGTAAGGATCATATTTGGGAGCAAATGCACAAACATGCATACCCGGTTTGTTATTGTATACTGTTAATGTTGGTCCTTACATCTGTTGTACTATGATATTAAGTTACTTAATTGTTCAAACCACAAGAGATGTGTTTGTAAGTTTGTCCTTAGGTTCACATTTATAACATGTTCCCGTTCTTTCGTCATCCACAAGGTGTGACAGTGATTCAATTTTGTGATACGTAATACAATTTTAAGATGAATTGTAATAGGCGTAAAGGTTTTAAATGTATATGTCTTAATTTATAAAATTATCTACATGATGCATTAATTTATGTGTACATTTATTTCATATTACAATCATGTTCACCATGGGCAATGTGAATGCCGATTTATATACCACCTATACGTGCGCATCATTTTAGGTTACTACGTCACACAAGGGTTCATACAACATGATATTTGTCTGTACAGGATTCAATTTACCACAATTCCTAAAAATAATGCACTGACATATGCATACATTTCTTTGATATTACATTCATAATCCGTTTGAATGCGTACATATAATGTGCCAGTCGCAATGTGTGTTCGTATTGTTGGACATATGTTCACAATCGTGTGGTGTGCGTGAATCTTGTTTATTTATGTTCATATCTTGTTCATTTATGTTCATATATTGTTTAATAAGGTTAACGTTGGTTCATTTATGTTCATATCTTGTTCACGTTGGATCATCGTTGGCCCATGTATGAACACGATATGAACATGAATTAGAATATGTGCAGTTATGTTCATATCTTGTTCACGTATGTGATCAAAAATGGTTATCTCGGTAATGATTTTGCAATCAGCATCATTGTTCTCGACAACACACTCACCTGCACGTTTCAAGATGTATAGCATTCTTACTCGGACTAAAATGATACAATTTTCTTAGGTTTTTTTGGACAAGTTAGATAAGCATAGTGAACTTAGGCAATGTTAGACAACAATAAGCTAGTTGGAACTTATTGAAAAAGCTCTGTTTGATCAGCCAATAAGCTAGCTTCTTGAAACACTACTTCAAGTTGTATTTCAATAAGCTTCAAGGGGTTCTATTTTTTCCAATTATGACCCTCATAATTTCCACTTTCTTATATTAACAAAAAACATTTTATATTGTCATCTAACTTTTTTTTTTTTGAAAGTATATAATATTTATATATAGCAAATATTCTTGCACATTCCTCCTCGCCAAAGGTGAGGAGGTTTCAATTATTGACCTCCTGACTGGGCTCTGTGGTGACCCGGGTACCACGAGCGGTGTGATCTACCTGTAAGGCTGTAAACCGAGCATCACCAGTGACCCTTTGGTGTGTGATTTAGCCTACCAACTACCTTTTTTTTTTACCAAACATGACTAGTTTATTGGCTAGATTATCAACCAGTTTTTTTTACCAAACATGGCTAGTTTATCTGTTAGCTTATCTGCCAACAGCCGCCAGCAACCAACTTATCGCTAGTTTGCCAAAGATAGCCTTAAATAACAACTGTACATAGAGATTTTAGATGATGCTAAACTTGAAAAATGATCCATATCAAGAAAAGCATGAAAGCCTCAAAAGTCGGTATGGAGAGTATTGTAAGTCTTAAACTTTACCTTCGTCTGAATCTTCATCCAATAGTTTGAAACTGAGCCTAATCTCCAAATCAAAGACAAAATCAATAAAAAAACATAATACTAATAAGTTATACAAGTTACAGACAATAATGGTGGTTGTTGACGGTTAAGAGCATACATTGAAGCTTCTACAGTTTTGGATTTTAACGACTTCTGAGGCTTGCGACTTAGGGCTTGAGGTAGATGATCATTGTCAGGATCAACTATGTACACATTGTTTGGCTGAGACAAGGAGAGTTTCTTCATTCCATGATCATGATAGATATGGGAGTTGATATCCTTCATGACTATAACCTTCTCGTGTATGTCAATACCAACTGCATGAACTTCAACCACCAAAATGAGTGTGAATTCATAGGACCTTTTGGCCTAGCAGTATCCGGTAACCCAACCTTCCTAGAGGTCAAGGGTTCCAACCTCACCAAGGACCAAGAGTGTGTGTGAGGATCACATGTGATATGGGCATTCTCACTCTTTTATGAAGTGGTGTTATTCTCGTTTGAACCTCCACCCATACATACATGCGACAAATCAAATGAGAACAACAAAAAGGTTAAGAACAGTTAGAACCATTTTTCATCCGTCGTTTCACATTGTGTAATATCGTTGGCCCATGTATGAACACGATATGAACATAAATTAGTCATGGCTCTGTTTTCAATCAATTGTCCTGCACTATAATAACCAACAAAATACTGAAAGTTAACTAACAAGAAGATCCAGGTTAAATAAATTTAGCTTTCAAGGAACCAGAGCATTATAAAATAGACTTTTGAGTTCAATGATTAATAAAAAATCTTCTCCATTAATATATCAATAAATAGCAGGATTTTGCCATCCCAAGGTTTATGTGAATTTTTTAAACTAGATTACAGTAATAATATACAAAAGCAATACTATGACCTGCCTTAGATTGCTGCTAAACTACCATGGTTTTGGGTTGTCAAAATTTATCTGCACAATCGTATTCTTATCCTCCAGAAAGCAGAAGATGATGATGATGATTACACCAGATGTTATTAATTTCTCTAAATAATTATACCCCCACAAATTGCAAAATGCAAAGCTGCATCTGACTCCCATCCTTCACATGTGAATGTACACTAGAGCAAAATCAGAACATATCCAATTAGAATATGTGCATTTATATTCATATATTGTTCATGTTGGTTCCTCGTTGATCCATTTATGTTCATATATTGTTCAAGTTGGTTGATATGACACGATATATGTTTGTAGGTTTGAAATTGGTTTCACATATATAACATGTCTCCGATCCTTATTCACATATAAGTTGTCATAATGCTTCATCTTTGTTATAGGTAATACGAAATTAAAATGAATTGTAATAGTCGTCTACGTTTTAAATGTAAAGGTTTTAATTTATGTCACTATCTACATGATGTATTAATGTATGTGTACACTTATTTTACATTACATTCCTCTCGATGCAGAGATTGAAGTAGAACGAACAAATGGCGTTCAAAGTAATGAACAAGGCTCGAGTAAAGGCAAAGGCTTGGAAATCCTAAATACCCAGGAACCCACTGGTAAACTTCTCTAATGTTCCAATTAATGAACCTTTTTCTTGATGGTTGCTTATTTAAAGTTTTGGTTAATCGATTTTCTAAATAGGTGCAAATTTGTTCACTACTGATTTTAAGTTTATAGGGTGTTTTTTTTACAATTTTTTACATATAGTGTGTAAGGATCGATATGTGATCATATTTGGGGGCAAATGCACAAACATACATACCCGATTTGTTATTGGAAACTGTTAATGTTGGTCCTTACACAATAATTTCTTTTGTTTTAAGTTGTTCATGTACATTCAACCCGTACGTCTGCGTGAATTAATGTTATTACGTTACACAATTGTTCATATGACACCATATGTGTTTGTAAGTTTGTCATTGGTTTCACATGTATAACATGTCCCCGATCCTTATTCACATATAAGTTGTCATAGTGCTTCATCTTTGTGATAGGTAATACAAAATCAAGATGAATTGTAATAGTCGTCTACGTTTTAAATGTAAAGGTTTTAATTTATATCACTATCTACATGATGCATTAATGTATGTGTATATTTATTTTACATTACATTCATGTTCACGCCAGTTTACATTCATGTACAGGTTGAAATACCAACGTTTTTTAGGGGTTGTTAATATGTGTGTAAATGTGTGAATATTCGTTAATTTGTGTTCATATTGTTGGACATATGTTCACTGGCTGTGACTATGTGTGTGCACACCACACGATAAGTGTTTAATAAGGAAGTAAAAAGTGAAAAATGAACAAGACATTAACCTACAATAATGAAGGAATTTGATTGGTTGAGAGGGTTTTCAAAGTTAACACAAAATTGTTGGCTAAAATTTGATCTTCCTTCTATATATATATATATATATATATATATATATATATATATATATATGGGTAAGATATTTTATTAACCAAGAATATGATATTAACTTTGTAAACTTATTGGACCAATAAGATTCATTCTTTAGTAGATGTTACTTCAAAATTTTGATTTAATGATGAATTGCAAATATGTAATTTTTATGTGTAAGTTACTTTTATTGTATTTAATGAGATGTTATAAATTTTTATATGTAAGTTACTTTTTTTTATAGTATTTAATGATATTCACAAGTGTTCATAAAAATGTGTTCATAAAAATGTGTTCATAACCATAAGGTATTCTCAAGAATATGCTTATATGTGTTCATAACCATCAACCGTTCATAACATTGTGTTTATAAACATATGGTGTTCATAGGTATTCAAGATCTTTTGTTAACCATATGGTGTTCAAGATCTTTTGTTAACCGTATAGTGTTCATTGGTGGACCATAAATATATTTATCAAAAACCATAAACAATGAGTACATATCAACCATGAGTATTTGTTCATTCATGAACGGTCCTACATGAATTGACATAAGAGTATTTATAAAAGCTTGTAGATATAACAACTTATATGAGTTTAAGCATGTTTTATGAGTGAACAAGTTGAATCTCATATCATTAAAATCTTTTCCCAAAATACCCCTTGTAAACATTGTTCACTTATGTTACCTTGTCTCTTTGTGCAATTAATTAAATTTTATATCATGAATAATCTTAATCATAAATTTCAAAGATCAATGAATGTGATGGGTTTACAAAGTTAACACTATATATTAAGTTAACAAATGAACTCACCTATATATAGGGGCTGGTTCAAATACTAACCAAGATTATCGTGTTAACTTTGTTAACCGATCTTGGTCGTTGATTTGAACATBYAACGGTTGTCATTTATTGAGACTAAAAATTTAATTATTTAATTACCATATTAATAAAAAATTAGGTTCACAATAGTTCAGAGGGTAGAATTGTAAAAAAGTAAATGATCTTAAAGTATCCTATTTGGTCAGCCTATTCTGTAACTTCCAATCAATAAAGAAACCGTCAATGTCATCGATCAATATCTTAAATCAGTAGCTAAAATTAGGTTCATAATCTTCATCAAAACAATGAAGGATTTGGAAGGATTACCAGGCGACGGCATCCAGATAAGATTGAAACATGTGTGTGAACCTAATGAACAATTGAAATATTAGGTTCATAATCTTCATCAAAACAATGTGTAAACCTAATGAACAATTGAAACATGTGTGTGAATCAAATGGACATATTGGGTGAACCAATTGAACACATATGTGCACGAGTGAACACATATGTCGACGTTTGAGTGAACATATGCGTGAACGATTTGATCATTTTCTTCACTTTCGGAATTCGAATTTCGAATGTATTCGTAGACGCTTTTAGCTTTTTCATTCTCATTGTCGTCGATATGTTTTACTCTATGATTATCCATATTACTCTTACTATAACGAAATCTTTACAAAAGGGACTTTTTTGAAATTTACAATATCAAAACCGTTGTAGGAAGAATGAAATGTAAAAATCAGTAAGATAAACAAATGTGAAACTTCATGTCATTATTACATGAAGATCAATTAGTGATATTTTAAGTTTTGTAACTCCCAATTAAAATATTGGGGAGTTACATAAAAATGACAAATTACCTAAATACTCTTACACTTAATATGTGAGTTACATTTGAACCTAACTAAAAGATGGAACATGATTGGTTGATATTGGTTAGCATAGTTAACACAAAAAAATGGGTTAGTATTTGAACCAACCCCCCCCTCTCTCTCTCTCTCTCTCTCTATATATATATATATATATATGAAAACTTGTCTATAGGACTTATAATTGCAAACAATAATTCTTGAGTTACAAAATGGACTAAAGTCCAAAGCAATTAAATATGTGAAATAATGTTTAATAATAATAAGGTAAATTTGAAAAAACTTATGAATCCAAATAAATGACAAAAACATGTTACAATTATTGGTTACGTACATGTTAAGGCAACCTTTTGTGGTGAGAGGGGTTTCTTCATACAATCAAAATTATTGGTTATCGATATCTCCTCTTCACACATACAAACACTAATTAATTCATAAATGTAACAAATTTCGGGAAGAAAGAAACAAATACGTCGACGTAGAATGGTTTATCGACTTCGTTTTTCCAAACCAGCAAAACCGTTGTACGTTGTAGATTAAATATTGTGTTCTTTAGGGTAAAAGTGCAGCAAAACCGTTGTACAATGTATCCGTTGAATGAATCTATACATACAATCAATATCCGTAACCTATAGTGATATGAACATCAATGAAGAACACACATGATTTAAATATCAATTAGATGAGTATTTTGTGTGTTTGAAAAGCTCCATAAGTATTATAAAATTCATATCAGAAATATATAATCAGGTTGGAAATATCAGATCCAGAAATTACAGACGTCCGTATCATACCCAGACAAAATCTTGAAATACTTACATAAAAAAGTCGGACTAATCAAATTATTCCTTCAGTAAAAACTAAATCTTGAAATAGTTCAAATTCAA
Organism: Cynara cardunculus var. scolymus; assembly: GCF_001531365.2. Lineage (NCBI taxonomy): Eukaryota > Viridiplantae > Streptophyta > Magnoliopsida > Asterales > Asteraceae > Cynara > Cynara cardunculus. Next base: position 19,088,647 of record NC_037543.1, read on the forward strand.
GGAGGAATAAAAATCCCCTTGTGGCCATGGAGGTTCAAATGCAGTGACTCCGGGCTATCTGTAAAACAAGTGGTTTTCCTGAGATTAGTCGACTCGCATAACATGTTGGATATCCAGATTAATTAAATTTTTTTTTATTTAAGATCAACTTTTTATTTCAAATGGTTAAGGAACAAATCTTCCATTCTTAAAATATTTGTGACTAAACAAAAAGTTTGAGTTCTCTAAAAAATTGTTTATAAGAATTCATTTTATAAAATCACATCTGTTCTTATAATTCTCGTCACTTGTATTCTACTTCTGATATTTCGATTCAAATATGATATCCGATATTTTTTTGACTCAATATAAGTCTTTGTTGACGATTTTCATGATATGCGTTCCATAAAATAATATCACAAAACTACGAAAGTTCACATGCAGTAAGTACATGAAATATTATACAGTAAGAGGCTAAAAACTGATCAAATTGTTGATTTTCATTTCTTACGGTTTTTTTTTTTTTTTTGGGTAGAATGAAGGTCTCACCGATCATCCAGTTTGATGTTAGGCATGTTTGGTTTCTTTCTTATATAAGATAAAAATGGATCCATCGTATCGATCACAAAAATAAAACAAATCCAATAGAAATATTTGACAGGTCGTAGGTTTTAATTACTTAAAACAAATGACTTTTAACACTATTTGTCTTGTCGGAATTCAAAAGATGTGACTTAATACCGAGAGATTACTATTATAAACGAAGAACTTGTACATATACACTTTAAGCCATTTTCAATTTTTTTGGTTTAAAAGGGAAAAACATCTGGTTTTACACACAATTAAAGTGTTTGCAGGTTATTGGTTACGACAAAATTGACTTAAAAGTCATCTCAATTGACAAATAAAGGTTGATACAATCTTCTCTTTGTAGGTTGACAGTTTGCTAGAGATTTTTTTATCGTTCTTTTCAAGATCCAATGTTAATAGTTCCATTAAGAGGCAATCTCTGAATCATTAAGAGGTGAATCTTGTTTGACAAAAAATGTCTGTTTCTTAGTGTGCGTTTGGTATACAGACTACATAGGACAGAACTGGACAAAAAAAATAGTCTCATGTTTGGCATGCCATGAAAAAAAAACATGGGACAAGGTGGAACTATTTTTAATTTTAATGGGACAAATCTTGATATTTCATGTTCCACCAAAAAAGGTGTAACGACATGGGACTAAAGTTAGAATAACAATATTTTGGTTGATTTGTTGTCATTTTACAATCACTATATGATATAAAATAACATTAAACAACATTTAGGAGTAATATGATCATTTTGAGAGTTTTGTTATGTCCTGTCCTAGTCGTACCAAACATAGGACAGCCAATTAGTCCTGTCCCATCCCGTCCTGTCCTATCCTGTATCGTCCCGTCCTGTTTCATCCAGTCTGCGTACCAAACACTACCTAATGGTTCTAAAACCCTTTTAATGGTTTTGTATCCTGGGCCCCCTTAACCATTCAACATCCTAATTCTATTGTAAATAATTACCTAACAATTATATTTCATTTTGTACTATATCATAAGAGATTCTTAATCATTCTACACCAAATCATTCAACAACTGTCAAACAATCCCTTAGTCGAGATGCATACCAATTTACCTTGAACACGACAGTTACAAAACACTACAATTATTCTAACAAAATAATTGAGATTTTTGCATTTAAAAAACCAACAATATTACATATTAGTTGTGGGAAAAGTCTTTTGTCTCTATGAAATATTTTTTTAGAAAATAATTTAATTATAAAAATAATTAAAAGGAAAAAGAAAAATACCTCCAAGTTGATATTGTTTTATTGGTGATCGTATTTTGCTAGAAAAAAAAAACCAATAAAATATAAAAAATTAGCTTTTTTTACGGATAAATCCATAGAAAATGCCTAAAATTCCGTACACAAGGTTTATTTTTTAAAATATGTTTCTATTTTTGATTTCCACTCCTTAAAAATAGGAATTATATAAACATGAAAAAAACCATAAAATCTATATCTATATTATATTATAAAACATTTGGCTAAAACTCTTAAAAATTCTTAAAGACAATCTCTATTGCTAATGGTACAACCTGTTAAAGCCATCCCTAAACCCGTTCATCCCTAAACGATTTCATCCATATCCGATTTCATCAAATACAGGATAAACATCTTATTTTAAATATAAAAAATTTAAAATATAATTAGGATAATTATTTAATTCTAACAGATACTTAATTATTATCTTTATAAAATTTATAATATTAAACCAAAAATAAATTATTTCATTATTAAACTTAAATTAAATTA
>NC_037543.1:19091998-19097979 GCF_001531365.2 Cynara cardunculus var. scolymus
ATTATTAAATCTAAATTATATTACTTCATTACATTAAATTAAATTATAATAAAAATTTTGAATTAAAGAAATTACGAAAAACAAGAACTTTTAAATAATCAATTTGATATTAATATCAATATAGTTTTTTCAAAATTTTATGATATTTTATTCAAAAACAAAAACATTATTGCTTTCTCAAGAACACATAAAACTGTACTATATCGACATAGATAAAAGAATAAAACGAAACGTTGAAATCATGATGTATCTCGATGCATTGCACTAATACCCTTCTAGTAAACACAAAATATTGGAGATTGTTCAATTCGGATTTGGGATTTGCTAAAGGTTTGTATGACTGCTAAAAATTTCATGGCTCCGTGGAATGAACTGATGTACGTACAAGTTGTCAGAACATCTACGATTATAAAAAAAACGATATTTTCCTGCTAGAGATGTGAACCTACCACGACAACGTTTATCTCTTCAAACGAGTGTTTATCTTTTTTACACGTTGAATCTTTCCAGAATACCTAGAGCTTGCATTGAACGACATCCATGATAAAATCTCGACAGTCTAGTAGTATTGCCACCATCACCGCCACCGCCACCGCTCTTTTAGGTCATATTTTTATAGTAAAACGTATCGTAATCTTATTCGATGACAAGCTAGATTATCAAAACTTGTAAGCAATATATTGCATATTAATTTTTTAACGTTTTTAGTAAAAAGTGCTTCTCGAAGATACAATTTTTTTTCAAACAAATCAAAAACTTTTGGACCAACATCGTTTTCATGAAAACTTTATAACAATGACTTATAAACAATGACATAGCTTTATGTTGGAATTTTTTTTGAAAACGTGATGCATAATACTGATATAAAAATATAAAAAGACGACACAGATTAAAATATATATAAAAGCACAAAAAAATGGATAGATAGTGTGTGAAAAATTATTAAGGAATATAAATTATGTATAATTTCAAATAATAACAAACAAAATAACACAATAAATAAATTAGGGAGTCTTGATTAAGTATTAATTAATTGATCTACAAGTTAATTTTATATGCTAATGCAAATCATGATGAAACCATCAATTATTGTACTAGCAACCAAGGTGGGTTGCAATTGCAACAAAGGTGTATAGAAAATTTATGTAACATGTTCTTTGTTTACCTTTTAATAGTTTTATTAAGAGTAGTGTTTGAATCGTTAAGAAGTGAATCTTGTTTGACAAAAAATAAGTCTGCCTCTTAATTAATGGTTCTAAAACTCTCTGAATGAGTTTGTATACTGGGTTTCCTTTAAATATTCAATACCCTAATTTCATTGTAAATAATTACCAAATAATTAAATTTCATTTTGTAGTATATCATGAAAGCCTCTTAATCATTCTAACCATTTAATCATTCTGCACCTAACCATTCAACAACTGCAAAATAGCCCTAAAATATACATTGAATGATAGAGATCGGTTAAGATAATAAGGTTAAATATCGTAGGAAGGTAAAAGAAAAATGTTACATGTTATTTGAAAAAAATCGAAAAAATCTATTTGAACAAATTATTGAAAAAATCTATTTGAAAATGCATATGCGATCCAATGTTAAGAATTATTAACATGGGTTCATATATGCATTTTCAAATGTACTTTTACAATTAGACTTGGGATCATGTGAGACCAGCCTGTTTTCGTGAGACCCGTGAGACCATCTTTTTACACTTGAAACTTCACAGTAAAATGCTGTGAAGGTGACTTTTTTTTTAACCTTCACAGTGTTTTTGCTGTGAAGGTTCGACTTTTTTTTAACCTTCACAGTGTTTTTGCTATGAAGTTTCAAGTGTAAAAATGTGGTCTCACGAGTCTCACGAAAACAGGCTGGTCTCACGTGAATCCAACCCTTTATAATTATTCATTGTATGAACTTTTTCTTTTTTATTTTCGCTTTTTACTCGAATCTTTCACTCGACTTGTACAATTTCATGTAAATTATAAAGGACGATCTGGATTAATTAGTTTTTCATTTCATAAAATCATTATATTATTATTTTGAAAAATATATTTTTAAAAAACATTTAAATGTTTATAATTTGAAAAATGTATCTTTTAGAGAACACGTTTTCAGAAGGCATGTCAAAATACACCGCAACAAAACACGTCTTTTAGGACGCTTAACTGTAATTGAACGTCTTAATAAAGTACTTAATAAGATTTTTTAAATTTACAGTTATAACTGTGTGTCATATATAATAATGTCACATTAATAAATTGAAAACTAGTTGAATTATATCACATTTTATTGATAACATGTAAAATATAAAAATAGTCAATGACAAATTGGTCAAAGAATGTCAATAAAAGTGTTCAATTGCTTCATCTTAAATTGCATCATTAAAGAAATTTGATAATTATTTTAATGAATAAGTTTTGTAATTATAGTTAACAACTTAATTATTTATGAAACAAAAAGAATTGACGATAATAATGTGTTGACGGAACAACTCAACTTGGTTAGGTCTGTATTGACTCGTTATGCTACCATGTTGATCGTCAATTTTGATCATCGAGATAAACAATTAGGATTAGTTTGTATGGTTTTTAGCAATTACAGTGTTTGTAATTTAAACTATATATATAGAGGGAGAAAACCCACAAAATAAAACAAAAACTGAGGAACACTTTGATAGCCATTCATCTTGACGGTATACATATATGCATACAAGTAATTAACGCTGCTTTTTGTTTTGTTTTTATACACGTGTGCATATTATGCACAAGTGTGTACCAGACAAATTGTTTATAGATTACTTGTATGTATATATGCATGTCGTCCAGATTAACGGTTACCAGAGTGTTTCTTAGTTTTTCATGTTTTACAGTTTTCCCTGAACCTAACGCTATATATATATATATATATATATATATATAATCTAAATCAAATACAAACCTTGCATATGTTGCACCCCTTACAAACCAATCTCAACCCTTAATCTATCTTTTTCTTTTTCCTTTTTTATTTAAAATAAAAATATTAAGGAGGGGTAATATTGTAATTGGCTTAATTAATTTTATTTAATAATATAATTTTTAATTATAGATAAATCGCAACTACCATTTCATGTAATCTTTCCTAGTTTGTTGCTGAAATCGTAACTTCCACATCTATTGCTACTAGGGCTGTAAACGAATCGAACGTTCAGCGAATCATTCGACGTGAAGTTCGTTTATGTTCATTTATTTAATAATGAACGGACATGAACAAATTTTTTTGTTCGCTTAGTTAAATGAACGAACATTAACAAGAGTCTCGTTCGTTCATTTATGTTCGTGAACGTTCGTTCATTTACCGTTCGTTTACGTTCGTTTATATTCGTTCGTTTGTATATTAAATTTAATATATAATCTTATGTTTATTTACTTTGAATTCAAATAATATTTATTTAAGTTCGTTTAGCCCGTTCGTTTATGTTCGTTCGTTTACGTTCGTTTAGCATGTTAACGAACAAATATAAACAAACACGAACACACCTGATTTCTAAACGAACGAACACGAACACAAAGATTTTCGTTCGTTTACCATTCGTGTTCATTCGTTTATTCGTTAAGTTAAACGAACGAACATGAACAAGCCTCCGTTCTTGTTCGTTTACAACCCTAATTGCTACTATTGTGCGTGCATGTTTGTTTGTTATTCATTTTTTGGTTTTCAAATACTGTTCATGTCGTAGAGATGCGGGAAGACAACATGTTCAATGAGATTCGTGTCAATGATGTGTTTTCATATATTGAGGCTGGAGAAGGGAGTAACCTAAAATTTTGGTAACGACGTTAATAGTAGATAACAACATTGATTTCATAGGTGATTATGGCGGTGATCAGGATTCTGGTAAGTTAAAGATGTATGGTATTTATTCATGGGATTTAGTCTATCGTTTCCCATGGATTTCATTTCATTTCAGCATATGTGCATGTATGCAACTTTCAATCAAAAACGAAGTCTATTGATGCTGGATAGGGTTATATTTCAGTTGGTCTGGAAAACAATGATGTGGTGTTGATTGGTTTCACGTACAATGTTGTGAAGATATGAATAGATGGCAGCAGGGATATGTATTGTAAGATGAAAGTTGTTTTTGAGTTTTTGAAGTAACGGCAAAACGGTCCTTGAACCTAACTGTATGAATGTTTTCATTGGTTCATTATTAGATGAATAAAACATATGTTGTTGTATCATTTTTTTTTATCATGGAATGTGAGAGCTTATCATACCATCGTGTTTATGCTATTTTTATCATTTTGAAGGTGCATATGTAAATGTACATGATATATAGATGGGTTACCATTGCTAAACGGGCTTCACGTATGAACTAATCATATTTAACATGGTTTCACATATGAAAGACTATTTTCCATAACCACAAGGGTGGTGTCTGATTGGTTTGAGCTTGACTCTAAAGGTCAAAAGTACCAGGAGGTCCTAGGTTCAAATCCAAGGAGGAATAAAAATCCCCTTGTGGCTACGGATGTTCAAATGCGGTGACTCTGGCATATCTGCAAAGTAGGTGGTCGCCCTGTGATTAGTTGGCTCGCATAGCGAGTTGGATATCCAAGTTAATAAAAAAAAAGAAGACTATTTTCCTCTGTTTGAAGGTGCATACGTGAATGTACATGAAATACAGATGGGTTATGTTGGGTTCAAGTTAGTGCTTTATTGTTGTATTCAAGTTTCTTCTTAGTGTAATTGTCTTGTAATAGCTTAGCCTTTAATATCTCTTAGTATAAATAGATTTTTCCTTGTAATTGTAATTACCTTTTGTCATTAGCAGATTAATCAAGATTAAGTGCTGTAATATTCTCTCTCTATCAATCTAATCATCATTTGTTCATATTCTTTGATGTTCATCATGAAACTTGAAGATTGCTTAATGTTTGTATGATTTCTGGACTATCAGGTTACCTGGCTAAACAAGTTTCATATATGAACTAATCATATTTACCATGATTTCACATACGAAAGGCTATTTTCCCCTTTTCAAGGTGCATATGTGAATGTACATGACATTCAGATACAAACTTGACCTAAACAAGAACTGATCATATTTATCATGGTTTCACATATGCATACTTTCTATCTCATTAATTACATTAAACACAGATGGCAAACACAATAAATCTTATAACTTTCATATCTGTAGAATTCAATTGTACATATATGCACACTGCTCATAAGTTCATACCAACCACATTTTCCTAATTCAGCAGCACAACAATTAATTTATGTTTGCTTTTTCACAACAGTTGTGTCATATATGCATTAATTCAGTAGAAAATTACCTTTCGTAACATCTTCCTTTTGTTACAGTTATTTTGTTTGAAAGTGTTTTTGCACATTCCGATTGCAGCCTTTCTTGTTCAACATCGTTTCCTGCTTCATCTAGGAAAAGCAGTGTCTCTTTTGTGTTTATGAATCGTGAGAAAGAAGTTTTAAGCATGATTCTTTGCTCCTCCTCCTCCTCCTCCGTACTGTAAAATGTAGTATGAAAACTAGGTTAGGCGGCAACTTCTAAATTTCATTATTTTCCGCCATGTTCGTCCCAAAGTGAAGAAATTTAAAAAAAAAGTTACAAGATTGCTTCAACGATGGTAATCCATGGGAGAAATCTCAAGATATGCGTTGTGCAAAACCATCGTCGGAGAAGGGAGGCATTGAATCTGGTGGAGATTGCATGCGTTTCCTTATTTTTGAAATTTGGTTTTCTTCTTCCTATTTTGCCCTTCCCGTGCCTTTTTGCTTTTTCAGTTTTTGTAACTATAAATAATATATTTACAATTCTTACCCTTATTTAATCTAGACCATTAGATAAAAAAATGGAAGGTATAATTGGCTTACAAGGGATGAAACATATGCAGGGTTTGTATTTGAATGAGCCTCTCTCTCTCTTTATATATATATATATATATATATATATATATATATATATATATATATAT
>NC_037543.1:19099384-19101299 GCF_001531365.2 Cynara cardunculus var. scolymus
TGGTTATTATACAACCCTTGACATTTATGCAACCAATACAACCCAATCTCAACCGTCCATTTCATTTGATTAATATGTGATTTTATAGAAGTTTTGATTGTTTTCTAATATAAAGTATTGATCATAATTAATGAACTCTCATCATTTCCATAAATATCTTAATTTATTGGGTTGTATTGGTTGTACAAATGCGATGAGTTGTATTTGAAACAAACTCTCTCTCTCTATCTCTCTCTCTCTCTCTCTCTCTCTCTCTCTATATATATATATATATATATGGGCACGTTCAAATGAAAACCGTGTATTTCTAAGAAACCGTGTAAACTAATTTCGACCGATAGGAAAATTCCTTTTTTTTCTAATTAAATTTAATCAATAAGGGTATTTCGGTCATTTACAATATTTTCTATTAAATATGAAAGTTATTAGTAAATCTTAATTAAGGAAACGTAATAAAGGAAATTATATAAATGGTAACATTTAAATAATTAGTTATATTAAAATATTAAAAATTTGGATTTCATATATTGTCATGAGTTATAATCAGGAAACGTGTCTTGATGAAACAATTGAATTATAGAAAAAAATCATCAAAACGTAGATGAACAAAAAAGATCCACAAAATGAAACAGGTTTCATGAACGTGAAACCAGTTCATGTTGCAAAGAAATTAGATGAATCGAAACATATTTATGGTGAACCCGTTGCATTGATGGTGTAGTTAATCTTTTTTTTATGAGAAACAAAATGAAACCGGTGCATTTTGGAAAAAAATATGAAAAGGATATGAAACAAGTTTCATGAACGTGAAACCGGTTCATGTTGCAAATAAATTAGGTGAACCAAAACATTTTTATAGTGAAACTGTTGCATTGATGGTGTAGTTTATCCATTTTGTTGATGGAAAGAAAAATGAAACCGGTGCATTTTGAAAAGGAAAATAAAACAGGTTTCATGAACGTGAAACCGGGTCTTGTTGCAAATAAATTATGAGAACCGAAACATTTTCATGGTGAAACCAATTTTGTTCATATAATGTAATTCAAAATTTAAAACGATTCACTCCATATAATTGAATATGGTGTGTTATATTCATTTTTTTAATACGTTTTATTGATGGATGTGATTTAAAGTTAAAAATAATATATTGATTTAAAAAATGAAAATAGTGTCATTAATATCTAGAAGGATGTTACCAAATGTTAAATTTTTTGTTTACCATTTTTGTTCTTACTGTTGAAATAAAATAAAATTTTAATATATATATATATATATATTTTTAATTTTCTAAAATAAAGTAAACTAATCTTGGCCATTGATCAAGAAAATGGATGAATGAGATTGGTTTACACAGTTTACACAAATGGGGCAGAATTTTATTTGAACGCTCCTCTCTCTCTCTCTCTCTCTCTCTCTATATATATATATATATATATATAGGAGCGATCAAAAGAAAACAACTCTCATTTGTAAAAACCGTATAAACCACCTTCATACGTCGATTTCATTATTTAATCTTATGAAATTTTTTCATGAAATTGTTTAATCTTGTGAAATTATTTCATATAATATTTTTTTGATGAATTTGTTTCATATATGTTTATGAAATTGTTTCATATAATATTTAATGAAAATTCAATAAAACTGTTTCATGTATTTCTCTAAAATTAAAATAATGAAGATGATAATATCCATGATTAACACCCTCTCCACAATAAAAATGGTTAATCAACCTCTTATAATTACAAAAAAATGAACAAAATGAAAAATTATGATTGGTTGAATAAAGTTTTCACGGTTTTTACAAATTGAGTGGTTTTTATTTGAACACTCCCATATATATATATATATATATATATATATATATATGAGCCTAATCAAATGAGAACTAATTAGTTTGTGGTAACTGTGAGAA
>NC_037543.1:19101469-19124430 GCF_001531365.2 Cynara cardunculus var. scolymus
AAGATGTAACACAGTGGTATCACTATGCATCTTATATATGATTAGGTATCACAATGTATCTTTTGTTTAACAGAGTCAATATTTTTAGGTATCACAATGTATCTTTTGTTTAACAGAGTCAATATTTTTAGGTATCACAGTGGTATCATAACGGTATCACTGGAGGACGGTAGCCGGAGGCCGGAGAATGGTGGCCGGAGAGAGAAGAGAGGAGAGAGGAGAGTTTTAAAATACTAAAAATATATTTGTATTAAGATTTTAATTTAAAATTACCAAATTTATAAAATTCCTAATTTATCTATTGATTTGTGGTTAATATTGGTTTTCATAGTTACCACAAACAACTCAGTTCTCCCTTAAATAGACCCCTATATATATATATATATATATATATATATATATATATCCAAAACTTACCATGATTCCATGATGAAAAGAATAAGATGCCATATATGTAAGCCTTTCCACCCTTCTGTGTAGGGTCCCATAATATACCTTTCCTTTTTGGCTTTTCTCTTTTCTTTATTTAAACCAATATATATATATCATCATTTTATGCAAGAATCAAATATATATAAACCCACCCTTTCTCTTTACCTTCATCTTCCTTTAATCCACCCCCCCTTCACCATTTCTACCAGCTGCCACCTGCAACTGTCGTACACCCACCATGAAAAATGCAGCTCAACTCGATATCTTATCATCTTCCTCCACCGTCATCTCCGCCGCCACCACCCATTCAAAACGCTCAAAGAGATCTCAACAAGATAACAATGGCAATGAGCAAAAGAAGCGTCATGAAAACCGCGTTGGTGGTGACGGCAGTGACGGTGGTGGAGGACATTACCCTACGTACCGAGGTGTACGGATGAGGAGTTGGGGGAAATGGGTTTCAGAAATCCGTGAGCCGAGGAAGAAATCAAGGATATGGCTTGGGACATTCTCAACGGCCGAGATGGCGGCTCGAGCCCACGATGTGGCGGCAATAGCCATAAAAGGCCGTTCGGCTCACCTCAATTTCCCCGAATTGGTCCATTTACTACCGCAACCAGCCACCACATCACCCAAAGACATCCAAGAAGCCGCCGCCAAGGCTGCCGCCTCATGTGGCGGAGATGGAGACCGACCACCGAGCCAAGAAACGCTTTCCGACTCTAATTCATCGAACACTTTATCATCATCAGATAACAATACTCAAGAATCATCAATGGCATCCCCATCTACAGAAGAGGATGACACATTCTTTCACTTGCCAGATCTTTTGCTCGATAACACGAATTGGACGAGAGACGATTTCCACTATTACCCTTCATCGTGGCAGCCGATGGCTGAAGCCGTTACTAGCTTTCGGCTCGAACCAGATGAACCATGTTCAATTCTTTGGTAAATTTATCACCTAGCACGATATGCACGATCACTCGTGACACGATACATTCGACTGTACGTTGCAACATGCTCGGGGATTTAGCGACACCGCAAGGCTGATATTTTTGGTAATTCAGACATCTCGTCAACACTGCTAGTGCAAATTTTCCTTACTGTTATCTTCATGACTGCAATAATCGGTGAAAATATCTGTAAGATGATCCGAACATCCATAGGTTAAAAAAAAGGTTTTAGAACCAATTTAGTTGTATGATTCGGCAATTTAGAGAATCGAAGTCAAGATCTTGTCAACTTTAATTATCACAATTTGATAATTATTGTTTTTTTTTATATCATTAATTATTTTAAAATGTCTAATATTTTTTTAATGAAAATTGTGTATAATTGTGTATCTCTCTATATATCTATACTAGTTTTTTTATTTATTTTTTGTATACGATAAAATTTTATATCTCACTGCTTCGTATAAATATAAAAATAACATATGTTTTACGTGTGTATATATATAGACAAAGGATCATGTGAGGAAAAAAATATTAAAGTGAGAAGTGTAAGAAGAGTCTCCACCCTTGATCAATTTTAATCTTATACCCATCCATAAATTACACTTTAGAATGTAATTGATCTGGTAAATCTAATTAGTGTTGATCTTCAATTAGGATTGATCCAAGAGTGAGGATCAGTTCTTACCCTTCTCACCATAATTTCCCTTCTAACCGGAACTCAACCCTCCTTCTCTCTCTCTCTCTCTATATATATATACATATATATATATATATATAGAGAGAGAGAGAGAGAGAGAGTGAGAAAGAGAGACAGAGAGAGACTTGAGATCATGTGAGACCAATGGTTTTTCGTGAGACCCGTAAGACCAATTCTCAACCCTTGACTTAGATCTACAATCTGACAATCTGAACATTCATAAACGCCACAAGACTTCTCAATAATCACAAAATTGCCACCGTGCAACTTTAGACCACAAATCATTAGCTTATAAAGTTGATCAATGAACATAAATTGGTCTTACGGGTCTCACGAAAAACCTTTGGTCTCACGTAAACCTAATCCTATATATATATATATTTGATTTGCGTATTAATTTTGAGTTTAACTTTTTGTTAGTTTTGATTATATTTATCCGAGAATAATTCACACCCGACATGGAAATAATGCCAAAAAGAGAATATGTCGTGTACCTTTGCATTATCGTTGTCTCGATTTTTTGTTGGTCATCAACAATGATCAACGTATGCTTCAAAGATTGTCTTTTTTTAATAAGTGTATAGACGACGTTGTTTATCTTAGTGGCTTTGCCCCCGGTTCCAACGTAATAAACTAAATTTAATTTAATATATAATAAGTTAACGAACATGTTTTAAAATCAATATGAACCGTTTTGATAAATAATTTAATGTATAAAGCTCGTTATTTGACCATTATATCTCTCGGTTCATGACTATTGATCTCCATTCGGTTTATTTCAATGAGTTTCTCAATTTAAATTAAAACCCAAATCAAAGAAAACGTTTTTAATTAATTAAACTGAAGTCCGTAAAAAATACAGTTTTCTATTTCTCCAAACTACCGAAGAAAACGTTGATCATATCTAAGCGAAATATTTTTTTATATCAAATTTGAACATGTATTCAACCGAGTTGGTTTTCTTTGACCATCGGATATCACATTGTTCGAGAAATCCTAGATGCTGTCGGAGTAAAGAATCGTCAACAAAGACGTTCTAGTGCGTTGTAGATTCTTATTCAAGACTTGTATCATTTGATGATGCGACATGAATCGCTGATCAAATTAGCTGAATCAAATTCATTCGAAGTTTAAACCATAATTGAATTAGGGTTTGGTGGTACTTAATTATTATAAGTGATTTGGACCGTTTATTAAACACTTATTTGGTAAGTGCTTACCGGATAAATTTCCTTATCAGATGAACATGAGAAGGGCCAAGAATCTTACCGGGTAAGAGCGATGAGAATGATCGAGGGTCTTACTCGGTAAGTGAGGATGACGATTCTTACCCAGGTGAACGCTTACTCAGTAAATTTGTTGCATTTGATATGTTTTGATGCATTAAAATCTTGCTGATCAAAATAAATTATAGTGTTAACTCATATTGATAAACGCTTATCGGATAAACAGTTAGGTAAACGGGCCATGAATATCAATGCATTATTGTTTAGTTTTTTTCTTCTAAGAACATGCATATAATAAGAATATTTAATATGGAAATTATATTGCCTTCTACTTGTTAACTTCTTTCAAATCTTGTTCTATCTTTTTCTTAATAATTACTCAATTTCTCGAGATTTATCAAATAATTTCCAAATCCACGGACATCGTTATTGTTTACGACACTATAACAAAATTGGTTTTTATAAGACGCTTATAATGTCTAAGTGTCTTAATAAAATACTTTATAGGATCAAACCAAAAAACGTTATATATAAAAATGTTACAATAGGTTTATGAGACGTTTTTATATAATAAAGTGTTTTATTAGCTATTTTATACAACATTATTCGAAAAAATGTCATGTAAACACAAGTGTTTTATAAAAAGATGGGCTTACAAGGACACTTCTCAGAAATGATCCTATAAAAATAGCAAATCTGACATTTTATTTAATATAAAACGTCATAAAAAGTTGTTATATAAAATACCTAAAAGCGTCATATAAACTTATTGTAACGCTTTTAAATAACACCTTTTTATAGTTTGGTTTTATAAACTTAATGCTCTATATATAAAGAATTCTATTAGAACATGTAGACATCACTACAAAAATGAAGAGTATCAGCGAGGAAAAATTTCGTCGCTGATCCATCGCTAAAGGGGCATTCCCTCGCTGATCCATCGCTAAAGAGGCATTCCCTCGCTGATCTCTCGTTGATTGTCCGTCGGTCAAAGGCTCATAGGTAAAGCTATCAGCGACGGAAAAACGAATGAATCTTCTAGCGACAGATTAGCGAGAGAATCTTTCAGTGACGGATGAACTCAATTTTTTATAGGTCATTTGTTTTTATATGACAGTTTTTCAAATAGTGTTTTATAAAGTTGCTAATGAGACGTTTTATATTAAAAGTGTCCTAAAAATTTTATTACGACGTCAAAAAACRTCATATAAACTTATTACAACGCCTTTAGATAGAACACTTTATTTTTTTGGTCCTATAAACTAAGTCTTATAAAGAGGTCTATTATGACACTTAGAAATTGGGAATGTCCTATAAACCCGATTTTGTTGTAGTGAATAATGGATAAATCTAGAGATATATATAGAGCGCAAATTAAAAAAGAGTGGTGAGATATATGAAAACGTAAAACCCCTTCTCTCGAAGTTATGATTCTATTTTATCGAGTTCCTTAGAGAGAGTTGTCTCGCGTCCCTAGGTATTCTCTAACGGAAGATTCAATCTCGTAGAGTTCCATTCCCGTTCTTAACTAATAGATGGACTTAACATCATTTCCATATTAAACTTTCTTATCGTGCGTCTTTAAACCGTAAAACGAAAACAATTACTGAATCTGATTACGGAAATCGTTATTGATCATAACTTTAGTTTATGAAGATGTAATACTATATGTATATATAGAAATCTCATGAACCAAATTTGACAATTTTTTCATTCACAATTCTTGTCTTAAGCATATATCTACCTACTACTTGCTTGAAGACACATATGAAAATGCAAACAAGAACATGACAAGGTCTTAATGCTAAAGCTAACTTAATTAATTATAACTAATCCTTCTTTAATTATTTTATTTTTATTTTTATATTATCAGCAATAATTACTTTATTATATTTTTTTATGCAAAATTTAAATGATTATTGATATATTTTATATAATAAGTAATTAATTAACAATTATTTGCTTGTTTTTAATTAGGTATGCATGCATTATTGATTATTTTAGTAATGAGCAACATCTCAGGTTCTTCGTCTTGTTCTTTTAATTGTAGTTATATGTGTCTTAATCATCGTATATTGGCAGATGGGAGACAAAGTGTAATCTCTTGCTTTGCTAGCAAATCTTTCACACGTACTCTCTCTCTCTCTCTCTCTCTCTCTCTCTCTTTCTTTCTCTCTCTCTCTCTCTCTCTCTCTATATATATATATATACACACACACACACACACACGAATGATCGTGTGGTAGTAAGAGTTAAGGTGAGAAGCGTAAAGAAAATATTTTCACCCTTATAATCAATTTAGTCTTAAACCAACTCATGAATTACGTTTTAGAAGGGATCCGGTGCTTCTCATTAGTGTTGATTTAGTGGAACTCTTCAATTAGGATTGATCTAAAGGTGGAGATCCTTTCTTACCCTTCTCACTATAGCTCTCATTCTCACCGGAACCAACCCTTATATATATGTATGTATATATGTATATATATGTTGAGGTTCAAATGTAACATCTAGTGTTCGTTTTGTCCACACACCTAGTGTGGTTATATGAGATGGCTAACTTATACTGTAGGAGTGATGTGTATGTGACTATAATAGTCCCCATGAGGATGAATAGGGGACCTGTGAATTAATTCGTTTTACGTGGTGTCATTGTTGATCTTGATTGCGATCTCGATGGGATGAATACTCAAGTGGTATGCAATTGATGCGATTACCGTGGCTAGTTACCCATAGGGAATGCGGTATCGCATTTAATTGATTTTGTATGTGAATTTGGATTAACCTATTATCATTTGTTTTTAAATGCCTTGAATCAAGAATTACTTACTAGAAACCTAGGTCTAAGCCATGTCTTTCAAATTCTAAGTGCTTTTCAAGGCACTCATCAGTAGGAGAAGACAAGGGTAAGATATAATCTGATTTGATAGAGGATTATGGCATCCAGAACCTTGTTTTACTTCGATAATTTTAGACTTTTAACTACTTGTAATAAGTTCTCTTAGTGGTTCTGCTATAACTACGAGAATTTTTTTTTCCCTTCCGCATTGTGTATTGGTTTAGACCAAATTTGAGTTTGCTAATGAACTTTTCGCTATTGTAGTTCTTGTCTGAGTTTTGGACCGTTTCAATTGGTATCACAGCCGAGAAACGGATTGGTGTGCCAGCGAGGACGCTGAGCTCCCAAGGAGGTGGATTGTAAGATCATATATCGGTTGGGGAGGGAAACTAAGGTTTCCTTATAAGAAACTGAATACCTCTTCTACTAGACGCGTTTTAAAACTGTGTTAATAAAGCAGATAATATTTTGGTACGGTTAGTCTGAGATGTTACATCATACAAGAACAATAATCAAACAAGAGAATAGAAACAATCGAATCACATGTGATTTACGCGACTTAGGTCGTTCTCACACACTTGTATCGACCGTTAATGTAAATTCACATGTAATTTTGCACGTGATTTGGTCATTTTCATGTTCTCTTATTTAATTATGTTGTCATTCGATCTATTTAGATGTTTCTTGATTGAAGATATTATTTAAGAGAACTTTAACATTTTTAGACTTTATTTGCTATTATCTTTATGATCATTTCAAGCTAATCAAGCTTTTCTAGATCAAGATTACATATTACATCATTATTAAACGATTCTAACAAATATATCTGATTAAACATCATACACATCCTTTAAAAGAGTATATCGAGTTCATCAACCATCGTTTTCTTTTCAATTTCCATTAAAAGACAATAATTTTGATTTAGAAACGTAACCTAATTGAATATCGACATCATATTTGACTAATATATCACGTATCTACACATCTCCAAAACAAATAATGAGTAGTAGAGAGGTTAGATTTTGTCATTGAAATTCATAATTGAAAGAGGACTTCTGTGTGCAAAAATCCAACGATAATTAATAGACTAATTTATATATATATATATGATACGATTATTCCATCACATATGATATTAAATCAGAGACGAGGGCGATTTTCGATGCGATCTTGGTTGCGGGCCAAGTCGCCCTTACACCACTAAGTCCCCTCACAAGTATTATCACATGTGATAAGGTTGTTGTTGATATGATACTATAATCCATCAAGACCATCACATGTGATACTAAATCATAGACGCAGACAACATTTGGCGCGACCTAAGTCGTAGAACACGTTGTCCGCACATCACAGGGTCCCCTCACGCGTATTATCACATGTGATAAGGGTGTTCTCGCGTACTTATAAAATGAGAATGTTCTCGTTTGAACCTCCATCATATATATATATATATATATATATATATTGAATTGGAGTCATAGAAAATACCTAATAATTCAATATAATAACAATAAAAAAAGCATGAAAGGTGTAGGTGAAGTGGGTCAGGCAAATATATAACAAGGTCTATAATCAATACAATAAGCAAAAGCTTTTGTAAATTTGGAATTTGGTGACCCATCAATTTAAGGGTCCCTTGTAATTTCATTTATAATATGAGATCTTTTTATGGGGTAGCTTACATCAATATCAACCCTATTTTGTGTTTAGATTCATATTATATATATATATATATATATATATATATATATATATATATATATATATTTATATAAATCAAGATTTTGTTTTCTTAAATAAGAAAAGTTCAAGATAATTGTAGTTGTACTTCTAAATTAAAAGTGATTTGTAGGTCATAGAGTTTTTTTAATCAACCTCGATATCCAACCCGTTATGCGAGCCGACTAATTCCAGGACGGCCACCTGCTTTGCACGTAGCCCGGAGTCACTGCATTTGAACCTCCATGACAAGGGGATTTTTGTTCTTTCTTATATTTGAAAATGAGACCTCCTGACACTTTTGACATTTGGAGTCAAGTTCAAACCAATCAGGCACCACCCTTGTGGTGGTAGGTCATAGAGTTAGAATATAAGAAAATGTGTTTTTAGTTTGCATCAATATAGTAACACAATGAATCTTTACCATATTTTTGCTTTACGATATATGATGGAATCATGTACGTATGTCATAATTGATAAATTTTTTATTGTATGTATTAATTGTCATATCATGTTTCGCAATTTAACTTTTGCATATACTAAATAAAAAATAATTTTGGAGGAAAAAAGTAGACTTTAAAATGTGATTATGCTATTATCGTCTCATTTTTAGATAACTTAGTCGGCTACAATGTAACACCCCTCATTGGGACCTAAATGTAATTATGGGCTCAAGTTTGGGGCTAATTGGTTATTACTAAAATGAAAATAAAATATTCAAACAAAATTTATTCGTTAGTTTTTTTAAATGAAAATCCACATATTCGTTGTTAATTAGCAAGATCCATCGCTAATTACCGATGTATTAGAGATGAATTGTTCTTTCGTAGGTTGGGTTACAGTTTGTGGGCTTTCTGTCGGTAATCTGTTGAAAATTTCCAACGGAAATTGTTCGTCGGTAAAAGTCATCGCTGATACGTGTTTTTCTAGTAGTGAATGATGAAAGTTTCTTTATTATGATACGAATATTTATGAAAAATGATCAGAGTTCATTCATTATGATTAATGCTTTGAATAAATAAACAGTCGAAATATTTATGAAACCATATATTCATTAGATTAGATGAATGATTGCGATTGGCTTGTACTAATTAGAAAGCTTTTATTTGAAAATCTTGATATATGATACCAGGTTATATGTTGGTCTTACATATATATATATATATATATATATATATATAGAGAGAGAGAGAGAGAGAGAGAGAGGGGGCACTACTAGAATAAAGGGTATTTTCGGCGGACATTTTCCGCTGGAAATATTCCGGTGGACATAAAAAAAGTCAACTTCTGTTGGCTTCCGTCGGAAATCTGCCGGAAATATTAAGCTGGTAATTCCGGCGGACTTCTTAATTAATTATTTTAGAGTTGTATTTAAAAATTTAATCAAAATAATTTACCGGCGGATTTCCGTCGGAAGTTTAATTAATTTTTTAAAATTATTATCCGCCCGAAAATAATTAAAAATTATTTTTAACATTTTCCGGCGGATTACCGGCCGGTAATGTTTATCAATGATTTTATACAAAAAACATATTCTTTTACCGGCGGATTTCCGGCCAATTGTTTCGGCGGATTTCCGCCGGACTTTCATTTTTTTTTCCCATTTTCCAAAATTTTCTTTTCTTAATGGATCGTATTGGGCTTTAATAGATGTTATTTTGGCTTTTATGAATCATATTGGACTTTAATGGATCGTATTGGGTTTTAACGGTTCTATTGGACTTTAATGGATTGTATTGGGCTTTAACGGTTCTTTTGGGAATTAATGGATCGTATTGTGCTTTAATGGACCGTATTGGGTTTTGATAGACCGATTAGGCTTTAATGGACCGTATTGGAATTTTATGGATCATATTGGGCTTTAATGGAACGTATTGTGCTTTAATGGATCATATTGTGCTTTAATGGATCGTATTGGGCTTTAATGGACCGTACTGACCTTTAATGAACCGATTGGGCTTCAAGATATGGCTGTTTTGGTTAATCAGCTCCGTCAATCACAACAATTCCCACCGCCACCGAATTGAATATTGTTTGTTTATTTGGAACAATATAGTTTGTTTGTAACAAATGTGTGATACTTTTTATTGAATATCGTTTATTTGTAACAATTGTTTAGTTTTTTTCAATATTTTTACAGATTTACAGGTTTTAAATATCTATTGTAATAATATTATGAAAATAATATTTTAATTATAGTTCGGACGGATTTCCGACGGATTTTTGAGCCGGTAATATTTTTAAAACAAATAATATTTAAAACATAAATAAATGTATTTATTATTTCTGGCGGATTTCCGGCGGATAATTCCGCCAGTAATATTTAAAAAAAGTTTTAAAAATTAATTTTATTAAATTCGTTTTTCCAGCGAAAACTATTACCGGAGAATATAACCGCCGAAAAAGTTTCCCTATTTGGTAGTAGGGGTTCAGGGGAAAATCTTCCAAAAAAATGAAAAACTGAGAAACACACTACTAACTATTCATCTGTATGATTATGCACATTTGCATACGTATAATTGAAGTTGCTTCTTGGTTTCTATGCATGTGTGTATGTTATGTGTGTGCATACCAGACAAATTTCATAAAAATTACTTATATACATATGTACATACCGTTCAGATGAATAGTTATCCAAATGTTGTTATTTTTTGTAATTTTTCCCCAAACTTAACCATATATATATATATACACACATATGTCGAAATTAAAATAGTTGGGAAGAAAGGAATCTAATTAGAATATATTGAAGTTGGAAATAACTAAAAATCCAAAATGAAAAGGAGAGAAGCATCTAATGCTTTGTTTTTTTTGGTATGTGATTAATTATCTTGTTGAATGCTTTTAAATGGTGTTTGTCTCATGCACGTTTTATTTCCTCCATCCACACTACAAGAAAATGACTCATTTTATTATAAACATATAATCAATGGACAAAGAATCCATTCACCAATATTTCTTTCTTGCAATACAACCAATGTATATAAGGGGTCGTTTACCAAATACTTATCCGATAAGTGGTAAAATCTAACATTACTATTTACTTACCGGGTAAGATTTTAGTCCACCGGAACGACATCATATGCAACAATTTACCCGGTAAGCGCTTACCATGGTAAGAGTCGTCGTTTTCACTTACCGGGTAAGACTCATAGTCTTTGTCTCGTTCTTACCGGTTAAGATTCTTGATTCTTACCATATTTTATTCGGTAAGGTAATGGCACTTGGTAAATGCTTACCCGGGTAAAAGTTTGGTAAACAACTCCTAAGTATGATTAATGGGATGAATTCATATACATGTATATAATACATACATACATACATGCATGCATGCATACATACAGGAGTGCGTGAGATTCAAAGATAAAACAAAAAATCAAAAGAACCATAAAAAATAAATAAAAAATTATATCAATATAGATGTCCGGTTATTAAAGAGAATATAATAATTTGTTTTTTGTCTTTCCGACTTTGATATTAAAGAGAAAAAAGGTGGTTGTAATCATCTTCATAATCATATTTATTAGTTAATCTCTCTCTCTCTCTCTCTATATATATATATATATATATATATATATGGTTGGGTTCCAGTGAGAAATAAAGTTAAGATGAGAAACGTAAGAAGGGATCTCTACCCTTGGATGCCGGACGAGATGCACCAGATCAATCCTCGTATTAAGCACTATTCATGGGTGGTATGAGATTAAAGGTGATTAATGGTCCAGATTCCATCTTACGCTTCTCACTTTAATTAACTTTCTTTATCACACGATGATTTGCCTATATATGTATATATAGTGAAGGGTTCAACCTAGAAAAATATCATATATAATAAACTAGTGATATACACATGATGCATGGACATGGACGACCTTGTCTATTGTGGGTCAAGTCACCCACAGTACTAGTTCGTCCTAAACAATATCACATGTGATGTGATGATTGTCTGTTTCAATTGTTTTTGTGTTCTCATTAAATGGTACCGTTATCTTTTGAATCTACACACACACACACACGCACACGCACACACACACACACACATATATATATATATATATATATATATAGGTACCGTTAGATATTACCATTCTCGTTTAAACCTCCATATATATATATATATATATATATAGTATAGGGGCTCATTCAAAGGATAACTGATTAGTTTATGGTAACCGTGAGATTCAATGTGAACCACTCGTTTGATATATTTAAAGATATTTCTTAAATAAGCTAAAAGAGTAATATAGTAATTATATTTTTGACATCTTATCAAAATATTTAATTAAAATTTTTAGGATGAAATATTTAATTAAAATTAGTTACCTAGTATATCAATTACCTAATATACATCGTATTTTAAAGATATTTGTGAATCAAAATGTATCATATTGATAGCGTTCACAATGTTTCATGTGTATCAAAATATTTAATTAAAAATTTTAGGATGAAATATTTAATTAACATATTTTCTTTATAAGTGTGTGATTTATGATGAATAACACTTCCATATTCATCATGATTATGTGATTCACAATGAATATTCATTCTGAAAAGTACTGGCACATTACACACTGTGACGATTTTTACATTCCTAATCAATTTTGAGTTCCTAACAAAACTTTCCCTCTTCTCTCTCTATATTTATATCTGTACGTGATTACGTTGTTGAACGCTTTTGAACAATGTTGAATATCCCATCAGGCATTGTATGCAAATTCATAACAATATTAATTACCATTGTACGTTAGATTCCTTTATTTATTTAACTTCCTCCATATTTCTTTGTTTCCATCTCTTATATTATTTCAAATCTTCTAACTCCATTATAACAAATTTGAGTTTATAGGACACCTTCAATCTCTAAGCGTCCCAATACACTGCTTTATAGGACTTAATTTATATGACCAAAATATAAAGCGTCTTATCTAAAGACGTTGTAATAAGTTTATATGATGCTTTTGGACGTCTTAACAAGTTTTTGAGGACATTTTTAATACAAAGTGTTGCATTAGCAACTTTTTAGGACACTTTTGAGAAATTGTCCTATAAACTCAATTTTTTATAGGACACTTGTTTTTATAGGACAATTTTTCAAATAACGTCCTATAAAGTTGATAATAGGATGCTTTACGTTAAAAGTGTCCTAAAAAACTTATTATGATATCAAAAAACGTTATATAAACTTAATACAACAACTTTAGATATGACACTTCATTTTTTTGGTCATATAAACTAAGAGACCGTTTACTCAATACTTACCCGGTAAGTGTGGATCGGGTAACTTTCCTCACCTGATGCACATGGCAAGAGCTGAAAATCTTACCCGGTAAGAGCAATAATAGGGATAGAGAGTCTTACCCGGTAAGTGATGGTGGGGACTTTTAATTACCCGGGTAAGCGTTTACCGGGTAAACTATTGCATACGATACCGTTTTAATATACTATAATCTTATCTAGTAAAATAGATTAGAGTGTTGACTCCTACCGATAAGCGCTTACCAGGTAAGTATTTGGGTAAACGACCCCTAAGTCCTAAAAAGAGGTCTATTAGGATGTTAAGAATTTGGGAGTGTACTATAAACCCGATTTTGTTGTAATGACATTAACTTAGGAAAAAAACTGAGTCTGACACTACAATTTTTTTTTACACCCCTAAGTGTGGTCTTAACTATAAAAATTTCTGGATCCGCCACTGACTACAAATATCAATCATCAAACTAGTAGATATATAGCATGAGTTTTAAGGTCAATATTTTCAACCAAAAGCAATATTATAAAACAATTTAAAGAAGACTATTTGCATAATGTGACATGACATACATCAATGCAACGTTTACATTATGAAGACTTGCAAACAAACTTGTCTTTGTCTTTTTTCACCACATTATCATGAACATAAAAACAAATTGTGTTTTTACCAAATCTCTATTATTATTATTGTTATGATTTTTTTTATTAACCTGGATATCCGACCCGTTATGCGAGCTGACTAATCTCAGGGTGACCACTTGCTTTGCAGATAGCCCGAAGTCGCCGCATTTGAACCTCCGTGGCCACAAGGGGATTTTTATTCCTCCTTGGATTTGAACCTGAGACTTCCTGGTACTTTTGACCTTTGGAGCCAAGCTCAAACCAATCAGGCACCACCCTTGTGGCTTGATTATTATTTTATGTAGAGTGAGTTTTTCAATTTAAATCATTATGAAAATACTGACCTTTAACTTTTGAAACACAATTAATGTTGGGAGATTGCATAAAATGGAATCATTCGGTTTAGAAATTGGTGAATTCTACTCGTATCTTCTCCTATGTGAATAGTATGTAAATGAAAAAGGGTATGAAATATGAGTGGCATGAACTAATGAAATGGGTGTAGTGAGAAATTAATGATAAGAGACTTGAGTCAAGAATCTGGATCTTGTGTGAAATCACTGTCCGTAAGTAGTTTATGACCCTGTATCTACTTGGATTTTATTTGAAAGGCAATATCTACTTGGATTACACGATTATTCGGGAGTAATCAGTGTTCACGCTCACATTTTGGCAAAAATTGATAATAAAAAAAAAGGATAACTTGTTCAATTTTCGTATGTAAAAACGAGAATGAAGATATCTTTTAAAGGTAGATGTTACAGAATTGTGATTATTAGAAAGTTATAAGAGATTTCACGATAGTTCCATAGTAGTTTGAAACATATAGCATCAATGGGTAAATACTGAACAACATCAATGGATAGTACCTAGGTATAAGAATTGATCAACATCGGTGAGCGTATCAACTGATCTATGCCATTAAGGTTGCATATGATACATAAGATTGGATAAGACAGAATAAAACTCACTGTTCCAATGCACATCTTGCACGACATGAGAGAAGAAAAAAAATTATTGTTCCATGTTTGTGTGACATAGGATAGGGACAAGGACTCGGGTAGGGTAGGGTAGGATAACGTGAGACAAGAAAATATTTTTTTGTTCTACCAAAATACGTGGAACAAGATGGACAAGGATGAGAAAGAACTACAAAGTTACCAATCTACCCTCATTAGATATAACCCTAATATGATATTTGGTTTAATGGTTACCACAACCAATCACCATGGCCACCACACCTACAACACCCCAGTGACGCCCACAAATGACCACCGCCGCCCACCTCCACCACCATTGGCTACCAATACCACCACCCACAACCACCTCCACCTCCTCTGTAACTACCACCTCCACATTACAACATAGATAACGTTTTTACATGGTTTCAAAAAAAAAATTGTTTAAAAAACTATCCAATGAAAATTTTACATTGTTGTAGAAGAAACCGTATAAAAAAATCCAATTAATAAGTAGACGAATAACCGTGTGAGAATAGGAGTTAAGATAAGATACGTAAGAAGGGATATGGACCATTGATCACTTTTAATCTCACCCACACCACATGAATTGCGCTTATCATGGGAATTGATCTGAAATTCAAGAATGGAGATATTTTCTTACCTTTCTCACCATAACTTCTATTCTCACTGCAACCCAACCCTTAATATGTAAGCATGTATATAAGGGGCGGACTCAAATGAAAACCGAGCTTCGATTGTGAACCATGTGACAACGGAGAGCGCGACATATGTCATCTGCATCCACGGGTTATTCATAGTGAATAATGATGAATGTGTATTATTCATCATGAATGATGAATCAATTTAACACGGATCATGATTATCTATTATATCATAAACAGTTCATGAACTTCACCTTCATTATTCATACTGAGGGACATATTTCCTTTGTTGCCCGGTTTACAACCGAAATCGGTTTATAATTTATATATATATATATATATATATATAGGGTTGAGTTCACGTGAGACAAAAGGTTTTTCGTAAGACCTGTAAGACCAATTTGTGTTCATTGATCAACTTTATAAGCTAATGATCTAATGGTCTAAAATTGCACGGTGGCAATTTTGTAATTATTGAGAAGTCTCGTGGCAATTTTGTGATTATGAATGTTGAGATTGTAGATCTAATCCAATGGTTGAGAATTGGTCTTATGGGTCTCACGAAAAAGTTTTGGTCTCATATGATCCCAAGTCTATATATATATATATATATATATATATATATATATATATATATATATAGATGAGCGTTCTAATAAAAACCACCCAATTTGTACAAACCGTGAAAACCACATTCAACCAATCATAATTTTTCATTTTGTTCATTTTTTTGTAATTATGAGAGGTTGATTAACCATTTTATTGTGGATGGTGTTAATCATAAATATTATCATCTTCATTATTTTAATTTTAGAGAAATACATGAAACGGTTTCATTAAAATTTCATTAAATATTATAAGAAACAATTTCATAACCATATATGAAACAAATTTATCAAAAAAAAGTATTATATGAAACAATTTCATGAAAAAATTTCATAAAATTAAACAATGAAATTATATAAATGAGGGTGGTTTTTATTTGATCGCTCATCTATATATATATATATATGCACGTAGATATAGACAATATGGAATCTTGATCATTCATATGCATAGAAGAGCTTATTGGGACCTACAAAAATGTAACATGTTTTTATCTTGGGCTTGGACTATCACTATTCAATGCATGTAATCATACTCTGATGCGTGAACCAATCTTTAGGTGGGTTTTTTACTTTTTTGCCACCAATCATAAATAAATATATAGGAAACCCTCCCTTCCCATGTACTTTGGATGAAATCGATCTCAACTAAATTCACATGTGATATTTTATTTGATATTCATAATGAATATTTATCATAATATTCATTATGATTATTTATTACAAATATTTACATAAATACATAGTTTTCAGAACTTTAGGTATATGTAAAATCATTTAAACGTATATTTTGAATAAGAAAGATGCAACAAGTCTCCAACCATTCTTAAATACGTCTCAACGACATACGCGTTAAATCTTAAAAGATCATTCATTATAAGTTCTTCACATTAATGCCATTTAATGTCTCGATATCAGGGCCGGTCCTAAGATTTTTGATGCCCCGTGCGAAAGTAATAAAAGATGCCCCTAAACCTATTTTTTTAAACAACGAAACATACGATTTTTTAAAGAGTTTAAAACCTATTCAAACTAAGTATATCATCCCCATGTTGATTTTTATTGATTATAATAAAAAAAATACAATGGAGTGACATAAAAACCAAAACCCCGAATACATAATATAAAAAGATAAAAGGATAAATCTTAGATTAAGGTCGTGCTTCCTTCTTTTCCAGTTTTCCTTTTTTCAAATTGAAATTAGCAAAATAGAAACTTTATTTCAATATATGGGACTTAAAAGACAAGGAAAACTATAATTAGTTTTCTAAAATAGTAAATTACATCCAAATTACTATCATAGTAAGCAA
Source organism: Cynara cardunculus var. scolymus (assembly GCF_001531365.2). Classification (NCBI taxonomy): domain Eukaryota; kingdom Viridiplantae; phylum Streptophyta; class Magnoliopsida; order Asterales; family Asteraceae; genus Cynara; species Cynara cardunculus. The sequence goes on from NC_037543.1 coordinate 19,118,749, forward strand.
AGAGTAAAACTCAAAAGTTACAGGTTTAAAGACTAAAGACTAAGGGTCTTTATGTTAGCAAGTTAATAAGTTTAATGGAACTAACAACTATTTCGCTCAACTATGCATGATTGTTTTGTAGTGGTTTAATGATATAGAAAGTGACTTATCCAGTAAGCTTCTAGGGGGTGTTTATATAAAAAGCTAAGTTTTTTTTTTCCCAAACATTTCCCTTCCAACTAAAAAAATGCTCCTTACATATGCAAAAACTCTCTCAAACAAAACTTTTCCAACTTATACATACAGATTAATTCATCTAAACAACTTTATTCATACAGACAACTTTATACAAACAAAAACTTTTTCCAACAATGTGCATTCAGTATTCATGACTAAGGCCTTCGACCTATTTTTATAGTTAAAACTCAGTTGCCCAATTCTCAAATTATTAAACCCAAAACTAGTAATAAATGACAACTCGATGCCCCTTTTGGCTTTGATGCCTTGTGCGGCCGCACGGGCTGCACGTGGCCAGGGCCGGCCCTGCTCGATATATGATGTCACGATCAATGTCTGGGCATTTTAGACACTATTAATTACAAGAAAAAACATGTATTTTAAATTCTTACATGTCAAATTCAATTCATTGTCGGTTGGAAGCATTTCATTTTCTTTTATTTACATAAATTATAATATTAAAATATAATTATCGTAGGCTACAAATTAAATAATTTATTGAGTATTTAAAATCAATCTTAAAGCACAAAAGGTTGTACTTCAATCATAAATATATTGATTTTCTCATGTGCATTTAATAATGATATTAAATTATAGGAATTTTAGACCTTATGCCAAAAACATTTGTTAAGAATAAGGGGCTGTTTATCCAAATGTTTATCCGATAAGTGTTTACTTATAAGAGTTAACGCTGTAATTTATTTTGATGTGTAAGATTTTAGTAATCAAAATGTATTGAATGCAACAATTTACCGGATAAGCGCTTATCTGGGTAAGAGTCGTAATTTTCACTTAACGGGCAAAACTCTCCATCCTTCTCATCGCTCTTACCTCGCAAGATTCTTGGCCCTTGTCATGTTCATCCGATAAAGAAATTTATTTGGTAAACACTTTCTAAGTAAGCGTTTAGTAAACGGCCCCTAAATTGGCATGACAGATATACATAAAAAAGGTAATAGGAAAAACAACACAAATGTTGTCAATATTGGATGTTATTATTATTGTTATTAATTACTATGATTGTTGTTGTTAATAATATTATATATATATATATATATATATATATATATATATATAAACTTGGGATTGTGTAAGAACAATCAATTTGTTTTAGACTCGTAAGACAATATAATAACAGTGAACCTTTACAATAAAATATTGTGAATGTTTTAAAAGATACTGAACCTTTATAACAAAAAAATTCTGTAAAATGTTTGTTTTGTACCTTCACAGTGTTTTTGCTGTGAATGTTGAGTATATCTTTGTACCTATCTCACAAGAACTCAACCCAATCCTACACACACACATATATATATATATATGTGTGTGTGTGTGAATGTATTTATGTCTTAAAAATAATAATAAATTGTGTGTATATATATATATATACACACACACCACAAATATGTTACAATTTGTGAGAACTGATACAAATATATTTTTTTACATGATATTTTTTTCATCATATTTTGGGATTTAAGATATTGATTCACACATATTTGTTTCATAACAAGTATTTCTTTCACATGTGAATATTTTTTACGCGTATTTTACATTTCACTAGCTGAAACAAATTTTTTTTCTCATATAATCTTTTCACAAGGTGAACACAAACATATGTGAAACAATATATTTAAACATAGGTTTTGATGAAAAAATCATGTAAAAATTATATTTATATTAGTTTTTACGGATTTATGACATATTTGTAGTTCTCATTTGATTATCGTTATATATATATATATATATATATATATATATATGTATGTGTGTGTGTGTGTGTATGTATAGGGGTCCATTCAAGAAAAAACTAGTTAGTTTGTGATAACTGTAAGATCCAATCTTAACCACAAATTAGGAACGTAATATTTTTGGTAATTTGACTTAAATTTTTAATTAAAGGACATTTTAGGTATTTAATTTTTTTATCTCTCCTCTGTCTCTCTCTCCTGCTTCCGGCCTCTGGTAAACCTTATTTCGACGAACACCATGTAATACCCAAAATACATATGATGTGATATCCAAAACACACCAAGTAAATTTTGAGAGCACTATGATACCGACTGTGGTACCATTGTGATACCAACTGTGGTATAATTGTGACACCAACTTTAGTACTACTATAATACCTACGTTGTATGTGTGTGTGTGTGTGTCTACAGTGTGTGTGCAATGCGTATGTCTACAATGTGTGTATGTGTTGCATGTCTGGAGGTTGGGTTGGAGAAGAAGGTTGGCATGGAGATGACCACCGGAGTGGAGGGTTCTCCTGGATGGTGGGTGCTATCGGATAGAAAGTGTTAGAGGGTGATCGATGAGGGCGTTTGAGGGAGAGATCGAGGGGAGTGTCGATGTAGATGGTGGTCAATAGTGCGGATGGGAAGGGAGATGGTCGTCGGAAACGGCGTCTTGGTCGGACAAGATGACCGGAGGAGGCCACCAAATTTTGGTCCTTGTGTGTCCATGTGTGTGTATATATATATATAATAAAGTATTTAATCTAATTAAAGTAAATTGGAATATTAAATTAATTATAGTAAATTTAATAATCAACCTAAATTACTTATTTATCCTTCTATTTTATTTTAAGAAAAATATTATTATCGTAATATGATTGGCTCATGTTCGATGCTATAGTTACCACAAACTAATTAGTTCTCATTTGATTAGGCTCATATATATATATGGGCTCATTCAAGAGAGAACTAATTAATTTATGGTAACTGTGAGATCCAATCTCAACTACAAATCAACGGATAAATTAGAAAATTAATAATTATGGTAGTTTGAGTTAAAATTATAATTAGAGGACATTTTAGGTATTTTTAAGAAACTCTTCTCTCATCTCTCATCTCTCCGACCTCCAATCTTCAGCCTTCGGTGAATATTAATCTGACAGGTACCAATTAATCACAAAGATACATAATGTGATACTCATTGTGATATATTATGATATTATTATGATACCAACTATGATACCAACTCAAATCTTAAAAACAAAGATACACAATGTGATACCCATTTCACCGGAGGTCGGAGATTGGAGGTCGGAGAGATGAGATATGAGAGAGGAGAGAGGAGTTTTTTAAAAATACCTAATATGCCATCTAATTATAATTTTAACTCAAACTATCATAATTATTAATTTCCTAATTTATCCGTTGATATGTGGTCGAGATTGGACCTCACAGTTAACACAAACTAATCAGTTCTCATTTGATTAGGCCCCTATATATATATATATATATATATATATATATATATATATATATGGGGAAGATCAAATGTTAACCAATAACTTTGTGTTAACTTTGAAAATCATGACAACCAATCAAATTATATTCTTCTTGTAGGTTTATGTCATGCTCATATTTTAATTACAAGGGTATTTCAGTAAATTTATTTGATATGACAATTAATGGGGAGTTACAAATCATCAAATCCCAAAAAATATACATTTATAATATTAATAATTTTTTTAATCTTGATCTTTCATGTTTATTGTTTTATCAGTTTTTAATTCGCATAGAAAACACGGTAGTAAAAAATTTCGGTATCGATCAAGCTAATATAGATAAACACAATGGAAAATAAATCAACAACAGTGAGAAGATTAAAATGGTTTATGATGACAATCGGAGTTCGAGGTCGGGAATTGAAGAAATTAACCAAAGCAAATGTCTTAGTAATAGATTTTTATTTTTTTAGATTCGTTTTAATCGAAATTATGTTCATTACGATGTGTTGTGTTTTTTATAACTCATCTTGTATTGATATCTTTTTTCTTTAATTATTAAAATACGTACCTAATTCACATGTTCAAATGGAAGTACATGCACGACCCATTTTCATATTGTCATATTACCGACTTTTATGAATCATGAACCATTGTGTTCATGTTACTTCTATCATATGAACACAAATGTTATTTTTTAAGCTTGATACCAAATCTTTATATTTGTGTAAGTGTTTGCACCCGGTGTTCATAGCGTTGGGGTTATGTGTTCATATATTTTATATGATATGAACAAGAGGTGAACACGATATGAACAAGGGGTGAACAACCATATAAGATCAGAAACATATATGAACAAGGGGTAAACCTTAAACAGTGTGGATGCAATTCATGTATAAAACTCTCATTGACAAATGATCGCTCCTGAGTGTGTTTATAATGAAGGAACTATTGTTCACAAGCTGTTCATATCGTGTTCATACATGTTTTTTTATTTATTTTCTTTCGTATAACAGTTATTCTTATTATGTTCATATTGTGTTTATAAATGTTATGCAGTCCAAGCTCATATATATGTCAAATTTTTGTTCGTATTTGACACAATAGTTCATATATATATAGTTGTGTTCATATGGTTCTTATATTAACAAAAATAAATTAACAAAAAAAATCATAGAATTTTGATTTTGTAACTCCCAATTAATTAATGATATGGGAGTTACATAATTTTTTTTTACCTAAATACCCTTTTCAACATTGTTCACTTATTTTTATGCAATTTTAAATTTAAAAAAAATAAGTTTTAATCATTATTAATCACAACCGTTTATTGAAAGATTGAATGGCTAAGATCGGTTAACAAAGTTAACACAAAAACTTTGGTTAACATTTGATCTTACCCCTATATATATATATATATATATATATATATATAGGGTATATTTCTTTTACAACCTTGTGTATTTGTACAACCCTTGCAACCCAATTAATTGAGATATTTATAGAAATGATGGGTGTACATTTATTATGATTTGAATATTTATGGAATATGAATAAAGTTCATTAATTATGATTAATACTTTATATTAGGAAACAATAAAACTTCTATAAAATCACATATACATCAAATGAAATGGACGGTTGAGATTGAGTTGTATTGGTTGCACAAATGTCAAGGGTTGTATAATAACCAACCCCTCTCTCTCTCTATATATATATATATATATATATATATATATTTTTTTTTTTTGTTTTTATTGCATTAACTTTTTAAGAGTACTGTTTTTTCGTGGGGAAATTAATGAATTAATATGCTTATTGTCTTGAGCGTTCTTGGATTCTTGGTACCCATAGACCAGGAAATATACGAGACGTTGACATGACACTAGACACATTTATATCAATCTATCTGTATATATACATATATATATATATATACATATATATATATATATACATATATATATATATATATACACACACATACATAGACTTGGGATCATGTGAGGTCAAAGGTTTTTCATAAGACCCGTAAGACCAATTCTCAACCCTTTGATTAGATCTACAATCGTCAGATCGGATTATTCATAAACGCCTAGAGACTTCTCAATAATTACAAAATTGTCAGCGTGCAACTTTAGACCATTAGATCATTAGCTTATAAAATTGATCAATGTACATAAATTGGTCTTACGGGTCTCACGAAAAACCCTTGGTCTCACGTGAACCCA
>NC_037543.1:19124465-19143886 GCF_001531365.2 Cynara cardunculus var. scolymus
ATATATATATATATATATATATATATATATATATATATATATAGGGTTGGGTTCTAATGAAACGGAAAGTTAAAATAAGAAGCGTAAGAAGGGATCTTTCACCCTTGGATGGACGTTAGGATGACATGCACCGAGATGCACTCATGAATCAATCTCAGTATTAAGCACGACTCATAGGTGGGTTTGAGATTAAAGGTGATCAAGGTCCAGATCTTTTCTCACGCTTCTCACCTTAACTCTACTTCTCACACGATCTTTCTCCTATATACATATGTGTGTGCGTGTGTGTATGTTTGTGTGTGTAATTTTACGTTAACGATCAAATTAATGCATTTGGCTCTATCATCTTCTACATGCTTCATTCAATTCTTTCTAACATCCTGGAATTCTACTAACAAAGGCCGAAATTGACAGTGTGCCATAAGAGTTTTGGTAGCATGTAGCTTCGAACCCAAGAAATATGAGATTTTCACTACATCCTCCTACGTTTTAACCAACACACCACAACCCAAGTGGTTCGTAATTTTTGTTTGAAATTCCCTGTCAAAGAAATAAAAATAAAAAATTTAAAAGTACGATCTATTTCGATACAATTTCTTTATTTTTAACATGCAATCATGCATGTGAGTAGCTTCTGGCATGTAGCTCAGTTGGTAAATAGGCAGGGTGATTTTGCCCAAATATATAAGACAAGTTCGGTTCGATCCTGGCACCCTCGCTAACCTCAACCGTTGAAAATCGCTTTACATTCGTGTCCTCGGAGACGAGTTTCGTGTGAGACCTGTTGAGATTGCCGATAATCAACTTTATGTCCAAATCAGTAGTTTTGGAATTTGGAAGTTTAAATTGATCTTTACCATGAAACTGTGAAAGCAGATGGAATATTTTGTTGGATTATGCTTGGCTTTTGTGGGAAAATCTGTGCCATACATTTTGGCTGTTTTTCTCACACCAACGGAGGCCATTCAATGGATATCATGTTAACTGTCAAATGATCGAATATTTGTACAAGAAAATCCAAAATTACAGGGACCGTTTACTAAATGTTTACTTGGTAAGTGTTTACCAAATAAATTTTTTTATTGGATGAACAGGACAAGGGCCAAGAATTACCAGGTAAGAGCGATGAGAAAGATGAAGAGTCTTAACCGATAAGTGAAGATTACGACTCTTACTCAGGTAAGCGCTTACCCGGAAAATTGTTGCATTTAATACGTTTTAATGTACTAAAATATTATTCATCAAAATAAATTATGGTGTTGACTCCTATAGGTAAGCAGTTACCGGGTAAGCATTTGGGTAAACATCCTCTCAGTGTTGATATAATGCACAAAGTTATAAACCAAAAGTTTCATATATTATTTCATATACGAAATAATTTGTGTAAACATATACTTTATACAATGTTGTTTAATATGTGAAACGTTCAAAACTGTTTTTTTTTTCCACAAACAGAACAATGTTTCACGTATGAAAGAACACTGTATTTTCACACAATTAAGCAGTTTCGTACATGAAATAACAGATGAAAATTGTTTGTAAGTTTATATAAATTACTGGGTTTGTAAATGATTATGCGTCTAATCAACATAGTCAATTATTTAACAAATAATCGAACAATGATTGAAATAAATCTATGTCGACAAGGGTCAAAAGGAAAAAAAAACGTGTATAATAAGTTATCCATCTCATCGTTCAATCGCTCATCATGTACACATATGTTCAATTTATATAACATTTTGAAATAATTTTCTATAATAAAAAGTGAATTAAAATACTGGATAATTATAATATACTCGTTTTTAAACATGGTAATTATAAAAAAATATTACCTAAGAGAGATTATTAAATAATAGATTTTCAACTATATGTCAAAATTAAGAGTAAATTACATTTTTAGTCCTTGTGGTTTGTTGAAAGTTTTTATTTTCATCTTTATTATTTGGAAATTACGATTTTCATTCTTATTGGTTTATAATTGGGTAAATTACATGAAAAAGTAACGTACTTTAATTTGATTCTTATTTTGGATAACGTACCTTCAGAACTTTCATTTTGGTACCTAAAATGAAAAGTTTTTAAACATTTAAATATTCGAGTAACCGATTGAAGCATTAATCAGTTATCATGTTGATGTGGCGAGTGATGTGGTATCCAACTCAGTATTCTTTGCTAGTCAACCCAAAATTTCATCTCATCACTCGTCACACCAGCATGGTAACCTGATTAATACTTCAACCAGTTACCCGGGTACTTAAATGTTTAAAACTTTACATCTTAGGTACCAAAATAGAAGTTTTAAAAGTACATTATCCAAAATAGGAATCAAGTTAAAGTACGTTAATTTTTCATGCAATTTGTCTTTTATAATTCATTATGTTTTTTGTTCTTATGATTTAAAATTTATTGTTTTTATCGTTCCTATGGTTTATAATTCATTTCTATTTTTGTTCTTCATACTTAAATAGTATTTTAACCTCAGGGACGAAAATATGAATGAATTGCAAACCATAGGAAAGAAAATCGAAATTTCAGAATCACAGGGACGAAATCCACAACTTTTAACAAACCAAAAGGACGAAAAACGCAATTTATTCCAAAATCAAAGATAATTATTGGTTTTTTTATTAACCTGGATATCCAACCCGCTATGCGAGCCGACTAATCCCAAGACGACCACCTGCTTTGCAGATAGCCCGGAGTCACCGCATTTGAACCTCCGTGGCCACAAGGGGATTTTTATTCCTCCTTGATTTGAACCTGAGACATCCTGGTATTTTTGACCTTTGGAGTCAAGCTCAAACCAATCAGACACCACTCTTGTGGTAAAAAAATCAAAGATAATTATGGTGATCAAGATGGAGATAGGGTCGTACTCAATGTCTCAATGACAACTCGTTTCACATTAATGGGAAGTATTATTTGTGAGCTTGTGACCTCATTTAAGTGGGGTAGATGTGTGACAATTCGTCCTACATGGAAGAAAAAAAAGATTTGTGGCTTTTTCTTTATAAGTTTTAAGTTGTAGACTACCAATAATGTTTTATCATGCTTTTAAATTGAATTATAAGTTATTGAGCTACTCTATTATTTGACTTTGTTGAATTAAAAATGGCATCAATGTCAATCTTTGTACTATATCATCAAGGTGGTGGACCGGACCTCATCGAGCACGATAAATCCCTGTGGATGTGTTTGTAACATCTTAAGTGAATCTCACATCACAAATAAACAAGATATTTATGAGTAGGCCTAATGATAACGTAAGGAATTTAAGTGAGAATGTTTGTAACAACTCATCCTATATTAAATGACGTGAGTTGTGGTATGGCGGCAAGGTCAAGTCTCAAGCCTTACGAATTACGGTGATGCTATGATGTTTTACAAGATGTGCCCTAAGGTAAGTGCGTGTGCGTGTGCGTGTGCGTGTGTGTATATATGTAAGTATGTATGTATATTTGTGTGTGTAGTGTTTTGAATAATCTCATCACTTAATATAAAACTAAAACCCAATACTTACACAAAATGCAAATAAAGGTTTAATATTCAAATACTGAAAACATGGATAAAACTCTATTATCCAAAACATCAAAGGATGGATAGAGTCCAATATACCAAAACCATAAATTATGGATACAATTTATACCCAAAACAACACCGAGAACATGGATAATACACTATCCAAAAACAACATCTTTCCGATGACGGGAGAGACCCGTATCCATTAAATGTGGCGAACACAAAGTAATCCGTATATCACGTTACCGAGTTTCTCTCAAGATCAATGGGCATTGTGTACAACTCTACCGAGTACCATCGCGAGACCCAAGCTCCGTGTACGACTCCAACAAGTACAATCGTAATCCCCATCTCCATATATGACTCCAACGAGTACAATCGTAATCCCCATCTCCATATATGACTCCAACGATTACCACCACAAGCATTAGGATGACCATGATTCCTATTCGACCTATAGATGAGCCTCAATCACAAAAGTCAATAGTCTTCGTATACGACTCATATGAGTACCACAACAAGACCCTAGTTTCGTATTCGACTCATACTAGTACCACCACAAGTTTTCCCAATCATTGATTTGGTGATCACTCACTAGAAACTATAGCGAGAACATCAAAACTTATTACTTAAACCACAAACATCGACTCACCAGTCTCGAAATCTGACTCGATGCAAGTTCATCTCTACATATCAACTACCATCGACAACTCATAGGTCCCGTAGTCTGACCCTAAATGAGTCAATCTCCGTAATACCCAAAATGATATCATATGACTCATATGCCTATAGTCCATTGCAATACAGTCTAAATTATATGACTCCAAATGAATAACCAACTCACTCAAAACATGTAATTTCCAAATAAATATGTAATAGATGCAAACCACGTCCAAAGCTCAACATTGAGCAATTTAAACCAGACACATGTCCTCAAAATTCATTTCAACCAATATCAAATCGATAAACACCATGACTTATTTGACTACTCAAATAAAATCCAACATAAATCAATAAAATGCATTTGTTTAATAAATAGACAAACTCGTGCTCAAAAAGTATGATTAATTCAAAAACCCATCTGTAGTTGGGATGAACCATCTTTAATTGAAAACCATACATTTATGTCTCCAAAATATCTCATAACACAATAATATGTGTTCTCCATACGATTTACAAATCGGATGGACTAATGCTGTATATTGTCAAAACCTCCATTAATCATAAAAAGCCACAATCTTATGTCTGATTTCAGTTCTCAAAATGTCCAAAAACCTCAAATGTAAATATTTTCCAAGATTTATGAAATCAAATGTACCAAGAATGAAAATCACATCAAATAGTTAACATATTTGATAAATATCAAGAGAACAGCTAAAAATCCCAAAAATGTATATGTTATTAATAATAACAACGGGATTCTATGTGTTACAGATTCTCCGTGTATGTGAATGAAAGTAAATATTTACCTATTTAGGGGTTTTAGATTTTTTGTTTCATTTAATATTTATTTAATTCTTAAGTGTCGTACAAACTTTTATGTCTAAAAAAGGTATAAAAAACATGTCTTATAAAATAACGCGTCGTGATGCGCCATAATATGCTATAACACGTCATAACGCGTTACAATGGAAGTCAAACCTTAGAGTGAAGCCACAGGGGTTAACATGGATGGGAACCCAAGACTCAACGCCATACGCGCCATTACGAGGCCATACCTAGTTATTTAGAACCATGATTAGCTCGTTTAAGTAGGGTGGGGATTGTGACAATCCGTCACACATGAAATAGAAAATAAGATTTCTGAACTCTTTATACGACCGAAGTTTTGAATTACCAATAATTTTCATAACGAGTTTAATTACCCATGCTCTTTTCCTCTTTGATCAATCTCTTTAATGATCTCACTAAAATTCTGCTACACATGAACTATTAAACCTACAAAATTTACAAGTGTGGTAGGAGCAAATATTTATATTGAGGTCTCATTTGGTTTGCAGGAATGTAATAAATCTGGAGGAATTTGGATTTCAAATCCATTTCAATCTCATGTTTGGTTTGTTGTATTTTCCGGATTTGAAATCATAGGATTTAATTGAAATCCTACAAACATAGGATTTTGAAATCCTTAGGGGGTGCACGAGATTGTATGAATTAAGGTTTTAAAAAATGTTAAAAACATATTATTTTATAATAATCGATTAATAAAAATGTAATTTAATTATTTTTATAATTTTTTTGTATAAATTATTTATAAATAATGGAATCCAATTTCATTCCAAATCCTACAAATCAAACACACCAATGATTTCAAATCCATTCCACTCCAAATCCCTCCATAAAATCTGAATCCCTAAAAAACAATCATGCAAACCAAATGGAGGGCCGTTTACCAAACACTTACCCGGTAAGTGCTTACGGGTAAAATTTAACACTATTATTTACTTACCGGGTAAGATTTTAGTCCACGAAAACGACATCGTATGCAACAATTTACCCGGTAAGCGCTTACCGTGGTAAGAATCGTCGCCCTCACTTACCAGGTAAGACTCTTGGTCTTTGTCTCGCTCTTACCGGATAAGATTTTTGGTCTTTACCATATTCATGCGATGAGGTAATGTTACTTGGTAAGCGTTTACCCGGATAAGCGTTTGGTTACTAAACGCTTACCCGGGTAAGCGCTTATCAAGTCACGTTAGTTTACCAGATAAATATGGCAAGGATTAAAAATCTTACCCGGTAAGAGCGAATGCAATAATCGAGTCTCACCTGGTAAGTGAGGACGAGGACTCTTACCATGGTTAGCGCTTATCGAGATAAATTGTTGCACACGATGCGTTTTAGTGAATAAAATCTTACCTGATAAGTAAGTGATAGTGTTGAATTTTTCCGGGTAAGTGTTTAGGTAAACGGCCCCTTAAAATGACAAATGAAGTGATGTGTATGCAATTGTACAATTAGTACATGTTTGTTCATAAAAGGAGTTAAAACGAGTTCAAGAAAACAACAAATAAACCTATATAATGTAATGGTTCCAATTCATCGAATAATAATCCTTTTCTTGTAGACGAAATCACGTCTTATCAATCAATTTCGCGTGTTTACATCATTCCTTTATCGAACATACATGGTTGTGATGAATGTGACGTAAGTTGTTCGGAATAAACCATAACCTAACTACATTTTAATACTCTGAATTGATATTAGCTGAAGCTGTTAATCAGTATAAAATATAATAACTAAAGTATCTTGTTGTACTGATATAATATTGTCTAACGGATACTTAAGATATGTCGTTTAATGCATGAGAGAGAAAAAAGAGACGATATCGAGCCAAAAAAACACGTCCTCAACGGTGTCAATGAGAAGCAAAATTAACAACATTGGAACCTATTGGTCTATTCTTCATTTCGTTATAGAATTCAAAAAATATCATGGATTTTGTTGGTGACAAATTCCCCACACGAAAACATGTTTTAGTTTTTCTCACCGCTATACACCGGTGACAAATTCTCCATACTATCTTTGTTTTTACTAAGACTAACACTACTAGAAAACAAGGTATCAGCGACGAAAAAATCTCTCGCTAATATGTCGCTGAATTTGTTCCCTCGCTGAAAGTAACCCATGCAAATCCGTCGCTGATTTCCATCGCTGAAAGTAACCCATGCAAATCCGTTGCTGATTTCCATCGCTGATCCGTCGCTGATAGCATTACTTATGAGCTTTTGACCGACATACTATCAGCGACGAAAGACACCCTTTTAGCGATGGATTTGCGAGGGAAATTTCCTCGCTGATACCCTTCACTTTTCACTACAACAAAATTGGGTTTATAGGACACCCACAATCTCTAAGCGTCCCAATAGACCGTTTTATATGATTGAATTTATAGGACTAAAATATAAAGTGTCATATCTAAAGGTGTTGTAATAAGTTTATATGACGTTTTTGGGTGTCTTAACAAGTTTTTTGGGACATTTTTAATACAAAGTGTCGTATTAGCGAATTTATAGGACACTTTCTAAACTCAATTTTTTTATAGGACATTTGTTTTTATAGGACATTTTTTCAAATAGTGTCCTATAAAGTTGATAATAGAACGCTTTATATTAAAAATGTCCTAAATAACTTATTACAACGTAAAAAAACGTCATATAAACTTATTACAACACCTTTACATAAGACATTTTATTTTTTTGGTCGTACAAGCTATATCCTATAAAGAGGTCTATTAGGACACTTAGAATTTGGAAGTGTCCTATAAACCCGATTTTGTTGTAGTGTAATTGCATTAAAATTGAACATATTATGTTTTGGTTCCTAGTTTGAAGAACCCGCTTCCAAAAACTTCATTTTAGGAAACATACCATATTTTCATACAATTATCTGAACATGCTATAACTCTCTGTAAACAAAAAATTATTAAACTTTCTTGTTTGAGATATCTGATCGTATGCCAGATAAACCTTTTGAAAGGAACATATACATAATCCGTCTTCAATCCCATATACCGTTTTTTAAAAAATTCAAAATACCAACTTTTAGTATATATACATCTCTATACACATATATAGCTATATGTACTTGTCCTTACTAGAAACAAAGACACTACAAAACACCAAATATTCCAAAGAAAGTACTGTTCCCGAGAGCAACGTGAATGTTGATAACGATAACGATAATGTTTTTCTTATTATCAGTGAATCAAAAAGCGACATTTATGGATGGCCATGTGCATGAGGAACCAAACCATACATAAAACACGTTCAACGTTTATCAATCGTCCACAACGCTCGTGATACCAAAAGGCATAATGACCCAAAACAAGAGTCGTTGGTCATGGAGGTAACGTTAGGATAGTACTACAAAAGAAAGAATGCGATAGTTTTGGTCTTTTGTATAGTATGATTAAGATGGGGACGACAAAAGGATATAAGTTGAAGTCAGTCATTTGTTTTGTGGAACACATTAACCGATTGGAAGTCATTTATCGTTCATGTAGACTCCTATTATACGATTCAAAGTTAGGCCACCTATATAGGGTGAGGGTGGCAGTGGCACCCATGTCGTTTCTTGCAACGTGGAGCCACCTATATAGGGTGGCAGTGGCACCCATGTCGTTTCTTGCCACGTGGAGCCGGTGAAGCACATCAAAAGGGGAAAAAAATCACCTTCGTTTTATAGCACGATTTATAAGTTTTGGAGGTGGGTCCCATAAATCAGGAATTATTAAAAAAATGACCGTTTTTTAATAAATAGCCGTTAACTAGTCCTTTTTGACCATTTTTTTTTGGTATTTTTTGGCCTCTAAATACTATAAATATGTAACAAGGTTGAGAGGTTTACATACCAAGTTTTCAATTTGCAAAAAAACGTTCACAATTCTCGTAATAAAACGTATTTTTAAAGTGTATTTGTGTGACCTGTACGACAAATTTAATAATGTATTAAAAATATATATCATTAAAAAGTTAAAAAAAAATAGTTTTTTAAGGGTCGGACCGGTTGGGACGGGACCGGTGGCCCATAACTGGTTATAAACTAGCCTGATCGGTCTTCATCTATTCGACCGGGTAACCGGGACCGATTATAGCTGGTTTAGTTATGAGAAATCTTAGGACCAGTTAGGCTCGACCCAGCCCGATCTAGAACCGATTTTTGGCCATCACTACTCTGACCTACTGCCCACATAAGGTCTTAATGGGCTGCTGAGCTCGAATTTTATGGTTTTGAGCTTTGATGTTGTCGATTATAACTTATGTAAGATGATGAAATAGGCTTAGTCCGGCATGGGATTGGTTATGATCTGAAAGTCGGGGATCGGGTACAAGTTTTATGGGGTTTGAAGGCCCGATCAGACCTGAGATCAGTTATTAAACTGAGACTGGTTATGTATTGCACCAATTTTTCAAAAAAAAAAGTTTTTATAAATTATAATACATGATATTTTACAAAATTTCAAGTTTTATTTTTCAAAATTTCCATGTTTTTATGAACGTTTTTCACGATTTCTTCTACTTAAATGTATTATTTAATATATATTTCAATGCTAAATTCAAAACTCATAAATCATGTATAACAATTTGATGTAAAAATAATTTAAACCTTTTATTTAACCAAGTTGGGCCCGAGATTGCATTTGGACAAACCCGATGGAACGGAAACGGTTACCGGGCCTAGGATCAATCCTAGGATTTTGGTAGGGATCAGAACCTACCGCTCAGTTTTAAAGGAACCGATTTGAAACCAGCCTAACATTATACCAACTTTTAATCAAAGAACGTTGAATATGCATATGACTCTGTATTGATCCAAACAAAATAAGAAACACCGCATCAGAGTTTAATCACAAACTTATACCAAATCATATTTAAACTATCAAGCTATAACCAACATGGTGATGAAAAACGGTTTTATATAAATTATCAGTATTTCTTGAATTTCGCTGAAATTTTTATGCCAAAAACTATATATTGATAGATTTTCTAGTATTTATCCATGACCCCTTTTTACATCTCGCCCATGACCTATAAGATGTCAAACTAAAGGCTTGGCGCAAACTCTTTCTGTGCCTTTCACGGCCATGAACGGTTTCCTCACACCCGTGAACCACGATGAATCAAAAAATCCATGTTTTTAGCATTTGGATGGATCTATTTAGTATTCACATATGGGTTTTAGTATAAACTCTCTTCTTTGTTTTCAACCATAGTATCAAGAAAATCAAAGATAAACACATAATCAGAACTAGTGATGGCCAAAAACTGGTCTCGGGCCAGGCCCAACCGGTCTCAAGATTTCTCATAACCGGTCTCGGTACTGATCGAAAAAATTGAGCCCAGTCAAGCTTTATTGTAACCGGTTATGGGCCACCGGTCCGGTCATTAAAAAATATTTTTTTTATTTTATTTTTTAATGATATATATTTTTAATACATCATAAAATTTGTAATTGGGTCACTCAAATACACTTTAAATTTGCGTTTTATTATAATTAAAATTACATTGTCTTACAAAATATAGCGATAAACCGATAATTATGAACGTTTTTTTGCGTTTTTTGCGAATCGAAAACTTGGTATGTAAATTTCTTAATCAAGACACTTATATATAGTGTTTAGAAAGCAAAAAATACAAAAAAAGCCCAAAAAACGGCTAGTTTTTTTTAAAAATAACGGCTACATTTAAAAAAAGCTACATTTTTTAAAAATCGAATCGGACTGGGCCGGTCCATAACCGGTCTCGGTCTCGGTCCCATGAAACACCTCAAATCCATAACCGGTCCCAAATTTCGGTCCTATAACCGATCCTTACTGGTCCCGGGCCGGTTTGGCCATCACCATCAGTTCTAATAGCTTTGAGAGCTTGAATTACAATTTGTAAGTTTGATTTGTAACTCTCTTTAACTTGGGCTTCTCTTCCATGAATAAAAGCCCAATAGATCCCAATTTTTTTAAGACCGCTTGAAAGCTAATCCTGCTTTTCTTCTTGCTTGACTGACTTTCAAATTCCGATGCGTATCTGATACCAATAAATCTTTGCCGAGGAGGCCCAGGTCTACATACAGGTTTTGGATCAATAGAGTGAGGAACGAAGACAGTGATTTGACTGCTGGGATCCCAATACCATTGATCGAACCATGTTATATTCGTGAGTTATTTGCTTTCTTTATTCGTGTTTGCCGTCTTAATTTTATTATTCGACTTATTCGTTCATTATTCACGTGTTGCTAATCAAAATATCACATATTGTTTTGTTTCCCCCGTAAAATTTGTAACTTTACTTCTTTTTACCGCTTATCGTAAGTTTTAGTACACAATATTTCTTCATTGGATCACAATATACAACATCTATATGTCGTTTATCCGTTTTTATTGTACGAGATCAATTTGCGTTGTGGTTTCTTAACGTCTTTTGGACCCGTACGTGAAATCACTTGATCGTTATCGATATTCGAAACTACGACCCTACACTAATTAGAATATCTAGTAAGAACCCTAGACTTGATTAGGGCTGTAAACGAACCGAACGTTCAGCGAACCGTTTATGAACCGTTCGGCGGAAAGTTCGTTTATTTAATAAATAAACGAACATGAACAAAATTTTTTGTTCGTATAGTTAAACAAACGAACATGAACATGAGTCTCGTTCGTTCATTTATGTTCGTGAACGTTTGTTCATTTATGTTCGTGAACGTTTGTTCATTTACGTTCGTTTATGTTCGTTTACGTTCATTCATATTCGTTCGTTTATATATTAATTTTTAATATATAACTTTTTATTTATTTAGTTTGGATTCAAAGTTTAAAAAGCCTTTGAAGTATTGGGCCTTTTAAGTATTGGTATATTAATGATGGTTGATGAATGATGATTGTTTTGTGTATGTTTAATCTATGGATAATTGTTGTGTAATAGTTAATTGAATGACAGTATTGGTGTTTGTTTGTTTATGTTCGTTTATGTTCGTGTAGGTCTGTTCGTTTACATTCGTTTATGTTCGTTTAACATGTTAACGAACGGCCATAAACGAACACGAACACAACTGATTTCTAAACGAACGAACATGAACACAATTATTTTCGTTCGTTTACCGTTCGTGTTCGTTCGTTTATTCGGTTAAGCTAAACGAACGAACATGAACAAGCATCCGTTCGTGTTCGTTAGGTTCGTTTACAGCCCTAGACTTGATACATCTCATTATCCCACTTCATACAATGCATGATTCTGAACACAAAATCAACATTTGATTCCATTTTCGATCGTTAACACACCTCGAATACGATTTTCTTGCAATATTTAGGAACAGAAAGAAAACTAACATCCGAATAACATTTGGTTACTGTGTTTAATTATAACAACTATTTAGCTTGAAATTCAAGTATCCTAGAAGAGGGTTTTCCTTGCATCGCAAGTTACTAATTGAGGTTACGAAGAAGAATGCCTTCGAACGTGATCCCAGGCCCAAAAGCCAAAGCAAGTCCCCATTCTTCTCCATTCTCTCTGTTCATCAACTCTTCTTTCATGTATTCCATCACGTAAATGATGGTGTTACTGCTCACATTCCCAAAATCCATCAATGCCCTTCTGCTACAATCCAGTTTCTCCCCTCTCAACTTCAATGTGGTCTCCAACCGGTTCAGGATCGCCGGACCGCCAGGGTGCACCGCCCAGAACAGATCATTGAAGTCCTCCAAACCACCAGCTTTCTCCATCAGTTTCTGGCAAAACCCTTCAATGTTATCGTCTATCTTTTGTGGCAAGTCTCTTCCCAGCTTGAAGTTTATACCCTCTTCAGAAAGCCGCCCGTCGATCACACTATGAGTCCCTGGGAGGAACTGTTGAACAGCGAAGCTCAGTTCCATGAAAGGAGATTCGACTTTGGTCATTGGGTCAGCGCCGATGATGGCGGCTGCTGCTCCGTCTCCGAAAAGAGCAGCTCCGACTAGATCGTATGGGCGGGATTTGTTTGGTGGCCTAAACCCTAAAATGGTGGTTTCAGAAGTGGTTAACAAGACTCGGCTTCCAGGGTTGTTTTCGGCTATATCTTTAGCGATTCGAAGGCCTGTAACGCCCCCGTAGCATCCCAAGAAATAGAGCATCACGCGATTAACATCGCTTCTTAGGCCGAGTTCGCTAGCGAGATAGAGATCGCCTCCTGGAAGTCTGATTTCGCTTGAGGAAACATAGATTACATGAGTGATATCTCCTGCAGGCCTACCCCATTGTTTGATGCAGGCTAAACTAGCTTCCTTTGCCATCTCGGTTACGGCTTGGTTCGCTATATCGAGCCTTTGCGTAATAGTTGGTGAGCCTTCGGTTGCTAGTTCTGGATACTTGTCTAGGATTTCTTTGGACATTACTGTGTATCTGGTCTTCACTGTGGTTGTTTTGCCTACCATTTGCAAAAACAAGAACAAACAAAAAGGAAAGATTGTTGAAGATGTAAACAAAACTAAATGCATGCATGCATGCATTGAAGGTACAATTTTTTATACATGTTTTCGTAATTTGGAGTTGTGGTGACCGATCGATTTGAGCTTAGTCTCCAAAGGTCAAAAGTATCAGGAGGTTCAGGTTCAAATCCAAGGAGGAACAAAACAGTCGTGTTTTAAAGAAGAAGAAGTACTACACAAGTAAATACGGGTAATTAACCAAATTAAGCGTGCTTACACAAGCGTGCCAGCTTCTCTTTCATGGCGAAATCAGCGCAGTTGGTGTCACGGAAGTAGCCTTCAACCAAGCAATCCTGTGGAATGAGTTGGCTCGGGAAGGCCTTGCCGATTGCCAGCACGGTGGCTTTTCCAGGAGTAGGAGCGCGCCTAGTTGCGGATGAATCGCGGCGTTCAGCGACACCGTTGCCGTTGGTGTTTGACATGGTTGGTTATGGGAAGAACACCACAAGTTGAGCTTAAAGGAGATGGAGATTTGGTGGAGAAAGGTTGATGAAGGTGGGATGTATATATAAGGAGTGAATTTGGGGGTTCTTGGAGAAAGTTTGGTTTGGAGAAGAAACAGCATGAAAAGGTTAAAATAAAGAGTTCTTGTGGGTTGAATGGTGTGTTGGAAGTGTGATGGTGTAAGTAAATCAAGAATCATTTGTTATATATATAATACCAGATTTCCTCTTTTTGTGGGAGACCTGATTTTAACTTACTAAATATTATCATCCTAACTTTTCATAGATTGGAAAGATGTAAATCATCCTATTTTCTTTGTGTGGTTTTTGAATTACTTGTAATCTTGAATTTTATGTAACATGTATCAATAAACAGTATTTTATTCATAAAAAATGATTTTTAAGAGTTTTTGTCGAATGTTTTATAATATAATATAGATATGTACACACACACACACACACACATATATATATATATATATATATATATATGTAGTCATAGGTTTATTTGAGAAGTGATCATTAGCCCTTTATCTGGTCAAAATTTGCGGCTTTGACTGGGAAGTACCGGATAATTCCTCACATGGTATGCGGAAGATAGAGAGGTGGTTTCATAACTTTTACAAATAGGGGGCAAAACAAGTGCATATGTGAACCCGTGTGATTCACATATGAACTATATGTTCATATGTGGACCAGTGTAATTCATATATGAATTAATTAAATTATTCACATATGCACTCGTGTGATTTATATATGCATCCATGTGATTCACGTATGAACTAATTTAACTGTTTTATGTATGAACCTGTGTGATTCACATATGAACTAATTAACTGATTTACATATGAACTATGGGTTCGCATATGCACGTATGGGTTCACATATTTATTTGTCTGCCGATTTGTAATAGTTACGAAACTATCCTTCTATTTTTTGTTTGATCAATCAAAATCACAAATCTTGATCAGTCAAAGTCGCAATTCTTGATCAATCTTAACTGTATGAAAGGCTAAGATCACTTCCTTACTTCTCAAATACTTGCAACTTCTTAAATGAACCTCTCCCTATATATAGCCCAAGTCCACATGAACGGAGTCGCGGACAAATCTCAAACAAATGTTTTTTTTATCATCAAAAGTGAAATTGCAAACAATAAGTAATGATACTTCGTGCAAAACAACTTCTTCGAGTGAGGACAAGTATAAAAAAACAATCTATGATAAAAA
Source organism: Cynara cardunculus var. scolymus (assembly GCF_001531365.2). Lineage (NCBI taxonomy): Eukaryota > Viridiplantae > Streptophyta > Magnoliopsida > Asterales > Asteraceae > Cynara > Cynara cardunculus. The sequence continues at coordinate 19,139,612 of NC_037543.1, forward strand.
CACTAAGGGGCTGTTTGTTTTTAATAAAAAAGCTCTTAATGTCCTCTTAAGTCTGAATCGGTCAGACATAAGAGGATTCAGTGTGTTTGTTTTTTTTCAATTAAGAGCTTAAAAGCTCTTATTAGGTCTGAAAATTTAAGTGGTTGCGAAACCTCTTATTACCTCTTATTTCAAATCGTCGCCTACCTACTCTGATCTCTTTGCGCTCGATTTCTCTAGATCAACTATTCTGTCTCGATCTCTCATCTCTCAACTTTGTCAACTGTCGATCCATATCAACTCTCGATCTCTCATCTTCAAACTTCAGATTTCAGACGCAAAAAACAAACAGTCTGACTGATTCAGATTTCAGACTTCAGCACAACCTCTTAAAAATCAGAAGTGAATTCAGACTTCAGACTTCAGCACCTCTTAAAAAACAAACGCCACCTAAAAAAAACATAAATCATATACACAGTAGTCAAATTGTTGACAAAACCATTAAACATTTTGGCATTTTGATAGTAGCCACTAGTGACTAGCCAAACACACATATCATAAATTCATATACTCAGTAGCCAAGACATATAAACAAAAGTATTGGAGAAAAGTTAGGCCAATCCGTCAATATCGAATCGAACTCGAAAGATATAAAGAACCATAAATTAAAGATTATCATTGCAAGAAAATCCACGGGATTTTCCGTCGTGATTGAAGACCGTTGCTGAAGATTGGAAGGTCGACATCGACTTGAGCAGATTTCTCAAATACGTGCGATGCGAAGTAGAAGGAAGAAAGGCGAAGAGATTTTCTTGGTTTCTCAATTGTCACGTCTTCAATCTGATTGGTTAAAACTTCAATTAAGTTTGGGGTTGGGCTCAAAGGCTTTTGGTCTTACATAGGCTGGGCCTAATGTTATAACACTAAACACTTTATAACATATAATACATAACTATTTTCTTTGAGGGCCCCTTATTTTCCATGGGTCGGGCACAAGCCCAGCCCAGCCCACCCTCCATCAGGAACGGGCCTGCATATGAATATGTATATCAATTGAGTTCACAATTATGATTGTACACCAAAAGCCCTTTCTTTTTTTCCATGTAACATGTGAATATAATTCAACATACTTTATATACATAATCAATATTCGATTGATTGGTCTGAGGTTATCAACAAACTTTTTTGTCTAAGTCAGTTCGTTTGTTTTTGTACAAGTTGCTTCTTTTTTTATCTAACTCACATCCTTTTTTGTTTGTTAATTTCAGGAATATCCCCATTCATAGGTCCGAGATCTACATCTATGAATTGGAAGGTCCGAATGATCCACAGTTTTTACAATCAATAGGTCTTCAAATCGTTCATTTGAAAAAAAAATTGAAACATTTCTTATTGGATAATCATGAGACTTGCCAAAAATCAAAATCATTTAGTGTGGAAAAGGCCCGTATCAATAAATCGTTCATTAAATTAATTCACATCAGTTCTGCTTATGTTGTAACAAAAGATTCTCCTTTTATGTGAAAAAGGCCCGTATCAATAATTATGATTGTACGTATGGACAATTTCTCAATTTCTTGTTCATTTGCAACAAAATATTTTTTTTTCGTACGTCGGTAAAAAAACATGTTTTTTGGGGGAGAGACGATACTGTTTCAAGTGTATAAGTTTTTAATAAGAGTTAAAATGATTAGTAAAGTGGCTGATACAGTAGATAGGATTTTCCATACCAATTATAATTAGTAGGTACACAGTATTCAGGAGAAAACATGGTACAGTTCCATGTTCACCCCCTAATCTTAAGTTAGAAAAATAACATTTTGTATTTCAATTGATTTTTCTAGAAATACATAACTAAGTTCATGTTGACAAACCATTAATTGTCACCACTCCATACCAGAGTTCAAACACCCTTACTGAAGTTACTCTAAATTTTGATTGTAAACAACCTGATCCTGTTATAGTGTTGCTACCAATTGAACATGTAAAAAAATAACAGATAAACCTATTCGTTGTACATATATTCTTATAGCATTAGTTCGATTTTGTTTCTAGAATAAACTTCTTGAAAACAATAAGAAAGTTCCACAAATTCACTAGTCCAAAAATCCAGCTTTGAAATATCTGCCACAAGAAACCACAAGTGCAGCTTCGAAAGATTTTTTACTTTGCCAACTCTAGATCAATCAGGGGGGGTTTTCGAACAACATTAACTAGACTTTAACTACATCGAATTTTTTTTTTTCAGACTAACCCAAATGCACTTTTTTGTTAAGTCATATATCGGCTTCTAGGGCATATGCAGAAAACATAAAGAACTGCAATAACGAGGTTAATTTGAGAAACACTTGTCGTGTTTAGAAAATTATTGTACTTCTGATTCAATATGTACAGATAAAACATCTTCCTTCTCTTTTCATGGACCTACATTACAACACGAAAGTGGAACCACGTGAAATCTCTAAGTACAAACTGTACTTGATTGATTAAAGCTTTCATATTTGTTTGCTAGTCATTATTTTCGTCTGTAGAGTTCACTTCTTTTATCATTTAGAACACGTGTTTGTTATGATTCTGGCTTACAAACTATATTTAAGGTAAATAAACCGAAACTCCTAACATCAGTGATTAAACGCTTGCGTTTACTCGGAAATGCACTGTTAGTCAATGCATGTAAGATGGTCCAAAAACCTACGGTTACAAATAGAAAACATATTAAACGCTTGCATTTGCTCCTTGGTGGTTCATTCTACAAGTGGTAGGTTTAAGTAGGAACTATAGATATTTCAAAATCTTGAAAACCAACTATCTGTTAATTAACCATAATAAATATTCGTAAATAATGAAAATGTATGATATTTAAGATGAATAATATTCATGAATATTTTATGGTTATTGATAAATTAAATATTTATAATAAAAATTGGTCCATAAATTCTCAAACATTTGGTAAATTCTAAATGAACCTCTAGGGAGAACTGGGTTGGGTTGGGTCGGACAGTTGCAACATTTAAACAACTCAACCCAATTATACTAGTTTGAAAAAATCACAACCTAACCCGACTTGTTAAAAGTATAACCCAACTCTTGCGGATTGGGTTTGGGTTAGTCGGGAACTATATATAAATTTGGTTCATATTTCCATTAGATTTTAGATGTGTTAGAAGTATTATCCATTGCTCAATTCAACCTGTATTTTTATTGTCTCGATTCGTCCATTGCTGGTACTGATAATGGGAAAGGCATACATTAAACAAAAAAGCCAAACACTTAAACAAGAGATGGAAAATATAAGAAGTATAAACAAGCTTATGGGTTACCAAAATCGACGTGGTAGTCATAGTCAACACACATATACCAAAGGGCCTTTGGCCTTATAGTATGTGAGTCTTTAGCCTTATAGGAGGTCAGGGGTTCAAACATTACCAAACGTGATGAGGGTGTGTGAGTTTATGTGTTTTATTTGTCATATATAAATATTATATACTTAAAAAACACACATACAGAAAATCGGGGAAAAAAATAATTGCAAACTAACAAAGTGCCAAGTACAGTGTATCTAAATATATTCTATTGACGTTACATATATACTAGTTATGAATTGACGAGTTGGGTTGAATTGAATTATATCTAACCCACTTTCAACTCTATTAATTAACAGTTTGGTAACGAATTGACAGTTTAGTGGTCTGGTCAGGTTTTTGGACCAGATCTATATTCCGTTTCACCTGCATCAACATCAGTTTTTACATTTTAAAAGTTATGGTTTAATTTCAGAGGGTTCAATAGTACACATAAAACATCTATCGTATCCCTTTGGACTCCTTATAAAATGTGAGTTCGAGTCTTCTTTAAACACTGTATATGTTATTTTTAACGTCTTATAAAATTAGTCGAGATATATGAAAAATAAAAATAAATCCCCCACATATGGGAGATAAGTATGAAAAAAGTGAAAAAGACAAATCATGTGACTTCCATGCATTGATGCCAGTTATTCTCTGCAACAAATTACCAAAAAGGACTTGAAACATATGTACACATTCTACAGCTATTCTAGCAGAAGGGTCTACTTTCGATTTCAATCTCATGTTTAATTTATTAAATTATTTAAATTTAAAATATTATTATATAATTGAATATTGGGGGGTGCTAATAGCACCTCTTATAGGGGGGTGTTGAATGTGTTGGAAATTGGGATGAGTTTAAAATTCAAAAAACATCAAATCAATTTTAAAAATATATTATATTTAATTATTATTAGTATTTAATATATATATATATATATATATATAT
>NC_037543.1:19144251-19145368 GCF_001531365.2 Cynara cardunculus var. scolymus
AAAAAATGATGTATTAATAATTATATATACTTATTAATAATTTATATTAATTAAAATATAATATACACAAATAAAAAACAGAAAATAAATTGAATAATATATATTTATTAATAATTTATATTAATTAAAATATAATATAAATAAATAAATAAAACAGAAAATAAAATATACACAAATAAAAAACAAAAAACAAAATGAATAATATATATTTATTAATAATTTATATTAATTAAAATATAATATAAATAAATAAATAAAACAGAAAATAAAATAAATAATATGTATTAATTAAAATTTTCTTTAATTAATAATAAAATAAAAAGTAATAATCATAAAAAACAAAAAAACACAAAAAATTATAAAACACAATGATTAAAGGCTACTTAGGGGGTGGCATTAGCACATGATAGGGGTGTCATTAGCCACCCCCTTGAATATTATGTTTGAATTTTTTAGGGAATGCTCGGAATTTCGTAAGATTATATGAAATAATGTTTTAAAAAATGTTAAAAACATTTGTTTTGCAATAATCAATCAATAAAAATGTAATTTAATTATTTTTATAACTTTTTAAAAAATAAATGGAATCCAATTTCATTTCAAATCTTACAAACCAAACACACCAATTATTTCAATCCAAATCTCTCCATAAAAATCCAAATCCTCAAAAACAATCCTGCAAACCAAATGAATTTTAAGAGACTATAATGGTACTCGCGTAATGCAGCGAGATACATCTTGATTTTAATGTTTCGTTTTATATTTTGGCTCTATCGATGTTATAATACGACTTTATGTGGTTTTGAGAAAAAATAAAAGGTTTTTATTTTTGAATGAAATATTATAAATTTTTTTAAAAAATAAGCGAAATTAGTATTAAATTAACTATTTAAAAGTCCAGTTTTTTTATGTAATTTCTTTAATTTATTTTTTTATTATAATTTAATTTAAGTTTAATAATGAAATAATTTATTTTTGGTTTGATATTGTAAATTTTATAAAGATAATTATTAAGTATTCTGTTAAATTCAATGATTATCCTAAATATATTTTAGATTTTTTATATTTAAAATGAGATGTTTATCTGTATTTGATTATGTTTATCTGCAGTTAGTTA
>NC_037543.1:19146483-19147126 GCF_001531365.2 Cynara cardunculus var. scolymus
TATTTGATTATGTTTATCTGCAGTTAGTTACATGAATTCAAATATGAACATTTAATAAGTTGTACTTATGCACAATCTACTTGCAATCTTGAGTTGTAAGTAATATGCATTAATAAATAGTATTTTACGCATAAAAAATGATTTTTAAGAGTTTTTATCAAATGCTTTATAATATAATATAGATTATTAATGCAAAAATTAATAACAAAATATTGGATCCTCCAACCTACCAACCGACCAAACCCACCGGCCCCACCTCCACGTGTCACCCCCTCTTTTCTTGTGTCGTCCTCCTTCTCAATCGAAGAGAAACACCAGATGAAGTGTAATGAGATACACCAGATTAATTCATTTTTAAGTCGTAATTTATGAGTTGATTTGATATTAATCAGTGGTCCAAATTCCTTCTAACACTTTTCATCTTAGCTTTTATTTTCACATGATCATGCGTCTAATGAACATATATTTGTTTCACAATGTGTTTGTTTCATGTCTATGCGGTTCATGATTTGAAACTTTTTTACGTGTAACTTTTGTTTAACAAATAGGAAAAAAAAAGGTTGACATTATGAAACAAATTTATGTTAATTGATATTCTAAACACTAATTATCAAGGTTATCAAAATTTTATGAATTTTAAAAA
>NC_037543.1:19148505-19150144 GCF_001531365.2 Cynara cardunculus var. scolymus
CTCCACAATAAAAATGATTAATCAACCTCTCATAATTACAAAAAAAATAAACAAAATAAAAAATTATGATTGGTTGAATGCGGTTTGCACGGTTTGTACAAATTGAGTGGTTTGCATTTGATCGCTCCCCTATATATATATATATATATATATATATATATATATCATCAATAACTTTCTTAAAATAGTGTTCTAATTCGAGCTCGAGCTTAATGTTCGTTTAACAAAATCGAGTTGAATATTATACTTAAAATTCAAGTCTTATAAGCTCGTTTATGGGTACGATTAACTTGTTTATTGGTTCGAACTCAATAACTTTTTTTTATTTTGATTCTTTAATTTATAAACATAAGAAAATGTTGGGCTCGAAAGAGTCTATATATGCTCGAATGTCTCCGTAATTCGGCTTGAAATTTAAATCAAGTTTTCGAACGAACTGGATCTACTATTGGTATATGAAGTTTGACTTATTAACTTAAACGAGCTATATTTTTTCAAGGTCGACTCAAGCTCGAGATAAACGAGCTCGAGTAGCATGTTAAAACTTGAATCGTTAACCTGGTGTCCAAAAGTTTATGATTTACAAATTAGATGAAATTTATAGAAGAATGATCCATCGGAATAATACTCTTGCGTGCCTATTAACAACAAGACCGATTCAAACTGATCAATATCAAAATATTCCAAGACTGGTAAGTTTCATATCAAGTCAGACTTATTCGAAATGTTAACACCCTTAGGTTGCATAATGTGTCAAACTTACAGAATTAGAGATTTTATATATTTTTAAAGTTAAACAATTCAATAGGGTTGGGTTCACGTGAGCTCAAGGGTTTTTCGTGAGACCCGTAAGACCAATTTATGTTCATTAATCAACTTTATAAGCTAATGATCTAATGGTCTAAAGTTGCACGGTGGCAATTTTGTGATTATTGAGAAGTCTCGTGGCAATTTTGTGATTATGAATATTCAGATTGTAGATCTAATCTAAGGGTTGGGAATTGGTCTTACGGGTCTCACGAAAAACCATTGGTCTCACATGATCCCAAGTCCAATTCAATATTTAGGTTTTAGTTGCGTTGAAAATCGATGAGGGCCAACCATAGGCAGATTCAGGAGAATATCTTTATGGTTGCACCGTAGCAAACAATCAAATAAAACCAAGGAACATTTTGGTTGCTTTTGGCGGATCGCTTAGTTGAGTCGAATAGCATAACGAGTATAAGGTGAGTCGAAATTGCGTTTTGTGGCCCGATCGAGAGAAAAGAGGCATTCGTCACCGTAGGAGAATGCACTTTTTCAGGTGTAGCTATACTAAAGTAGTTGGCCTAACCTTCGTGCAACATCCTTAAGGTCCATAAACAAAATGACACTATGTCTGAAAAAAATTGTAGTTACACGAGTACCTATTGGCACCCCCCTAAATCCCCCCTTGGCCCAACAAGCTAGTGATGGTGTTACAGTTATCTCTAAAGTCACTCAGAGGATCATCAGTGTTGTTATGTAGGTTGAAGTAGTGCAAACAACTTAGCAAAGACATAACTTTTAAAATGACTTTCATGTATGTTTTAAACTGACTGATATATATATATATATATATATATATATATATATATATATATATATATATATATATATA
>NC_037543.1:19151014-19192620 GCF_001531365.2 Cynara cardunculus var. scolymus
GATATTACAATAAAAATGTTTAAACCAAATGATAATACATCAATCAACAACAATAGTTTTAAACGTTTCCAACCCCGATGCTTTCGCTTTCTTGACGTTGAGGTTGGTCATGTCATGATTGTCATCTACAATTCAAAGCTAAAGTTAAGGTCGGGTTCATCGGGTTGTCGGGTTTTTTTAGGCCTGACCCGATTCCAACCGAATAAGGTCGGGTTGGCTAATTTTTTTATCGATCATGCATCAGGTTACCTCGGGTTGGGTTTTTTTTTTTAATTCGGGTTGGGTTGGTCGGGTTCATCGGGTTTTTGAGCACCCCTACATATGAATATGTTTCACAGTATGAAATTGTATTTCATCACTGTCCTATTCACTGTATTCAAATACTTCACTGAATGAAACTGTATTTCATCACTGTATGCAACTATTTCACTGTATGAAAAACATTATTTCATCACTGTATGAATCTGATTCATTGTATTAATCTGTATTTCTTAACTAGATGAACATGTATTTCTTCATTGTATGAATCTGTTTCACAGTATTTATTTACATAATCACATGTGCGAATCTGGTTCACTGTATGAATCTGTTTCACATTATGAAACTGTATTAATATGTCTTCTTCATTGTATGCAACTATTTCACTGTTTCACCGTTTATATTCTAAAAACTATTGATTTACACCTTTAATATAAACGGTTTTTATATTTATGTTTCCATATTTAAAAATAATTAAATCATTTCTAATATTATATTTAAAAACAATTGATTTACACCTTCCATATAAACAGTTCTATATTTAAAAAATAATTAAATCATTTTCAATATTAACCATTATACAGTAAAATGACAATTATACTCTTACTTATTAAAATTAAAGAATAAAAAACGAAAATTTTCTATTGGTTGAGAGTGGTTTGCATAGTTTTCACGAATCAAACGTTTTGTAATCTAACCCGCCTCTCTCTCTCTCTCTCTCTCTCTCTCTATATATATATATATATATATATATTGTTTTTACTATATCAATGATAGATTTAAAATGAAACATCTTGAATTTACTTCGATTTTCAATTACAGTTTCTTTTGAATTTCCTATCGAAAGCGGGTTGTGATAATCACGCTCACACTTGTCGAATCAGCTATAACGATTGGACCCATCTAACACGATAATTGTCTCCAAATCCAGATCGAAAAGCGATATTTTAATTGAGATGGGTATTTTAGGAATCTTGTTATTACAAACGCAAAAAGAAGGATGAGATGGTCCAAAGTGGGGAATAAGTGGAGCCTTTTTGTCACTTTGTTCATAGCATCCACACCAACATTACTCCTTGGTATCAAACTCTTAATCATCATCATGTTTTCAGTGCACCAATTTTATAATCACTATTATTTATATATATATATATATATATATATTAATAGACAACAAAGTTGGTTCATGTGATTTGTTAAATACAATATTTTCGGTCCTTACAGGTTTGATATTATAAGTTGGTAATCAGGGTTTGTAAAAACGTTTAAATTTGGTCTTTTTCTTTAACAGGTGTTAAAAAATTGAGGAGTATTTTCGTCTTTTATTGATTTTTTTTGTCATTTACCCAATCAAAAAACACAGGGACCAGATCATAAAATCGATTTTGATTAGTTAAAGGACCAAAAGATAAGGAGAAAAAACGAAAAATTTCCCTTATTTAACTGCCATCAGAGGACGGGACCAAATTCGAACGTTTTTACAAACCACGATTGTCACCCTGTAATTTTGAAACTGTAGAGACAAAAAATGTTGTTTTTGATAAACCACAGAGACCAAATTTATAGTTTGCTGTATTTTTTTTTTAAACCTCTATTATCAAACAAATATATACTATATTATAAATCATTTGACAAAAACTCTTAAAAATCATTTTTTATGCATAAAGTACTGTATATTGATGCATATTCCTTAAAATTCGAGATTACAAGTAAATTATACATAAGTACAACTTATTAAAACTTCATGTTTGAATTCGTGTAACTGATTGTGGATAAACATAACCAAATAGAGGATAAACATCTCATTTTAAAATATAATTAGAATAATTATTGAGTTTTAACAAAATAATTAATTATTATATTTATAAGAAAAAATTATATTATTAAACCAAATATAAATTACTTCGTTACTGAACCTAAATTAAATTGTAATAAAAAAATTCACTAAAAAATTACACACAAATAGAAATTTTAAATAATTAATTTGATACTAATATTTTTTGTCCAATTTTTATGGCATCTTCAAATTTATATTTTATTCAAAAATAAAAACATCATCGTTTTTTCAAAATCACATAAGACCATATTATGACATCGACTGAGATAAAAAAAATATTAAAATCAAGATGTATCTCGTTGCATTACATAAGTACCATTCTAGTTGTATTAAAATTGAAGGTATTTTATTTTAGTTCTTAATTTAGAGCCTACTTTTAAAAAAAATTCAATATGTTTCATTTTTTTTTTCAAAAATTTATAATATGTTATATTAATTGCATTGAATATAAAATATGTTTTCTTAGTTGATTCAATTACATAAAATGCTCCAAAAAATAGAATTTTAAAAAAATAAGTTTCTTAAAATAAATATTTAAATAAAATATATTTTATTTTAATAAAATTATTAAAAAATAAATACATTTATGGTCATGCATAGATGGTGTCTTAGAATGGTTCATTATCACCAAGACATCATTGATGGAGCAATAATGATATAATTATTATAGCTTTAATCATTATTTAGAGACAATTAAATATTTTTCAACTATGGTTTTAATATATTCTAAAATTATTTACATCAACTCGTATTTTATTCCCTCCACTTTAAAAAAAGTGACATATCAACTAAAGTTTCGTCTTATACCAGCTTTTTTTCTTTCAGTTTTATACTGTTCAAAAGTTTTATTGGTTCGGTTTAATTCAAAACTTTAGTACTTATATGAACGATTTGATTAATGATGTTGTTTCCAAACAAAATCGAGCCAATTTGCATTAAAATATGAAATAAACTACGGGTTTGAATCTTGTGATCCTTGAGTTTTTTTGCTTTTGGTCCACATAATTCATCCGTCACAAAAAAAAGAACCTTTTGTTATGTGTTTTTTCGTTGGTTTGGTTTCTCCTACTAATAATGTCGATATTTTTCTGTTAACCAGAGTCATATGCCCCTCCTATGGGGGCATTTTGGTAATTTTATGGATAGACGTATTAAAAACTAATCCCTATTCTACTCGTAAACCATCGGAACCACTGCTTAGCACCAACACCAAATTGTCACAAATTCAAACACTTGATTAAATGCATAAACATAATTAGGAAGAAAGGAAAACCGTAAACATCAAACAACATCCATAAACCTCTACACTAAAAGCTACGAACACGTATAACAAATTTGTGTAATTTCATTCCAAGAAATTGTGACACCTCAATTAACATATTCAAATAAAATACTTTGAATATGTATAAAACCTTACTTTTGAATATCAGAAATCAAAACCCTGAAATCTATTTTAGATGGGGGTTTTATTGGAATGTATTGTCACATATTCAATATGATTCCACAAGATCTAGTTTCGTTCAAGTAAGGTAGTTTGGCTTTTTATATTGTAGGGTGGATCTCGAAAGATATGAAAGATCTCTCTCCAAGCCGTACATACGACGTTCATCGTTGTCCCTCAACACACACATACACAAGGGAATGGAGGAAAATGGGAGAGAGATAAATGATACGAGTAGCATATCTGATCTACCGGAAAATGGTCATATGACGAGGTAATAGGGTGAAGTGCACCATCATCAAAGAAGCGATCAGATCAACACTAGAGGTGATGCTGTTGGCTCAACGACAAGAGAACAAAGAGATATGATTAGAAAGAGTGGCTATCAAGATCCGTGCCCCTGCGTCGGTCCACTCAAAGGTGGTGAAGCTACAAAGGCCACGATCGAGAGAAAGTTGTATGGTTCGGTGAAATAGAACAGACTAGGGTTAGGGTTAGGGTTAGGGTTAGGTGAAACAGAATAGATGACAGTAAAAATTTATACCACAGGGTTTTTTTAGTAATAAATGAATTGTATGAACAAAAGCCAAGAACACTTACAAACCACAAGGACCAAATCTATAACTTACCCTAAAATATATTATGAGACTGAGCAATTTGCAAGAAATAAGAAACAAACAAGTATATTGTCTAGCATTGGTGTCCATCTACTTTTGTTTGAAGTGCACAAAACTATTAGAAGTGTTTTCAAATGTCTTGCTTTAATTGGAGAAATTTGAATTCTTATATATTCTAACTACAAGTTATCGATGAAATCACTAAAGTGTGTTCAGGGGTCTATTCAAAACCAAAATGGTTCATGACGTAATATCCACAATCTAGCGTTTTGTTGATTTTAGAATCTTAAAGTTCTTGAAACTGCTTATGTTGTAAAGTGTAAATTGAATCACGTTAAATCAATGGTATTAGAAGCACATACATTTTGTTTTACGACATATGAAACTTTGCGTTAGACGAATACGTTGGAGGGTCGAAAACATTTATCATCCATTTTTTAACGCATTCTAATAGGTCATTAGATGACAGATCAGTGTAGGATCCAAACTCGTAAATTTATGTATTCGCTTGAATGCCTTGCAACCATTTAAGTAAGTTCAGTCATGCTGCATTAGGCCAAGACTCAAGATTGAAGAGTCAAACCTACTCAACAGCAATCACAAGGGTGGTGCCTGATTGGTTTGAGCTTGGCTCCAAAGGTTAAAAGTACCAGGAGGTCCCAGGTTCAAATACAATGAAGAATATAAAAATCCCGTTGTGGCTACGGAGGTTCAAATGCGGTGACTCTGGGATATATGCAAAACAGGTGATCACCTTAGAATTAGTCCACTCACATAGCAAGTTGGATATCCAAGTTAATAAAAAAAACCCTACTCAACAGCAACCATATTACGTACATTTGAAGACGCCGAAGTAGAACATTCAACACATTTATATATTATGATGGTCTACCGCTAGATGAACGGATATTAATCATGCTCTAAGAGCTATGCTATTTGACATCAGTTCTTATAATTAAATTTTTTTTATTTGTCCAAATATTTTATTTTTTAGTCAATTATTAATTGTTTAATTATGAAAAGTATTTAAAATATTTAATTAATATTCAAATTAACGGGAAAGTCAATAAAACAATGATTCCAATCTTATTTGCAAACAGAAACTTGGTAGTGTCTAAGTTATGATTAAAGTGCAAGCAATATATTTGGCCAATTACATAAAACTCCAACGTCACAATACCCCACCTTAATTACTCTAATTATGTGTAGGTGAATGTGATAATATATGTAAGGGGATTTGGTGTATGTAGACGACGTGTCATGTGACTTACGACGTGCCAAAAATCGGCTACGTCTCTGATTTAGTATCACATGTGATGGATTATGATATCACTTCAAGAACGCCCTTATCATATGTGATAATAAATGTGAGATGCCTAATGGTGTATGGACGACTTGGTCTGCAAACTATGTGTATCATATGTGAGGATATATAATATCACATGTGATTGACTATAGAAACATGGTGTTCTCGATTCTCGTGAAATAAATATGTTCTCATTTGAACATTTACCTATATATATATATATATATATATATATATGGGAGATGTTCATTTGAGAAGTGTTAAGTGTGTGTGAAATAGAGAACTGATCCTAGCCCATGGATTAAATGATAAAATCTTTTTAAAGGGAGGGTAATATGATAATTACCAAAAAGTGGCAACAAGATATAACAATTCCATCATCGATCAATGGTGATATATGGCGTTATATGGAAAAAAGTCGTAGGCGATATATGATTTCCATACCACTAACGATTCTAACAAATCAAATTCGTTTTTAAGGCAATTCTATCATCGATTTTTCTCTCGATTCTTTCTCGATCGTATATCGTAATTCTAGCTTATCAAAATTATCAAATTTCTTAATTCTTTCTCGATCGTATATCGTAATTCTAGCTTATCAAAATTATCAAATTTCTTAATTCTTTCTCGATCGTATATCGTAATTCTAGGTTATCAAAATTATCAAATTTCTTAATTCTTTCTCGATCAAATCTTGTGTTCTTTCAATATGAATCCGAACCCAAATAGTGGTCTCGAGCAAGATGTTGATTTTGATCCTAAAACTTTAATGTTATATGTGAATATAAGATTAGTATGTGAATCAATTAAATAGTTCATATGTAATTATTTGAGTTCATATGTGAATTAGTTAAAGTGTTCATAAGTGAATCAGTTATACATAGTTCATATGTAAATCAGTTAAATAGTTCATATGCGAATCACACAGGTTCACACATGTACTAGTTTGCCGCTTATTTGTAAAAACTACAAAACTACCACTCTATCTTCCACATAGTTATTACCATGCGACCGAATTATCCGGTGATGCACAATCAACCTCTCAAATTTTGACAAAATTAACGAAAAAGCTAGGATCACTTCTCTATTTCTCACATATTTAGCACTTCTCAAATAAATCTATGGCTATATATATAGGCGAAGGATCATGTGAGAAAGAAAGTTATGGTGAAAACCGTAAAAGGAGATCGGAACCTTTGATCACTTTTAATCTTATATCAGCCCATGAATTGCGGTTTAGAAAGAAATTGATATGGTGCACCTCATTAGTATTGTCATTCAATTATAATTGATCCAACGGTAGAAATCTTTTCTTACGTTTCTCACCATAACTTTCCTTAAACCACGTGTAAATGTATACAATTGTTTTTAAATATTTTTTTAAATGTGTCAAAACTAACGGTTGCTTAATTGAAAACCCTAGAAGAATAACCATCAACAACTATATTTGATCACAATGTTCTATAACAGCATATAAACATTTTCATTTTTTTTATTAACGTGGATATTCAACCCGTTATGCGAGCCGACTAATCCCAGAACAACCATCTGCTTTGCAGGTAGCCTGGAGTCACCGCATTTGAACCTCCGTGTCCACAAGAGGATTTTTATTCCTTTTTAGATTTGAACCTGAGACCTTCAAACACTTTTTGACATTTGAAGACCAAACTCAAACCAATCAGACACCACCCTTGTGGTTTAAACATTTCCAATTTCCATTTTCATAACTAGAACTTATAACTTAATTATTTTAAAACTGAATGATATCGTTAAATCACATGTTTATAATACAGACAAACAAATATAGAAAAAAGATATAAGAATGCGAAAACAAATCACATGCATCCATTCATTTCAACTGAAGATTGAAAATATCGTGGTATATTTTCTAAAATTAATGGCAAATCACTGGGGTTTTTGTTTTGCTTTTTTAACCATATTCAGCATATGAACAATGGCAAAACGGGAAGCGTTATAAATGTGATAGTTTATGGGCAAGGTAGGGTTGATTGGCCCCTCTATTCCAGTCCCAATCGGTATTTTCGTTCAAATGTAGGTCGGCTGGCTTGCTTGCGTTCAAACGAGTTTATGAATGAACGAAATCAGTTGAAGGAGTGGGCAAGCATGTTGCGTTCTGTTAGGCTATAGATTACTAGAACAACTGTAGTTGAATGGAACTGATAATATTTAGAAATAATAAAAGATTAAAACTAAAAAATTAATTAATTTTAAATTTAAAATATTTAAAAATTTACAAAAATTGGAACAAAACTAATTATACAAAAACAAAAAAACAAATTAAACCATGTTTCTCGTTTTAATTTGACACCTATATTGCTATATCTTTTCATCAGTTTTTGACAGGATATCAGTTGTTGTATATTCACCAGGAAGTTATATATGATTATATGTGATTTGTACAGTAATAAACATAACATTGATTTGTGATTTGAATCAAGTATCAAAGTGTTATGTGTGATCTTGTGTTGAATCACATGCGGTTTTAAATGTTTCATACGACATGACATTGTTTATATGTTTACATATGTTGTTAATCATATGTGATATAATCTAAGAAGATAACATGATTGTTAGATTATATTATCGGTGTAATCATGTAGATAAACACATGTGGTCTAATTAAAAAGAATCACATACATCGGTGGCATTTGTTTTTTAAGAGGTGTTGAAGTCTGATGTCACTTCTGATTTATAAGAGGTGGACCCAAAGTCTGAAATCTAGTTCAGTAAGATTGTTTGTTTTACGTCTGAAGTCGGAAACATGAATCGGTCAAACTAGTGTAAAAATATAAAAGATAAATATATTTTTTACAAAAGTATAAAAGATGGATAATTTTTGCTAATAAATATCTTCCAGCCCCCAAATATGAACCATGTGATAGAAGACAGATTAAAATTAAGAGGTATTAAGTGGTACATTTACCACTTAAAATTTCAGAGGACATTTAGAGCTTTTAAGCTCTTATTTTAAAAATAAAACAAACGCTCTTAATACTCAAACATTTGAACGAATCAGACTTCAGAGGTATTAAGAGGTAATTTTAAAAAAACAAACAACCCCTTCATATGTTTATTTGTGTGGTTAATAGCATGTGATCATCTATTATATGTAATGCATTCCCTAAATCATATGTCATCCCGTAAATGATGACATAATTGTTATGATGTGTTATCATGTATTTAATCACATGTGATTATAAACAGGATCACATGGTTGTCATTTTCGATGCATTCCCCAAATCACATGTGATTCACTAAAATGATTCACATGTGATCTTAAACAGATTCACGTTATTCATGTGTTTTTAATGATATGCGATATTTTTAGTAACAATTTAAATGTTATTTTTTGTTCTTATTTTTCTTGATGTTTTTTTTCGATTCCATGTTTCATCTTCGTGTTTCACTTTTTTCCGTTTCATGTTTTATATTTTCGTTCTGATGCTTCATGTTCTATTTTTTTAGTGGTAGTTTCATGTTTTATGTTTAATCGGTTTCATTTAACGAAACGCAGCCAAAAACTGAAGACTCGTCCCTACCCTTCATTGATGAAACAAAAAATCTTTGATAATTACAGTCTCTGACACTTGAAGAAACTGAAATTAGTTTTCACATGAAAAGAACCACACATAACTGTATAATTATTTCATGCAAATACATTAAACATAAACACATCCAAACATAGATACAATACACAGCAATATGGTTTCACCGACTATGCATTCTATTAAATTTTCATAACAATATACAATAAAAAAACCAGTAAACATTAAGACATTAAATCGGAATGCGAACAAATTTAATAGATCGAGAAAGAAAAAATGGCAAAAAAAAATACCATCAGATTCTTCTACAGCAAATGATCAACATCAGATATCGAAAAGAACAAATCGATTGATGAACATCTTCTCAACAAATCTAGTGGATCGATTAATAGATAATAATTGTAAATAAATCAAAATGAGAAAAAGACAGTAAAGCCCTTTAATAAAAAAAAGACAAAGGAATAAAAGATTTTGATTGGTCAAATTTAATTTGCAAAGTTTGTATATATCGACTTTTTAATCTAACTTTATTTTCGTTCAAGTATTTTCAGCACCTCCAACTATATTCATCTACCTTTATCTTCCAATTTTAATAACTTTTCACGAACTTTTACATATATTTTGATCACTTTCACATGTATGAATTGGTTAAAGTGTCGGCAGTAGAACAAAAAACAAGTTTATTATTGAATTTTCATACATATACACACACACACACACATATATATATATATATATATATATATATATAACTTATAGATTAGAGTCAATTACATTTTTATTCCTTATGGGTGTCACCTGTTATCAAGTTTGGCACGTCTTTTAAACTAATTACAGATTTGGTCACTATGGTTGTCATTTTGTTTCAATTCTCGTCCCTTTGACTAATTCTAGTTAAAATGGTTAATAGATCAGTAGTTCAAACAAGAATGATTTACAAGGTAACGTATGAATGGTTCATGAGCCTGCATTTCATATCAGACAAAGCAATAAGGGTTCGTTTGGTTTCACATAATGTTTTCGTGAGATTTGGAATTGGAAAATTTTGGAATTTTTGAGGTATTTGGTTTGTAGTTTGGAATATAAATGAATACCATTCTCTATAATTAATCTATAAAAAAAATTATAAAGATAATTAAATTGCATAAAATGCTAAGCACCACACGAAATCCCATGTTTCATTGAAATCTCGAGATTTCAATTCCGGACTTTCCTTTAAACCAAATACAGAATGAAATTGAATCTCATTCCAATCTCATGTTTGATTTGAATGATTTTCGTGATTTAAAATCATCGAGTTGCATTAAAATTCCACAACCAAACATTTTTCATTGTTTTATTTATTTTTTATATTAAATTTAATGAAAATGTTCGATTGTTAATTGGTTATTTATTTTTCATGACGATAAATTCAAGTTTAAATTTTGAATTTTTTAAGTAATTATATTATTAAGTTTTTTATTTGATACATATTTTTTTAAAAAGGAACCAAACTTGATAATGGATAACAACTATATAAACCAAAATTGTAATTTACTGTATATATTATATAATATATGAATAAATACTCAGACTTGGGATCATGTGAGATAGAGTTGTTTTCGTGAGACATGATTTTTACATTTGAAACTCCATAGCAAAACACTGTGAATGTAACATTCACAGTGTTTTTGCTGTGAAGGTTCGACTTTTTTTTACTAACAAAAGTTTCAAAAGTAAAAATCGTGTCTCACGAAAACAGTATTGTCTCACATTAACCCAACTCTAAAAACTTACATATAATAAATAAAGAAGGCGGTATGGCCCTTACAAAGTTCCCTACCAGCATAGAGCTTGGAAAACTCGAATCGATCAATATTCAAACTAATTATAATGATCATTGAGCGTTATTAATACGATAGAATATTTCAATTATTATTTCCATTCATATAAAAATATACATATTTAATTTTAAATGTAAAATATATATTTAGACTAAATAAAAGTTTTGAGTTTAAGGTGGCATTTGTTTTTTAATAGGTGTTGAAGTCTGAAGTCTGATTTCACTTCTGATTTATAAGAGGTGGTGCTGAAGTCTGATATCTAAATCAGTCAGACTGTTTGTTTTCATGTCTGAAGTATGAAATCTGAATCAATATAAACACGAACAAAGTCTGATAACGACTAGAAGCAATATTCATTTTGCATTAATTGTATCGTCATCATCCACTTGCTCGTTGGTTTGATCATACTCTGAAAATAACTCATATATAGAAGAAATTGATTTGCAGAGATCGTTTTGCAAAGATTGATTTAGATAGATCGGTAGCTTAAGACCGAGTGATCTGAGAGATCGATATGGTGTCCAGATCGTATGATTTGGTAGCTGGATATTAAGCGAGAGATCGATATGGTATCATCGTGTGCGAATAAGAGACCATTAAGAGTTTAGACTACCACTTAAAAATTTAGAGAACTATAAAAAATTTAGTCCTAAAAAGTTCAAAAAAAATAGTTTAAACATCGTCTCTTTTTTATTAAAAATAAAAAAAATGGAAAAAAAATAAAATAGGACGGATCATCCTCGGGGGGCGATTGGGTGACGTGGATCGCCCCCGGGGTAGATCCACGCAAAACGAAGTGAATAGTGTTGTACCCTAAAATGATGTATGTGGGACCCACCAAAAATGATTTTTTTTAATTGTTTTTTGTACTTTTTTGGTAGAAAAGAAGGGGATCGCCCCCATGGTCATGGATCGCCCCAAGGGAGATCCATGTAGTCGTTTTGGCAATTTCGTAAAAAAATAGTTATTTCGTCAATATATCAGGTATATTTTAATATTTTGTTGATTTTCCCTTTATTTAAACATAAATTTTAGACACCTTTCCATGGTGTTTTCCTATATATATAAATCTTTGCACATTGCTACTTGCTAGTAATTCTTTAAATCTGCCATCGCCAACCCCCCCACCCCCCACCAAAATGCAGGCCAAAACATTCAATTTCATCCCATTGAAACCGTCGTCGCCGGCGATCAAACTGCGACGACCTCAGGCGATCTCGTTCCCCGATAGTGTCCCTCGAAACATTTCCATAACCATACCAACTCAAGAAGTTTCGACTTCCGTTCAAGATGAAAAAGTCGCAGCTTATTGGGATTACCAGTTTCTGTTTGTTTCCCAACGATCAGAAACTGCTAATCCCATCAGCTTACGCATTTGCGAAGGCTCCATACCTGCAAATTTCCCACTCGGCACGTATTATCTGACTGGTCCGGGTCTGTTTCGCGACGACCATGGCTCAACGGTGCACCCGCTAGACGGCCACGGATATCTTCGAGCGTTCACGATCGATGGTTCGAAAGGTGAGGTCACCTTCATGGCTCGATACATTGAGACCACGGCGCAGACCGAGGAGCACGACCGTGAAACCGGCAAGTGGCGGTTCACCCACCGTGGCCCGTTTTCGGTGCTGAAGAACGGGAAAAAGATCGGAAACACGAAAGTGATGAAAAACGTGGCTAACACGAGCGTGTTGAAGTGGGGAGACCGGTTGTTTTGCTTGTGGGAAGGTGGTGCTCCTTACGAGATTGAATCTGGATCGTTGGATACGATCGGAAAGTTTGATCTGATCAACGGTGATGATGGATCATGTAGGTCCGACGACGGAGATGCGGTGGTGGAGGGTGGTGGAAGGCTGTTGGATCTTGCTGCAAGCATATTGAAGCCAATATTATATGGTAGAAATATTGATTTATATTTATATATAATAATTAATTAATTAATTAAATATTAATAAAAAAGAATCCTTGTACGCAGGTGTTTTCAAGATGCCACCCAAACGGCTGTTGTCGCATTACAAGATTGATTCTTCGAGGAATAGACTTCTTATGATGTCATGCAATGCAGAAGATATGCTCCTCCCACGCAGTAATTTCACCTTCTACGGTAAGTTTGTGTGTGAAATATTTTCAAATTAAACCAGTAGTGACGGATAGGTTTGAGTTTGGTTTTAAAAGTCAAAAGTATTTATAGGTTTCAAGTTTAAATCCAAGAAGGAATAAAAATTTCTTTGTGGCCACGAACGTTCAAATGCGATGACTCTGGGCTATCTGCAAAGCAGATGGTTGCCCTAAGATTAGTCGGCTCGCATAAATGATTGGATATTCAGGTTCATAAAAAAATTCTAAATTAATTTTTTTAAAGATTTATTTAATTTTATGTGTATTTTAAATTATGTTTCTCAAAACATATATAAATCATATAATATATTCTCTCTGTCTTTATTTTTTTAACGAAATAATTATTATGTCCTTGTCATTATATTTTTGTATGAATGAGACATTTTTACTTGCCAAAATCCTGATTTTATTGTTTACTCCTTTTCATAAAATACAATCTTTATTTCAAAAGAGAAAAAAATGTCAAGTAATTTTTAACTATCGCTTATTGTAATGTTTTTAAATATTTGATTTTTTTTACTGCTAAGTAATTTTTGGTTTCGAAAAATATGACGTAAACTTTAAAACGGAAACAGGGTAAAGTTAAGTTGGTTCCATTTTGATGTTATTTTTCCTTTTAAAGCTATTTGTTATCTTCACGCATCACCGTCCCATAAAATTAGTTCAGAGATATGTAAACAATCTGATTTAAACACCCACGATTCAGCATTTTCTATTTTTGTATGATACATATTATTTTAAGAATTAAAACATTTTAAATATTGATTAATTTATTTTGCAGAGTTCGATTGCAATTTCAAGATGGTAGAGAAGAAAGAATTCAAGATCCCAGAACATCTAATGATCCACGACTGGTCTTTCACTGATTCTCATTACATCTTGTTTGGAAACCGAATCAAACTCGACGTTCTTGGTATATATAATCCTCTTTATAGAGATAGATATATCATAAGTTAGATTAGAACTGATCATATCTCGTAGTTATCTACTTATAATTCATCTCTATATTAAAAAAAGGCTTATGATTAATGAGAATTACAGATTCATTATCTCTATTTACTGTTATTTTATTTGGATTTTTTTTAACATATGATACTCTTAACAAACTTGTTACGATTCCGAAAAAAAAAACACTCTATAAACTTATTGTAACACTTTTAAATATATGATCGCAGGATCAATGGCAGCAGTATGTGGATTTACTCCAATGATATCAGCATTATCTGTAAACCCTAGCAAATCCACATCTCCAATATATATGCTTCCTCGTTTTCATGATGAAGGATCAGGGAGAGATTGGAAAATCCCCATTGAAGCTCCTTCTCAAATGTGGGTTCTTCATGTCGGAAATTCGTTCGAACACAAAGATGGTGACGGAAACGTGCAGATCGAGATCCAAGCGAGTGGTTGTTCGTATAAATGGTTCAATTTTCAGAAAATGTTCGGTAATCAAGTTATTGTTTTTCATACGGCTAGAAAACATAGTATCACCGACAGTGTGAGCCATCGGTAATCCGTTGCCAATGTCTACTAACCAACGGATTACCGACAGAACTAATCTGGTCGGAGATTTCTAAAACTAGCGACGGTGATATCCATCAGCAGTTGATATACGACACCGTCACGTCATACTTTGAAAAATAAAAATAAGGGACTACGGATTATCTTGAAAATACCATTAAATTGTCGACGGATTATTGACAGGTTTTTTCCGACGGATAGTAATAGAATCTTCGATTTACTGATACCGAATGGTGATTTACGTAACAGGATACGATTGGCAAAGTGGCAAGTTGGATCCGTCAATGATGAACGCAGACGGAGAAAATAACTTGTTGCCTCATCTAATCCAGGTTTCGATATTCTTTAGATGTAAAAACGTTTTTTTGGCTATGTTTGTCGACCATAAGCATACTTATTATTTAATCTTATTGAAAAAAGCTTTGTGTGATAAGCCATATTCCAACTTATAAGCTAAAGGGTTGTTTGTTTACCTCTTAATAGTTCAATTAAGAGGCAACCTCTGAACCATTAAGAGATGAATCTTGTTTGGCAAAAAAAAAAAAAATCTACCTCTTAGTAGTTCTAAAACCCTCTGAATGATTTTGTATCATAGATCTCCCTTAACCATTAAGAGCCCTAATTTCATTGTACACAATTACCAAACAATTATATTTCAGTTTGCACTATATCATGAAAGTCTCTTAATCATTCTACATCAAATCATTCAGCAATTGCCAAACAGCCCCTAATCTTTTGAAATGCTATTTGAAGTAGGGTTTTAATAAGCTAACATGGTGTTTTTTCCACTTTTTTAGGTTATACCCTTAATTTTTTTCTAATTAATATTTTAATTTATCTTTTTAGATCATTTTATATTGTCATCTTGCTTATCAACTGGTTCTTACCAAATTTGACTAGTTTATCAGCTAGTTTGTTACCAATAGTTAGTTTTTTAGCTAACAACTAGCTTATCAACTAGTTTATCAAACATAGTCTTTGTAGTTGGAACTTGACCTAATCAGACTGAGTACCGGTTGTTGGTTCTATGACACACAGGTTTCGATTAACTTGGATGCAAACGGAAATTGCAAAAAATGTCGTGTGAATCCTCTAAACACACAATGGGAAAAAGCAACCGATTTCCCAGTTATCAATCAAGATTTCGGTGGAAGCAACAACAAGTACGTGTATGCGGCGACATCTTCAGGTGTTCGTCGGGAACTTCCGCATTTTCCATTCGATACAGTAGTGAAGTTCGACACGGTGACGAATTCGACCCACACGTGGTCAACGAGCGCCCGACGGTTCATCGGTGAGCCCATTTTCGTCTCGAATGGAAACAAAGAAGATGATGGGTACCTTCTTGTGGTAGAGGTACATGATCATAATGACCTAAAAACCATTTTTCCAAATGAAAATTTAAATTATTTTTTATTATTTTTAATTAAATGACAAATTATTTGCAGTATGCAGTGTCAAAACAACAATGCTATCTGGTGATTTTGGATGCAAAGAAGATTGGGGAGACCAATGCAGTTGTGGCAAGACTTGAAGTGCCAAAATACTTGAATTTTCCTATAGGATTTCATGGTTTTTGGGCTCCTACAATACAACACTACTAGAAAACTGGGTATTTTTGGCGGAAAAATCCGTCAGAAAATTACTGATGGATTTCCGACAGACAACAAAAAAGTCAACTTTCGTTGAATTCCGTAGAAAATCTGCCAAAAAGTTGACCAGTTTGGTAGTGTAAATGTTATGCAGTGTGTTTTTGTATCATTTTTATTAGCACATCCATTCTATTCGGTTGTTAGATTTTGTTAGTGGATTTATTGTTTTATATAAAGATAGTATTTATTAGGTTGTATCGTAACAAAATTGGGTTTATAGGATTCTGAAAAAAAATTAAGTGTATTAAGACAAAAATAAAGTGTCGTATCTAAAAGTGTTACAATAAGTTTATAGGACGTTTGTAGGTGTAGTGATAAGTTTTTATGACCTTTTTAAAATAAAGTCTCGTATTAGATATTTTACATGATAGTTTTTATAAGTGTCCAATAAACCAATCTTTTAAAGACACTTGTTTTTAATGACGTCGTATAAAATAGCTAATACGACAATTTACTTTTAAAAAGATTCTAAAAAGCATGTTACGATATCCAAAAACATTCTATAAACTTAAGTGTTAAATTAAGTTTATAGAACGTTTATTGGTGTCATATCTAAAAGCTTTTAGATATGATACTTTTCTATATCGTATAAACTTAAGTCTAAGACACTTAGGGGTTGTTTGATTGGTTTTTGATTACATCTTGTATGGATAAAGTTATATGTGTAGATTAATCTGTCTGGAAATATTGGGAGGGACATGTTTTTGGAAAAATAAATTGGCTTTCTGCATAAAACTCTCTTAAAAACAGGGTCGTCCTTCGAACTATTAGTATTATTATTTTTTTGAATTTACTGCTATTTCTTATGATAAAAACAATATATTGAAGAGTTTTCGTACATATCGAGTGCCCTTTTTTATATCTCGCACAGAGCCTATAAAATGTCAGGAACAAGTCTGCTAAAAACTTACTGAATAAGTCATTTTTGTATCAATAAGTCACTACCAAACAGTCATATATAGTTGCACGAATAAGTTGTGAGTTTCAATATATGAGCTTATTAAGCGGCTAACAAACCATCACTTAAACACTTTAGGGGCCTTATTGTAACACACCTAAAATATATACGAGACAATTTTAAACATGTAAAATTGAAGCGACAAATAATGGATCAAATATAATCATCCAATAAAAGGGGAAATAATATAAGTTTACAATTATAATGGAAGGTTAAAAGTACTTGGAGGTCTTAGGTTCAAATCCAAGAAAGAATAAAAACACTCTTGTGGTCACGGATGTTCAAATGCGGTGACTCTGGGCTATCTGCAAAACGGATGTTCGCTCTGGGATTAGTCGGCTCGCATAGCGGGTTGGATATCCAGGTTAATAAAAAAAAATGCCTCTACCGGCACAACCCACTCCACTAGAGCCTTAGGATCCCCACCGCTAACGGTACCTGATATACATGTCATTTGCAAAAAAAAAAGTGTTAGACTTAATGCCTAGTGAGAATAAACAGTTATTGAATAAAACTATAAAATGTTAAAACGAAAAACATAGCTTTAATCAACTCACGTTTACCCTTGAAATGGCATAAAACATCCGAGATGTCGATGGAGGCCCGATTTACCATTTATTGTGACGGAACACATAAGTAAGTCACAGACCAATGCTATACGAGCATCTCTTATAGGTAAGTAACCGTTGGCATCAACCAAATTCAGTCTATAGTCAAATGAGATAATAAGCTCGTTCACTTGAAAATTACATAATAATCACAATGATTTCTGACAGATTTTGTAATTTTGTCGATTTAGGAAACACTGATAATTGAGAAATAAAAACAAAAAACGTAATGTTTTTGACATATTTTTTTAATTGGACTATAAAAGTTAAGTTTACAACATGAAAAATATATAACTAATACATGTGTATATGGCGGTTGGTTCGATCCAAACCGCTCAAAAAATGTTCAAATCATAGACCAGACCAAACGGTTTAGCTTTTTTCCAGATTGAACCGGACCGCCGACCGCTCAAACCGTGATTTTTCTGAACAACGATTTAAGCGGTCCAAAGATTTTTTTGGACACCCTTTAACTATAATTAATATTTAGTTCACTTTTCACGATAATTATTTCTTGTCATAAGTGGAAAAAAAATCTGGATCTGTCTCTGACTATACTGTATACACTCGTTTTATTTTCAACTCATTCAGCACACGTTCTGATATACGAAAACGAGAGAAACAAAAGTCGACCAACTAGAAACTAACGTAACTTCTAATCGAACAAAGTCATTCTAAACTCCATATTGGAATTTTTTATTCCGACTTTTGATTAAAAACGGAGATCGATCATGTCTCCATGCTCCTTGTGATGACGACTACCAAGAGTACGACTACGGAGAGAAGTAGCGAAGATCGTACTTTCTCTTCCAACATATCATCAACTTTTGATGTGGAATTCCCATTTTTTGACATAGATTGTACTGCTCCAATGACGAAAACCTCCAATTTCTCGATGAACTCCATGAATTTTAATCTCATGAACGCAAAAATCCACTTAACGATAACGGTTGTCGAGTCGAGTTCCTCGTCGTTGCTCGTGGCTCTCTCTTTGGTTCCTGCGTCACCAACACAATGTTCATTGCGAGACCAAACAATCATTTGCGACATCCCAAATCAAACCGTCGCAAAAATCATGATTCGGTCTATTTGGGCGACAATTATGGTTAAAGTAAATGAAAAATGGTCATTAAATTCGTTTTGGTCCGTCCAAAAGAACCAAACCTTTTTTTGATTAACCTGGATATTCAACCCGCTATGCGAGCCAACTAATCTCAAGACAACCACCTGTTTGAACAGAACCAAACCTATTTGTGTATATATATATTTATATATATATATCTGTACCAATTAATACAGATCGGGTTGATTAATTAATTGACGAAGAGGTAACAAAACAAAACCTGTATTTGGCAACAAGCCTTGAAGATCTTGAACTGCATTGTTCCTTAGGATCGCATCCCACACCTCCGTATCGGATGATAATGATGCCACCAATCTCTGCATAATTCATAACCGATTTACATTGAATTTTAGTAAAAAAGTAAGTACAATTTATTAGATCGAAGATAACAAATAATCTAGAACGACAATACAACTTCCATTACATAACTTACAAACCGTTATTGCTTTGCAATACATCACTACAACAAAATTGAGTTTATAGGACACCCCCAATC
Organism: Cynara cardunculus var. scolymus; assembly: GCF_001531365.2. NCBI lineage: Eukaryota > Viridiplantae > Streptophyta > Magnoliopsida > Asterales > Asteraceae > Cynara > Cynara cardunculus. Next base: position 19,170,339 of record NC_037543.1, read on the forward strand.
TCTAAGTGTTCCAATAGACCACTTTATAAGACTTAATTTATAGGACTAAAATATAAAATTTTCTATCTAAAGGTGTTGTAATAAGTTTATATGACGCTTTTTAGCGTCTTAACAAGTTGTTCAGGACATTTTTAATACAAAGTGTCGCATTAGCAACTTTATAGAACACTTTTGAGAAAGTGTCCTGTAAACTCAACTTTTTATAGGACATTTGTTTTTATAAGACAGTTTTTCAAATAGTGTCATATAAAGTTGCTAATGAGACGCTTTATATTAAAAGTGTCCTAAAAAACTTATTACGACGTCAAAAAACGTCATATAAACTTATTACAATGTCTTTAGATATGACGCTTTATTTTTTTTGTCATATAAAACTAAGTCTTATAAAGAGGTCTATTAGGACACTTATAAATTGGGAGTGTCCTATAAACCTGATTTTGTTATAGTGCATGAAAAACAATTACAAACCGTAAAAAAACCATGAATATTGGTGTGTTAGACGATCATTCAACTAAGGTACTTTTTTCGGTAAGCAATTACTACAAAACATTTGGTACACAACTATTTCGGTATCGAAACCGCACTTTTACCCAATTTTATATTAGCAAACGACCCCTAAAATTTGTTCAAATTACCACGTCATGAAAATGTTCTTCCAAAAATATCGACACCTACGGTGTCACAAAAAAGAACTTCTCAAAAGTTTTGACGACGTAAGTTGCGGCGACAGATGCAGCGACGGCAAAAGGCGTCGCAAAGATCAAATTCAAAGGATAAGGTTTTATTGAACACCTGGACTGAAGCATCAGTTTGCAGCAGATGGTAAGCATCAAGAAGTCTCTTTTCTCCCAAAGATCTCATTAGGGTTCTTGAAGAATCATATGGGAATTGCTCCAAACTTATTTTCCCAACTCCATTTTTTTCTGAATTTCTTGTACAAATTCCATCCATCACCCTGATTTCAAAACCATTTTTGCAGCATGTTCATTACATATGTATATGTATATGTATATGTATATATACATATACATAATATATATATATATATATGTGTGTGTGTGTGTGTGTGTGTGTGGAAGCTTAAATGGGTAAAAAGCTTACCTTCGAAGATCAGAAATGGCGTTTTGAACTTCAGTTTGAGAAGGTACAGGTCCAAAGATGGCTTTACTTAAAGACCCTTTTGCTTTTCTTTCACTTTCATCGACAAAATCGGAATTTTCAGTATACAAATTGGAAGAAAAAGGTGAAACAGTCTGAGAACATGGTGGTGGTGGCGGTGGTGGTGGTGGTGAGCGGTGGTTGCTGGCGGTGGTGGCCGGTGCTGGTATTGCTCCACCTCCTCCTCCTCCTCCCATATTTTAAAATCAATTGATGAAATCGAAGACTTCGTGTTCATCATTCAAGATAATGTTTGCTTTTGGGGATTATTTTCTTGAAAAGTCCTTCAGGTTTGAAAAATTACACTTCAGTCCAAATATTTGTATATGATATTCATTAATTCAAAATTGATTTTAATTTTTTTTATTAACATGGATATCCAACCCGCTATGCGAGCCGACTAATCCTAGGAAGACCACCTGCTTTGCAGATAGTTCGAAGTTACTGCATTTGAACCTCCGTGGCCATAAGAGGATTTTTATTCCTCCTTGAATTTGAACATGGAACCTCCTGGTGCTTTTAATCTTCGGAGCCAAACTCAAACCAATCAGGCACCACCCTTGTGGTTGATTTTAATATTTTTCATGTTTTATAAAATTGGTTTATATAAATACATGCATTGATTATTTGAAGTTGCATACCAAATAAAAACATTGACCTTTTATCATATATTTTCATCTCATTATTTAAAAAACGACATTTTCAAACTCATTTTAAACATTTTTTTGTGCAAAAATTGTTTACGGTCGACCATTCCAAGTCGATCCACACCACCACCGGCCTCATGATCATTAACAATGATAAATCAAGTACTCAAAAGTCCGATAACTGGTTCATTTAAAAGTATAATGCTCACAAAGTGCCTAATCAACAGTCAACTTCCACATTGTATCTATCAGACTCGAACCATTGACTATTTATGTAAGTATACAATCCCATAACTAAAAGCGCTACGTGTTTGTCATGGAGACGTTTTAAACTTTTTGTCAAATGAGAATTATAACACCATTCATATTATAAAAAGTTAAATAGAAAAATGGTATGTATACGTGACAAATGAAACGTACCAAAAATGATTGGTTTGAGCTTGACTCCAAAGGTCAAATGTGTTTGGAGGTTACGGGTTCAAATCCAAGAAGGAACCAAAATCTCCTTGTGGCCACGGAGGCTCAAATGCGATGACTCCGGCCTACCTGCTAAGCACGTGGTTGCCTTGTGATTAGTCGGCTCGCATAGCGGGTTAGATATCCAGGTTAATAAAAAAAAATGAAACGTACCAATTTTCACTTATTGAGACCATAGTTTATATTCTTAAATGATTTCGATTTTACTTAGACGTTTTTTCATTAAGTCGTAAAAATGTCTAAATTAAGATTTTAAATTCGTTATTAAGATGAAGTTCGGTTATTACATGTTTTGACGAATGAGAGATAGTTGCTCTCTTGAACAAGAAATGTAAGGATGAGAATAAACACATATATATACACACACGGAGAAACACACACTTGTATTGTGCACGAACTTTTGGTGGAACTTTACGAGTAAAAGACAAATATTTCGTTTGTTTGAAGACACAGAATAAAGAGAAATGGGAGAAAAGTCTTATGTGAAGCTTACAAGGGAGCAAGAAGCCTCGTTACAAGATGTCACTCCTGGAGAGCTCAATCAACCTATCGATATTCACGAGGTCTTTTTAATCTATCACCAACATCAATATTTATATACCACACACTCATATACATATATATATATATATATAAAATATATATATATATATATATATTCACACACATGTCCATGCATATATCTTCAGTTTTGATGGTACAAGATAAACTTGGGATTGCTAAACTTGGTGTCATTTTGATAGTTGCATGCTCGTAGATGCCCAGAATGTGGGCAGAGTTTACCGGCATCATATGAATCACCTGCCGATGAAGATTGGTCAACTGGAATATTTAGCTGTGCCGATGATCCTGATAGTTGTAAGTACAAATCTTGTGTCGCTAATATATTTATGCATTAACAACTCAGTTTCTATGATATCAATGGATGTTTGTTTGAATGCTCTATGGGTCTTTTTAGGCATGACTGGATTGTTTTGTCCATGTGTTTTGTTTGGGCGGAACATAGAGAACTTGAACGATGAGATCCCCTCCAACAATGCATGTATGTGTCACGTGTTATGTGTAGAAGGTGGCATGGCTCTTGCTACAATCATTGCATTCGTCCCTGGAATAGACCCGAGTACATCGTGTCTGATTACTGAGGGCCTTTTCTTCGCTTGGTGGATGTGCGGTATTTATACCGGCATGGCACGACAGTCGCTTCAACGTAAATATCACCTAAAGGTACTACATTACATTCATAGGCATGATATTGATTTGTAATTTGAATTTGATCGTGCATATCTAGACCCTAATTCTAAGTGGGACATACACTTTAGAGTTCATGGTTTAACGTACATTTTGTATAGGATTCGCCTTGTGATCCTTGTGGGGTGCACTGTTGCTTGCACTGGTGTGCAATATGCCAGGAGCACCGCGAGATGAAGATGCATTTAGCTGCAAACGTCGAAGATACCCTGGTGAGTCCGCCTCGTATTCAAGAGATGAAGGCCATCGAACAGAACAAGACGAATGCCGAGTCCACCTCTTCGTCTTCATCTTATTCTTCCTCTCCTCAAAGAAACAGCGAAGATGATACGAGTATGGAGCTTCAAGTCATTGAAAGATGAGCGGGATCTTTCGATATGAATATCATAACGAAAATCTATATTTTTCTTACCGGAAAAGCAGTTGTTGCTCAAACTTTTATTAGAAGTTATTGAGTCGAGATCCAGTTTTGATTTTAACTTAGGATTCTTGTGGTTTCGACTGATTTGCAGAATCAGGAACATAAAAGCTTTCCTCTTTTGCTGTTGTTTTTATTGTGATTCTCTTTATAATTTTATAAGGTGTAAAACTGATTTGTGTTTTATCGTGTCTTTTATCTGGTAAGAGGTAAACAAACATCTTATTTGTCTATTATTGTTCTCTAGACCATCAGCAATGATGTTTCTCGGTCGATTAACCTTCATCTATTCGTTCTCTGAATTGATCCTTAACGAATCAATCCCCACCTCTCTCAATTGATGTATTTTAATATAATTTATATGTGTTAAATATTGCCAATGACATATTTTCGTTTAAATAAATAGTAATTATATAATTTAGATGTAAATTTCGTAATGATGATGAATAAATATGTGAAATTGTATAAATTTATCCATAATTTGATACTATAATTTTTTGATGGGTAGAATGGACAATTTAACTAAATTTAGATGATTATCAGTTTACAAAAACAAACAACCTTAGGGACTGTTTATTTACTTTATAATAGTTCCATTAAGAGACAGTCTCTGAATCGTTAAAAGGTGAACCTTGTTTGGAAACAAAAATGTCTGTTTTTAATGGTTCTAAGACACTCTGAATGATTTTATATCTTGGGCATCTCTTAACCTTTCAGTGCCATAATTTCATTCTAACAATTACCAAACAATTATATTTCATTTTGCACTATATTATACGAGCTTCTTAATTAGTCTATTCACTTAATGATTCTACACCAAACCATTCAACAAGTGTCAAACAACTTGTTATTGTTTTCTTTATCAAACTTCAACACCACTTTTTGTCAATCAGAAGTACAATAAGAGTTTAGCATCTCTTAAAAAACAAACAGTATCATAATCTCTTAGAAAAAGTGATCACACTTTTAAATGCATATTGAGGGGGGTTATTATAAAAAAAGATAAAAGTTGAAGGGGCAACTATGATACATGACAAAAGTTAAAATGGATCGGATCACTCCCCGCCCCGCTACCCGGCTTTACTTCATATCTGGAAAAACAACACAAATTTGACAAAACCCCCAAATTTCAAATTAGGGTTTATCGATCCTGCTTTTTTATTCAAGAGCAATCAGCATCATGATTCGATCTTCTTCACGTTCTTTGTACAAATTACGTGCTTTATGTAGATCATCGTCGTCTGTTCCCTCGTACCGATCACCTCTATCGTCACCGATTACTGCCACCGCCATTCGGCGGTTCACCGCCGACTTGGGGATAGGGAATAAAAGAGAAACTGGTATGTGTATCGATAAGTAATTGATTTGTGTTTCTACATTGATGAAAAAATCATTATGTTATTATTTTACATTTTTGCAGGATATTTCAGCTCGTTAGTTTCTCTACAGTCAAGATTTCATGTTTCTAGGGTTAATGGAGCTAGTAAGGTGAGTTCTTTTGAAACGAGATCGTTTGCATCAAGAGCTTCACGATCAAAAAGTGAGAATGCTTCAGAGGTTAGATTATGTATTCTTTTACTATTTGTATGCCAACGTTATTGTGTGTTTAGGTAAAAATTTAATGGTTGGAAACAGGTGTGTTGGATTGCCGCGTTGTCTTTTACAATTTTTAGAAAGCTTTATGCTGAGAGAGGCTATACTAGCTTGACTAAGAAGCTAACCACTTTTGCTTTTACAACTTCAAATGAATCTATATTAGAATGGGACGAGCTTTCGATTATTGCCATTTTTAGTAGTGCACAATTAGCGTTTCTTATACTTAAACCAAACAAGCTTTTAGTTGTTAAGCTTGAAAGTTTGGAGCTGCTCACAAATGTAAATTCCGTGTCCCAATACTTCATTCATAAGAGCACTTATATTTGTATAAGAAGTGTTAAAATGCTTATGAAGAGGGATTTGTTTCGGACTCCAGTATTAGAATGCACAAAATTGCACCAACTAAGATTGAGTTGCAGTTATTGCTTTGTTGCATTTTATGAGAAAATGCAATGTAGGATCATGGTGGTTTAACTGTTGTCTATGATGACTTTGTCTCTGTGTTAAATGCTTTATGGTTGGTGGGTGTCAAGGTCTAATTATGATTTGCTAGTTATATAGTTAAAGTTGAAATTTTTGGTCGCACAATATACAAGTACGATGAAACTAGCATATGTTTCTCCTACATTATGAAGAGGGCATTCACTACTAAATACAAGGAAGCTGAATATTTTTTCCTCTCGAAACAGACAAATGGGAAAACATTGATTTAAGGAAATATATGAGTTACATACTTGGAGTAGAGTGTCTAATGCTTCTCCTTCAGAATTGTCTTTGCGTGAATTTGAAGTACTTGTGAAGTATGGCAATCATAAATGTTCATCAAATGTCATCTGCCCCAAGAAGTCCCATTCATCGGTTAGGTATATAACACTGCAATCAATTCAGCTAGGCTCTAAAACAAAATCTACTGATGATTTTGTTTGATATATGAATTCTCATGCCAGGAATTATCAGAAGATGTATAGAACAGTACATTATATATTCCATCGAGCCTAAATTGTGTTAGCTTGAGTGGAGCTTCATGTATCAACTACGCTATCCATCTTAAAATAAATGAACCTTTTGCTTGAAAGTAAAAGACTAAAAGCTAAGTGAACCTTTTGAGATGTAAATGAAGACTTTTCATTGTTACTACATTCCTCTAGGATATAAACTTTTATCATTTTGAGGTGTAAATAAACTCGTTTAATTTGCAAAATCTGATGATTATGAGAATACAATTTTCAAGAAAATACCTGACTGAATTTATTCGATTTATAAATGACAAAAACTATAAACATTGGAGTAAATGCTGTTTAAAAGGTTGAAAAATGCATTCAACTCTTTTATCTTGTGACATAGGTAGGAGTCAAAAGGCTGATTTAGATTGTGATGGAGTTGATAATGTTTTGGTTTTAGTAATTCTGTTAGCTTCATTAATTTAGTACCATAAAGTCTTACCTACAGAGGTCAGATGAATGCCCTCCAGATTGTCAGATAAATAAGCAAGTATGCAGGTTAACCAGAGGAGAAAACTCCAGGTTAAAAAACTACCATTCTGCACTTACCTCATGCTTTCTTAGAAGTGTTGCCAAAAGATAGGCAAGAATGAAGGATGAATTTTCTTACTTCTATTCAGAAGTCTTGTTTGTTTAAAGCAGAGCTTACATAGTGTTGTTTTCAATGTGCTTATTAACACAATTTTACCTTTTCCCGGCACATCATCTGAAGTTTGAATATGGAATTAAAACTCTTTTATTTTTCCTCTTACTTCATAGACTAGGAAAGAGGTATCAACTGTTGAAGACCCTTTTGATGCACCCACTTACAATATACCAGAGAAGCCAATGACATTTACAGAGGGAGCTTCCTATAGTGTCGTGATCTTGATAGGGCTCGGAATTGCTGCTGCAGCAGGATATGGTGTTTTCAAAGAACTTATATTTGAACCAAAAGAGTAAGACTTGGTGACATAAATTGAATAGTTAGGCAATGATATTATCTTTGGGATCAAGGACGCTCTGAAGGACAATAGCATTTCTTTGTATATTCTTTAGTTTCTACTTTTTTTGTTATTTTATTGGTTTGTGTTCTTCTCTCTAGGTACAAGGTTTTTAACAAGGCTCTGCGAAGGATTCAAGACGATAGTCAGGTTTCTTCATTGTCTGAACTCGGTATTCTCTGTAGCTAAAAGATGCATCATTGTCAAATCATGATAACAATCTATAAGCATGAGTTAAAATTGCCTACATAGATTTGGCCTATTTAGCTGTGAGAGGAACACTGATCCTCCATAGTGACTACATATTCAGAGCTGCTTAAGCCTCATGAGTTCCAACTGCTTCCATGTCTATCCTTTTTTTTCCTTATGGTAGGAAAGTAGGAAACAAGATACACAGGAATGAAAAGGGGAGGGGCTTGGTCTTGGGGAATGAAATAACTAAAATGGTAGCATTGCAAATATGACGAGTAAATGCGTCTGTGTGCTGGCTCATTAAACCAGCTGGATTTGGGGCAATGTTGAAACCATAGCTCATGCATGTCCTTGTGATGTAGTGAAAGTATACTGAAACATTGAAGCGAAATCACATATTCACATCTATGAACGCCCAAAACATAAGACCTAGAAACTCACCATCACTTAACAGTGAGCACTGTCTCAAGCATTTTATGATGCAAAGTTTCATCTCTTATCCTCTATGATTCCTAGATATGGGGGACTAGAAATTGGAATGGCCAAAAAGCTTTTGGATGTTAGAGGGGGGTTAGACCACAAACACCCTCACACCCGTGTTCCATGGAGTTCTTTTTCATGAAATAATTATGGGGAAGAACAGATGGTGTTCTTTGTGTTTGGAGTCTCGGGAAATAGACATGCCTACTATGTTGATTATAGTAGGTTTATAGACTACTCTTGATCCATGTAGCTTTTTGGTTAAATAACCAAATAAATGCAATATCTCCTTTTGTACAGTATTGAATAGACATACCATACTACCTCAATGATCTTATTGCATCACCATTATGAAGCCTAAAAACTTACTTTATTTTTGTGTGCAGGTTAGCGTCAGAATTGGCTCACCAATTACTGGATATGGCCAGGAAAGCAGAAACCGAGCTGCTCGCCAAAGAATCCCTAATAGAGTTTGGAAGGATGACGAAGGTGTTGAGCATGTTGAGGTTAGTCTTTTCAACTCTTTTTAGATCCTTGTCTATTTACTTGCATTGCATTGTATGGCTTCGTAACATGATCCGCTATTCATCAAGCCAAATTAGAATCTAAAAGAGTTTTTTTAGAAATGTTAGTTAGTTAGGCAATTTGCCCTTTTATTGTACTCATTGTTTTTGCCTGTTAATGTTATCATCCCCCTTAAAGATTATGTTGGAAACATTTATGGTAAGATTTATTCTTGCATGGACACAAACTGGTATAATGTCGTCGAATTTTTGTAAAAAATTTCCCCCAGGTAATAATGAATAATATGCCAATAAATTATCTAACAAGTTTTAACAATGAATACGAAATTATATGAGGGGCATCCATGTACTTCTATTCTATGTTTATCCCCTATGCTTCTCTGATGATATTGGGTACTCATCTAGCAATAATAAATTACAACGATGACATTGCAAAAAAAGGTCAAATTAACTTGGAAAGTTCCTTAAAAGAAAATGCTACATTTGCCATACCACAACCTAAAAAGGGCAGTGTTGCAAATTGTGTCCATAATAATCTCAGATATTTTCCATTTTTCTTTTGCTATAAGATCTGAATCTAGAGATGGGACGTTTAATAATATGTCGATCTTTATATTGGATGTACGATGCCTTTTTGCTGGTATCTTGATCGACAACTGGTGATTTTAGGTAAATTTTTACATCCGAGGGCCACATGGAGCTGGAAAGGTTTTCAGTGAGATGTTTAAAGACAAAGAAGACAAGCAATGGAAGTTTATGTATCTGCAAGTTGAGATACACTCGCCATCCCCATCAAGAATGTTGCTCGAGTCTTATATTCCTGCTTGATTAAAGAAACGCACCCGACAATTCAACCTCAGAGATCCATCCATTTAGGTATCAACTATTTCCATTTGAAGTTTTACCATGACCTGATAAAATTTGGTGGTTTAGTTCCTTTTTTCCCTTTATTTCATTGGATTTTGAGTCGTCGAAGAGAATAAACTCCACAGAAAACCACACTACAAAAGAAGACCAGGAAATTGTCCTCTTTTAGTCTATGTTTGGCAAACTAGCTAATAAGCTCGCAGGCTGATGAACTAACTGGTCAGCCAACAACTAGCTTATTATCCAACACTATAGAGTTTTGATAACTGGTCAGCCGACAACTAGCTTATTATCCAACATTATAGAGTTTTGATAACTGGTCAGCCAACAACTATCTTATTATCCAACACTATAGAGTTTTGATAAGTTGTGTAAAATGTAAAAGTCATAATTGGAAAAAAGTGAAAAAAACACCCTTCGGTCCCGTTTGATTAGCGGGATTGGATTGGATTTGGAATTGAATTTCATTCCAATCCAATCCCATGTTTGGTTTGAAGGATTTTCTGGATTTGAAACCTCTGAATTTCATTGAAATCCTTTAAACGTAGGATTTTGAAATCCCACAAGGTCAGTATTTTACGGGATTTCATAGGATTTGTATGTAACAATGATTTATAACATGTTTAGAACACTTGTTTTGTAATAATCAATCAATAAAAATGTAATCTAATTATTTTCATGATTTGTTTCTATAAAATTTTTATAAACAATGGAATTCACTTCCATCTCAAATCTTAGAATACTAAAGACACCAAAGATTCCAAATCCTTCCATAAAATCCAAATCCCTTAATATCCATTACATCAAACCAGGCGCCACCTTGGAGCTTATTGAAAAGTTATTTAAAGTAGCAGTTCAAAAAGTTAGTTTATGAGCTGGTTATGGCGTACCAAACAGGGTTTTTTTCATAAGATCAAAACTAAACTACCTTGTGATTACAAAACCAATTTCATGCAAGCCATGAGCTAACATCCCACAAGTTCAGACGTAGGATCTGGGTTGTAAGATGTATGCAGACATTTCCGCTATCTCAAGAAGCAGAACCGGCTTTTGAAAAATATTTGGAAAGCAAAAGCTAGAAGCCATAGTTTTAATAATAGCAGGCGGTCGTCCTGGAAGTAGTCGGCTCGCATAGTGGGTTGGATATCCAGGTTAATCAAAAAAAAAAAATATTAATGAATTAGTTAATATTAATGAAGGTTTAGAAAAGGTTGCAATGAGCCTAAATTAAATGAAATTTTTTATTAATATGTTATAATGGTGATTGATGTTTTTATGCAGGCAGATGATGGAATTGAAATAGCAGTTTGGTGATATGCAAAGGCACCAAATGATCAACTCATATAAAAGCCTAAAACAGCCGTTCTATGAAAGCTGCATCTTGTGTGTTTTCATGATTGTTTTTGGCCTTTTGTTCCTATTTTTTGATATTTGTACCATCCGATATCTGAGTGGTGGTTTCATCACTGATTTCGTAGTCCGACTGAACTACGTTCGGTATGTCGTTAATGAAAGTGAAAAGGGTTCGAGATTTTGTGTGGTTACTAGCGAAAGAGAGACATTGAAATTTTCTAAGAGATTGAATTTTGTCGAATGGCTTTTCCATTTGGAACGAGTTGTTTGCCTTCGGTTGACGAGTTGCACAAAAGCTTTGGATTCTTTGTTCGAGATTTTTTTGGAGAGGAAGTCAGACAGACGAAAAGTTCTCGATTGCTTCAAACACTGTACGTTTGGATACAGAGGAAGAGGAGAAAACCGAATATTCCACATACTGCTTTTAATAAATCTGATTTATTTCATAGCCTTCGCTCAATAAGAAAATGAGTCTACTTTAAAGGATCAAAAAAGCAAGGGAAATATATTCATATTAAATAAAAAGCAATAAAATAAGTAGCGACGTGCGTGTAGCCCTGCGCCTCTATGACATTGGCATAGGGCTACGTTCTACCTTAATTGTTTCAGTATGTCATAACGTTCAGATTTGAAACAATTTTATGCAGAGAAATAATTTGTATCGAAAGATTAATTAATGATGTTGTTTATATCTAATTCGCGATTTTAATGATGCTGCTTACGGAACGCCTCTCCTTGTTGCGTAGGCAAATCAAGTTCAGGCTCGTGTGCACCAAGGGGTGAAAAGGACCGATCCACCATGTCTTGTGATACGTGGTCTAAGCTTGGTCGGTCCCACTGTAAAGTTCGAAAAGCATCTAAGTTAGTATTAACAAAGATCTATGACATTGAACAATAAAAAATAACCTATAATAGTGTTTGATGATACATTGTGTACATTAGAAATAGAAACACCAAGAAGGGTAATTTAGTAAAATTTGTAAATGTATAGTTTGGCAATCGTGGGTGTTCAGGTCAGTTTCCATGCAACTAAGCTAATCTAATTAGAACTTGACATGAATAACCTGGCAAACTCTCAGCTGGCCTTGAGGGGAACCGATGACTTAATAGAGCAAGCCCAAATATTTACCAGTTGAGCTACCCGAACCCAACCAGACGAACCTTATATGTTCCCACTCGAAAGTCGGAAGTAGGGCATGTTAGGGTAAGATGTATGTAGATCTTACCCCAACCACTGAACAAGAAGATGTATTTGTGAAAACCCTCTGCTTTTGAACGATTCAAAGGTGTGTGCAAGCAGGCAAACACATAGGTAGGTAATTGGGATTTAATGATGTGTGCACGTTACATTAGTGTGCGAGTAGCCAATGCAGGTGAAACACGTAAAACAATTATAAACACGTGACCTATTCATGTTATCTCTACTCCTCTCAATACCCTTCAAGTAAACATATAACAAGTCGTCGTGACAACAAAATACGAAATGCTCATACCTTTGGTGCAAAATCTTTATCCACCATTCGTGCCCGAACACCCTAAAGAAGATATTAGCCGGTAACGTGATACAGTTGGATAAAAGCTAATCTTGAAATTAGATGAACGAGTAATGTTGACCAATATACCTCACGAAAGTCACTCGAGATCTCACAGGCCACAGCTCGTGAAGTCAGTCTATATTCGCGAATTAGGCATTGATCAAAACTTTGAAACCTCCCTTCTCGTATCTAAACACGAAATGAAGGATAACTAAACTTATAAACTCAAACTTTCGGTTATGGAACCAAGCCAAAGAAGCAAATCTTGAAAGGTGCCACCAAAGGATCATTGGCCAGTGGTAATCAAGTTACCAGTAGAGTCCAACCTCTCAGGAGGCAAAAGGTTCAAACTTCACTAAAAATGATAAATGTGCATGATTATTCACCGTATATAAATATTATATAAATAAAAAAAAATACTTACTGATCTCAAGGAAACCTTCAAGCTCAACGGTGATGCGTATTTGAGTTTCTTTAGGACGGATTCGCACCACCCATCGTGAGTTTTGGCAGCTTCATTTTCCTATTAGTTTTTTAGATCATGGTCTTTACTAGAAGTTTCATAAACCAAATTGAACCTGGTATATCCCATTTTAGATGTAGGGTCTGTAATTAGAGATGCACAAGCCTTGGGTTTTTCAGGCCTAGCCCATGTCTTCCAAGTAGTTTTCAGTGAGTAAAAAATGGTCCATGCTTTTAGTCCAGGGTCAGGCTGAGCCATGATTTGGGGTCGAAAAAGGGGCCGATGGGCTTTTCCAGGCCAGGCCTAGGCCCTGACTTGGCCTCAAAATTTCGGGTTTTGAGCCTGGTTCGAACTGGTGTTTTGGGGCCAAGACTTTGGGCTTAAGACTTTTTTGTGCATCTCCGTTAGTATGTATGCAAAAATTTCATGAGCGTGCTAAAAATTGAAACTTCCAATGTTACCACGGTGTCGATAATTTCCTCAACAGTATTGTGGCTGAAACATTTGTTGATTGTTTCCATCCTAAACATATGAAGGTAAATAATCAGCTTCAATTTGATTTGCACAAAGTAATGCAGATCCTAGATATCATGGATAATTTAGTACAACATAATCGGTTTTATAGGAGGGCAGATCATGTCTAGGTGTTATAATAGACTGTTTATCAAGACTTAGTTTATATAAGCAAATAATTGTACGTCTTATATAAATGTGTTACAATAAGCATATCGGATGTTTTTTGGCATCCCAACAAGTTTTTAGGACAATTTTGAAATAAAACTATCTATTAATCTTTTTATATGACATTATTTGAAAACATATTTTTTAAACACAAGATTCCTATAAAAGGATGTTTTCACGAGACAATGCTCAAAGACGTCCTTAGAAAAAGCTAACAGAACACTTATTTGAAAAATGTAGTAGAAGTTTGTTAGGATGTCCAAATGTGTCATAACAAGGTATCTTTTAAAAAAGCCAACAAAACTTTTACTTGAAAAATGCCGTAAAGTTTGTTAAGATGTCTAAACACGTCACAATATCATATTGTATCGCCTTTACATAGAAGGTTCAATTGCAAACTTGACTTCCGTTGTGAACCAAGGGGTAAAGCAGAGTGCGTCGTGTGTCGCAAACATTCATGGATATATAGCATGAATAGTGTATCATTCATCAAGATTGGTGTATCATTCATTATGATTGGTGTAACCAGTGGCGGATCCAAGATTTTTGCCTAGTCGGGGAACCTTTAAGGTAGATTAACGGCCCGCAAAATCGTTTGATGTGTTTTTAGCCTAATTCCACAATTTTGATGAAATTTTAAAGTTTTTTGATTGATTTCGAGAGATTTTTAAGTTTTTTTTTTTTGCCCATTTTGAGACTTTTTTAATATTTTTGGTTGATTTCAAAAGACTTTTTTGGGGTTTTGTTGATTTCGAGAGACTTTTTTGGTTGTGACGTGGGGGCACTTCCAGAAATTTACTAGGGGGACGAGGTAAAAAGTAAAAAAAAACTACCTTTAACCTTTATAAAAAAATTCATGGGGCCCATCCCCCGCTCCTTGCACACTAAGTCCGCCACCGGGTGTAACATCCATCTTGAATGTTGTAGTTGATGATTATCTTCCAAAATAGAACATGATCATCTTTCAAAAATAAAAACAATTTATTCCAAAATCTCCCTCCATTTAATTCAATTTAATATCTTTCTCTTTTCATCATTTTATAACATCTCATTTAACCATAACTATTAATCAAGAAAATTAGCACATCTGATGAGTCTGTAAAGTTTATACTATTTACTTGGTTAACAAATGATTGTACCCGCTCTCTTCATATGTGTAATGGTACCAATTCAAAATAAATGATAATTATAGAAAATAGTAAAAAAAAAAAAAAACAAACAAACAAACAAACAAACCTCTGGGTAACGCTGACATTATCCGGAGAGGGAGGATCACTGTATTTTTCAAGAAAAGTTTTGATTACAGAAGGATCATCGGTTTTCAGATTTCTGAGACATTCTTCAATTAACGGAAGCTTCTGTGGGGAAGTGATTCATAATATGTGTTAGAGTTCCATATTAGCTAAACTTGAACAATTTCTCTTCAATATATGTTGGAACGTCCCTTCTTTGCTTAAAAGATAATCTAATGAAGTTCCCCATATTCTTAGGACTCGACATCTTGGGACAATTTCTGCCCATGTAGCCTCCGTTGGAGGGGGTCTGTTAAAGTCCCACGTCGGCTACCATTTCTCCTTAATATATGTTGAAACCTCCCTCATATCCTCAAAGAACTCTTTTGAAAAGTAATCTAATGGGGTTTCATATATTCCTACAGTATGCCAAAAGAACTGACCGAGCTTTGTGAATAGTGTGTCGCAAGCCCGTATGCAATCATTTCTTCTCCATTGAGTATGTCTCCTGTTAGAGCCAGATACTCTCCTGTATATATGAGGGATCTTTCATTTCAGTATTGTTGATCAACAAGTTATCTAATTTAGAAAACCATTATGTCAATCCTACAAGTTTGATCATTATGTGATTTTGAAAACTGATAGAAATGGACCGCCCAGATAGAGTCTGGGATGAGATGTATACAGACCTGACCTCTATTTCAAAAGATAGAACGACTGTTTCAGTACCCGGATTATTAAAAAATTCTATTTTATTTTGAAACCAAATATGAAAATTCTTGAGGGGTTATCAGTAAGATGCAAATAATATATATATATATATATATATATATATATAGACTTGGGATCATGCGAGACCAGTCTGTTTTCGTGAGACCCGTGAGACCATCTTTTTACACTTGAAACTTCACAGCAAAATGTTGTGAAGGTGACTTTTTTTAACCTTCAGAGTGTTTTTGCTGTGAAGTTTACATGTAAAAATGTGGTCTCACGGGTCTCACAAAAACAGGTTGGTCTCACGTGAACCCAACCCTATATATATATATATANTATATATATATATATATATATATATATATATATATATATATATATCTCCTGCTAGAAAAGGAGATACCTAAATGGCCAGGAAGATGTGAAAGGTGAAATGAAGCACCAGCATCAGGATGAAGACCAATTAATGTTTCAGGGGTAGCATAAACCTGCAGTGCAATAGGAGAATTAGGGCCCCTTTATCAACACCAACACATGTTAAGAGTCATCACTCTCACTTATTTTACTAGATAAGATTATCAGTCATTAAATGGAATAGTGATTTTTATTCTGTCATGTCCAATGTATCAAACGTATCCGAAAAAAGAGCTTTTAGGGAGAGAGTAGATATATTTTTGCATATACACATGTTTAATAATTCATATCTAATCAACATGGGACTCTAAAGTAGTTTTTGTTTATGAAAAAAAGTTGAACATGAAATATACGCAGATACTTACAGTTTTTTCAGTAACAACCCTGAACTTTGCTGGAATGGAAATTCCAGCCCCTCCACCCATGGTAATCCCATTCAAGATAGCCACCTAAATCACACCAGTAATCCAAAATATATATATATATATATATATATATATATAGAGAGAGAGAGAGAGAAGGATATATGATGGTGGTCCAATACATATAGCAAATAAACAATACAAATGGTTGAATGTTCTAATAAAATTCGGTTTATAACATCAAACAATTGTACATCCTATATAAAGGTGTTACAGTAACATGTTATGACGTATTTGGATATCCTAACAAGTTTTTAGGACACTTTTGAAGTAAAATATCACATTAGTTTTTTTAGGATACTTTTAAGAAGTGTCTTGTGAACACATTTTGTATAAGATACTTGTTTCCAAATATTGTAATAAAATGACTAATAGGATGTTTTATTTCAACATCGTCCTAAAATCTTGTTATGACATCCAAAAACGTTCTATCAACTTATTGTAAGATCTTTACATATGATGTACGATTGTTTGGTTATATAAACTTAAATTTTATAAAACAGTTTATCATGAAATTTGGAAATAATTGGCATACTATCTAAGTTGTTGAAACCCTTTTGCTAGATCAAGTAGTGTGTACTTACATGTGGCTTCAAATATGTATGTAAAAAGTATATGAATTTATATAGCACCCAAAAGAATTCCTTGCTTCCTTCAATGTTTCCTATTACAGGTTTACATGGATGTCAGTGTGAAAAATATACAAGCAAGAGATAGATATAGAAAGAGAGACAATACAATAAAATCAGTTATATGATATTATAATCTTGCGGGGTTGGTTCAATTGGTAATAAGACTTGGGTTTTTGGGGATTCTCTTTATGGGTTACCGGTTCGAGTTCTTTAAGGCCACTGGGATTTTCTTGTCTGTTCTCCAAGTCCCCCGGATTAGTAGAGGTGCGCACAAGCTGACCCGGACACCCACATTTAACAACAAAATATGTTGAAATGTTCTATTTAATAGGACCAATGGGCCGTTTACTAAATGCTTACCAGGTAAGGGCTTACCAATATCACTTATCTTATCGATTAAGTATAATAAGGACCAAGAATCTTACTCGGGAAGAGGCATAATAAGGACCAAGAGTCTTACCTGGTAAGTGGAAAAAGTCTCTTATCAGGTGTAAAACACACAACTGTTTGATCCTATAAACTTAAGTCTTAAAAGAACATTTAAACATATTTGACATTCTATAAAGTCAAATTTATTCCGGTATGCCTACAGAAAAAATGTTTTTTTTTGTACCTCTTTTTATCATATCATGGATGGCAACTATATCAGCACCAGCACAAAAAGCCCTACCATTTGCCTACAAACAAAATCCAGAAGTATGAATCATGAACTGATGATTCTTTTTATTAACCGGATATCCAACCCACTATGCAAGCCGATTAATCTCAGCATAACCACCTGCTTTGCAGGTAGCCTGGAGTCATTGCATTTGAATCTCCATGGTCATAGGTGAATTTTTATTTCTTCTTGGATTTGAACTTGGACCTCCAGATATTTTTTGACGTTTGGAGCCCAACATCAAACCAATCGGATACCACCCTTAGTTTAAATTGATGAATTATGAAACAAATGGTAGGTAATTGGCAAGTAAAAAAGTGCAATTAATATATATATGTACCTTCATTACAACAAAACCTACATCAGGGGTATCTTCCCAACTTTCATATGCTTTCTGCAACCTCTTTACCTGACCATCACCAATAGTCAAATTTATTTACTTATATAAAATAAATTAATTTGTTTTCTTATATATATATATATATATATATATATATATATATATTATAAATTAAAAGAAAATATATAACCATATATAAATTATGGAGCGATTCATGATTGGAAAGATATAACTGATAAATAGACAAACTACTCAGTCCAGTTCGGTTTGGACGTTTCTTATTCAAACCGGATCATAAAAAGCGGTCGGTTTGCCCAATTTGATCACTTATTAAACCGGATCATAAAAAAGGGGCCGTTTACCAAACGCTTATCCGGATAAGCGCTTATCAAGTCACGTTACATCACCGGATGAATATGGTAAGGGCCAAGAATCTTATCCGTTAAGAGCGAGACAAGGACCAAGAGTCTTATCCGGCGACAACTCTTACCATGGTAAGTGCTTACCGGGTAAATTGTTGCATACGATATTGTTTTGGTGGACTAAGTAAGTAAATAATAGTGTTAGTTTTACCGGCAGTTTGATAAACGGCCCCTACTATCAAACTGCCGTCACGGTTTGATTTGTAATCTAGGGGTTAAACCGTCTAAACCGGACCTCTAATACCTCTGATAAAAAGGCAGAGAGAGAGAGAGAAAGATAACCGAACCATGGAAGTAGTTAGGGCATTGAGGAAGGAAGGTCTGTTGAGAATTACGCTTCTGGAATGTCCATTCTGTTCCAATAATACCTCCTGTTAAAATCATCAATTCATCAAAATCATGTTGAAAAAGGATATATAATTGAATTCATTTGAAGTTGAAGAACTCACAGAGGAATCAGGATGATCGATGAGTGAATGATTGACGCTAAAGCTTCTGGTTCTTCGATTGAGTTCATTGATGATAGATCGAGAACAATGACCAACAGATCGTCGTCTTCTTGCTAAGCTCTGCATTGACTAGGATTAATTGTGTGTAAAAATGGAGAAATCTGGATGAATTTGTAATCAGAATGATGGTCCATTGTCTAGTTTAGCCAACCCTAGCGTCTGCAACCGATAATGGCTACACCTACACCACCATAATAATGGTCCTTTTGTACTTGAGCCGGCGAAATGGTGATCGGTGAATTCACGACAGCATTCCACACTTGACCAACTACATCGCACATCATATTTTACGGTCATTTTGCTTTGACGTGGCATATTTAAGGGATGGTGACCACGTCAACGAAGATTGTTGACCATTAAAACAAATATCATATTAGAGGTATATCAAATGAAAATAAATCAATAATATTTTAGTTTATGTCTTATTCTTATATAAGACTACAAGATCATCCTCTTTATCTTTAAGCATAATCGTAATTATTGACCAGTCAAATACGATTTTGACCGTATGAAGGGCTATGATCATTTCTTTACTCCTCAAATACTTATCACTATCCAAAATGACATTTGGATATATTTATATATATATATATATATATATATGTGTGTGTGTATATATGTATATGTATCAAATGAGAACCACAAAAAGGTTACAAACCTTATGAGAATCAATTTAAAAATAAACTTTTACATGATTTTTCTTCATCAAAATATTAGGATTTAAGATATTGTTTTAACATATAATTGTTTCATAATGTGATAATTTCACATGTATTTGTTTTACCATATGAATATTTTTTATATGTATTTTTTGTTTCACTAAGTAAATTAGAAAAAAGTTTCACATGTAATTTTTTCATAAGGTTAAAAAAAACATATGTGAACCAATATGCTAAATCATAGCTTTTAATGGAAAAAAAATAATATAAAAAAATTATTTTTATATCGGTTCTCACATGTTTGTGGTTCTCATTTGATTGTCGTCCTACGTGTATACATATAAGCAATGGTTTCTCAAAATTCTAAAAGCGTCGGATCTTGATTCAATAGATTACGAGCATGCGATGGTTGGACTTGACTTTCTTCAAGAGCTCAAAGAAGAAGAAAGCCGCAAAATACCAAGATAACGGACCTTAATTAGTGAGGATGGCCAAAACCAAACGAAAATGCAAATCACAAGAAAAGATTTGTAACGAATGAAATTAATGGACGAAAATCCAAATTTCTCAACATACCACATGAACGAAAACGATAACTAACTCGATTTTTAAATATATTTTATAACTTGCTCGATTTTTTTTTCCAATTCTATATTGTAAACTCAATATTGTATTCAAGCATCAAGCTTGAGCACTATTTTGAAAAAAAATTGAATTCGAGCCAAATAATATTTTTTTTAATTGAGCCCACACTGCATGGTACTTGACTCGACTTTTCAACGCCCCTAGTTTGACTTGAATTCAAGCCAAATATCGTGTGATTGAGTTTGGTTCCAACGATCAAGCCAAACCGTCGAAAGCGATTTGTCGAAGCTTGTGAGCTCTCGAGACCTTTCAATGGGCCCGTAACTATACTCAAATCAGAGGTTATGGTTGTTTGAGATAGACACATTTTCCCTTATCTCCAATTCTCACATGTGTTCCACCTCAAAATAAAGAATTATGTTTATATCTATATTATATTACAAAGTATTTGACAAAAACTCTTAAAACCACTTTTTATGTATGAATTACTGTTTATTGATGCATATTACTTAAAATTTAAGATTACAAGTAAATTATGCATAAGTACAACTTATTAAAACTTCATACTAAAATTCGTCTAACTAACTTTAGATAAACATAATCAAATATTGGATAAACATCTCATTTTAAATATAAAAAAATCTAAAATATTATTAGGATAATCATTGATAACTAACAGAATACTTAGTTATTATCTTTATAAAAAATTATATTATTAAATTTAAATTAAATTTCTTTCTTACTAAACCTAAATTATATTATAATTAAAAAAAATTTAATTAAGGAAATTACACCAAAACATAAAAACTTTTAAAAAGATTAATTTATTAAAGTTCGATGTTTGAATTCGTATAACTAATTACGGATAAACATAATCAAATAGAGGATAAACATCTTATTTTAAAATTTTAAAAAATCTAAAATATAATTAGATAATTATTGAGTTCTAAGAAAATAATTAATTATTATCTTTATAAGAAAATTATATTATTAAACCAAATATAAATTACTTCGTTATTGTACCTAAATTAAATTATAATAAAAAANTTATATTATTAAACCAAATATAAATTACTTCGTTATTGTACCTAAATTAAATTATAATAAAAAAATTGAATTAAAAAATTACACAAAAAATGAGGAATTTTAAATAGTTATTTTGATACGAATATCGATATATTTTTGTTATGCATAAAGTACTGTATATATTAATGCATATTACTTAAAATTCAAGATTACAAGTAAATTATACATAAGTACAATTTATTAAAGCTTTAAATTTATATAACTAACTGATAAACATAATCAAATAGAGAATAAACATCTCATTTTAACTAAAATATAATTAGAATAATTATCGAGTTCTAACAAACTAAATAATTATTATCTTTATAAGAAAATTATATTATTAAACCAAATATAAATTACTTCATTATTGTACCTAAATTAAATTATAAAAAAATTGAATTAAAAAATTACACAAAAAATGAGGAATTTTAAATAGTTAACTTGATACTAATATTGATATAATTTTGTCAAAATTTTATGATATCTTCAAACTTATATTTTATTCAAAAATAAAAACATCATCACTTTCTCAAAATAACATAAGACCATATTATAACATCGACTGAGATAAAGAATAAAATGAAATATTAAAATCAATATGTATTTCGCTGCATTGCGCGAGTACCATTCTAGTCTATACTATCTTATAAAGCATTTGGCTAAAACTCTTAAAAACTCTTAAACCCGTTCATCCCTGTCCGATTTCATCCCTGTCCGATTTCATGCCATATCTAAATTGGTGTAACTAACTGCAGATAAACACAATCAAATACAGAATAAACATCTCATTTTAAATATAAAAAATCTAAAATATAGTATAGATAATCATTAAATTCTAACAGAATACTTAATTATTATCTTTATAAAATTTATAATATTAAACCAAAAATAAATTATTTTATTATTAAACTTAAATTAAATTATATATAACAAAATATATTCTATATTATAAACCATTTGACAAAAACTTTTAAAAACCACTTTTTATGCGTAAATACTGTTTA
>NC_037543.1:19194099-19199761 GCF_001531365.2 Cynara cardunculus var. scolymus
TAGTTAATTTGATATTAATATCGATATTTTTTTTTCAAATTTTTATGATATCTTCAAACATATATTTTATTCAAAAATAAAAACATCATCGTTTTTTCAAAATCACATAAAGYTATATTATAACATCGACTGAGATAAAGAACAAAATGAAATATTAAAATCACGATATATCTCGCTGCATTGCGCGAGTACGCTTCTAGTTATATTATAAAACATTTAAGTTTTACTTCTTAGAAACAGCTGGGGGAGGATGCGTCGGACGTACGCCCAGGACCCACAAAAAATAAGGGCCTGTTTTTTTTTCATATATACTATACAATATATCGTAGTAGTTTAAAAAAATTAATAAATAAACAAATAGACAAAAAAAAAATTGATATCCAATATGATCCAAAAAGAATTTAGCATTATATTAAATGGCCATGCATATATTAATTAATTACATTGAAGAAAAAAAATGTGTAAAAAATCAATTGGTTGTTCTTTTTATAGTATTGATTATTGTTTTTATAAACTCTTTTATCTACTACTAAGATCTAAAACTACCTTGATTGATATATTATTCATTGTTCATCTCTCATTGGCTTATATTGAAAGCTTTTTCATACTTATTGAGGGCTCATTTTTACATCTCGCTCAGAGCCTATAAAATGTTCGGAACGAACCCACTTAGAAACTATGTTAAAATAAAATCTACGTTATCTTAAATATAATTATTTTTTTAATTTATATAAAAACAAATATTTTGTTCTATATATACATATTGATTAATAAATTTTTTATATTTTTTAAAATAGTGTTCAAAATTGCAATTACGAGTATATTCATACTATATTTTAACTATATTATACAATATTTATAACTTATTATTACATATATACAATTTAATAGTACTTTAAACGTTATAAAACTAAGGGGCCGTTTACCAAACACTTACCCGGTAAATGCTTACCGGTAAAATTTAGCACCATTGTTTACTTACCGGGTAAGATTTTAATCCATCAAAACGATATGGTATGCAACAATTCACCCGTTAAGCGCTGACCGTGGTAAGAGTCGTCGCCCTCACTTACCAGGTAAGACTCATGGTCCTTGTCTCGCTCTTACCGGGTAAGATTCTTAGTCCTTACCATATTCATCCGGTGAAGTAATGCGACTTGATAAGCGCTTATCCAGGTAAGTGTTTGGTAAACGGCCCCTAACTCGATCAATTAATAAACATGTTCAAATTCATGATAAACGTTAGAACCCTATTAATATAATAAAATACTTTATAAAGCTGATAACTAACAGAAAACTCTTACTCTCCCAAAACCAGACAAATTCATAAAATAAAATCAAGACACAAAAATAGTTTTTGTTATGGTAAAATGTATATATTAATCGAAAATTCTTGAATCCAGTCCCTGATTTATGCAATCTACTCTTTGAACATCACCAAAAACCAGGTGATGTTCCTATTTACATGGTTTTCCCACAAAATCTTTGGATCTCAAAACAGGCAGGGAAAACTTTAAATGGCTAAAAGAATACAAGATGTTTCCGCAACTTTTTTATTTTTGTATCCGCTTACGTAAATGCCTCTCGTTGCTTCGTAGGTAAATCCAGTTCAGGCTCGAGTGCCGTTAAGGGAGAGAAGTACTGATCCACCATGTCTTGTGATACATGCTCTAAGCTCGGTGGGTCCCACTACAAAGTTCGAAAGCGAAACACTAATAAGTCCTTATGAACAAAGATCTACCACTATTCAAGAACCTATAATACGATACATTATGTGAAAATACGTGAAACCCCATCAAATTACTCTCCAAATGTCCCATATGGTAGACCTTGGCTCTCATACCATGTGAGAATGCATACAATCATATTATTCTTCAAAAGAGCCCTTGAGGATAGAAGGAAGATTCCAACTTATATTGAAGTAGAAAGGTCCATGTCTAACCAATATGAGACTCTAACACGCCCCCTCCAACAGAGACCAGTTGGACATAGATTGTCCCCATATAGTAGGCTTTGACTCTAATATCATGTTAGAATATGTGAAATCCCATCAGATTACTCACCAAAAAGGCCCTTGAAGACAGAAGGGAGATTCCAACATATATTGAAGTAGAAAGGTCCACGTCAAACCGATATGGGACTCTAACATGCCTCTTCCAACTGAGGCTAGTTGGACATAAATGTGCCCCCGCCCCAGATAGTAGACCTCAACTCTAATACCATGTCAGAATATGTGGAATCCTATCAGATTACTCTCTAGAAGAGCCCTTAAGGAGAGAGAGGAAGTTCCAACATATATTGAACATTTGAACTAGAAAGGTCTTTTCTCGCAGATGGTGGCATAAAATAAGAAAATGTTGATACCTTTGGTGCAAAATCTTTATCCAACACTCGTGATCGAACACCCTGATGAAGATATTAGCTGATAAGGTGATCCTAAAGATAATCTTGAAAAGTAGATGAACAAATGACAGCAACCAATATACCTCACAGAAATCACTTGATATCTGGCCGGAAACTGCTTGTAATGACATTCGGTATTCACGAATTAGGCACTGATCAAGAGTCTGAAATCGCCCTTCTCGTATCTGAATAAGACACGAAAACAGAATTCAAATTATAATACTCGAACATTGGGTTATGGAACCAGGCTATCTCGAAGGGACTTACTGATCTCAAGGCAACTTTCAAGCTCAATGGTGATGCTAATTCTAGTTTCTTCAGGGTGGAATGGCACCACCCATCATTAGTTTTCGCAGCTTCACTTTCCTGACGGTTTTTCCAGATGCAGTTGTTCATTTACGGAAGTTTTCATAAAAGAACACCAAATATTGAAACTTAAGGTGTAAAAGATTCCAACGTTACCAAGGCAACGATGATTTCCTCAATAGTATCATAGCTGAAACATTTGTCTAGCATTTCAATCCTAAACAAATGAAAAAAAAAATCAATTTACAGTCAAGAGTGACAACTGGAATATTTTAATATAAAATCATTATACCAAATAAAAAAATGACAATTTTTATAGGTCACAAAAGCATACCTCCGGATAACACTGGCATTATCAGGATAGTCAAGGTCACTGTGCTTCTGAAGAGAGGTTTCAATTACAGAAGGATCATCGGTTATCAGATTCCTGAGACATTCTTCAATTGGCGAAAGATTCTGTAGACGAAGTGATCATATTACTCTCATGAAACCCGGGAAAATAATGATCACACAAGTAAGAAAAGGCCCAAAAAAACCAACTGCGCTGAGTGAATAATGTGTAGCCAGTCCACATGCAACCAATTCTACTCCATTGAGCCTGTCTCCTGTTAGAGCCAAATACTCCCCTGCATACACGTCGAATTTTGCCTTTCAGCATTGTTAACTAATGATGAGCCAAGCAATAATCCTGCTAAACCATTATGTCAATCACAGGACTTTAATCATTATATGATCTGATTAAGTGATACAGAAATTGGGTCCTCAAATTGTTTAAAAAAAGTCATTCTAAAATTCATGAGCAGTTTTCAGTAAGATGAAATTGTGTTCCCTGTTACTAACATACCTAAATAACCAGGAAGATGAGAAAGATGAAAGGAAGCCCCAGCATCAGGATGAAAGCCAATTAAAGTCTCCGGTGTAGCAAAAACCTGCAGAGCAGTAGAAGAATTAAAACTACATGTTACAAGGGTTGATACACACACACATAGGGTCATGTTCAGGGGAAACCGTAAAAAAATGAAAAACTGAGGAATACCCTGGTGACCATCCATCTGTACGATGTGCACATGTGCATATAAGTAATTTGTAAGCAATTTGTCCGGTATGCACAGGTGCATAACATGCACATGTGCATAAAAACCAAGAATCAGCTTCAATTACTTGTATGCACATGTGCATACCGTCCATATGAATGGGTTACCAAGGTGTTTATCAGTTTTTCATTTTTTTAGGGGTTTTCCCCTTAACTTCCCTCTAGAGAGAGAGAGAGAGACTGGTTAGGAATTCCAAAATCCATAGGAACCACCCAAAACCGTTGGATGAAGCACGCCTCTAGATCCAGCGATGCTGATGGACACAATGACATTTTGGTAATTAAGGGGAACTTTGATGGCAAAGCTGTTGGCAAACATGGAAGTTAACATTGCTTAACCCCCACCAAACAGCTTAATGCACCTTACACTGAACATGTTAACATAAAAATATTCAAATTTAATATACGTTGACATACCATAACCTTGAACATTCATGAATATATGTAAGCATACCCCACAATCTTAACAAATATTAACATGAAAGCACTACCATCTTAACCTGCAATCTTATCACGCCTTAATGCAATTTTTAATACACCTTAACTCATGTTAACAAAGATTAACCATGAAAACCAAAACACACCTTAACAGATTGTAACATACCTTAACATGCATTAACACATAGTAACACACCTTGTAATAAAATTATTTTAAAAAATAGGGGCAATCTGGTCATTTCAACTGTTTTGTCATGTCGTATTTTAGTCATACAAAACGCAGGACAAAGACTTACCCGTTTGGTTTGATGGAATGTTTTTGAGAGATTTGGAATTGGGAGGATTTAGAATTGGAAGGATTTGTAACTTTTGGTGTGTTTGGTTTCTATGATTTGGAATGGAGTTGAATTTTGTTTCTTATAAATAATTAATAAAAATAATCAAGTTACCTTTTTATTAATTGATCATTACAAAATAACTGGTTTTAACATCTTTTAAAAAATTATTACAAGCAAATCATATGAAATCCCACGAAATACCAACTTACTCCTTAGGATTTCAAAATCCTATATTTGTAGGATTTCAATAAAATCCCGAGATTTCAAATCCTAGAAGTCCTTCAAACCAAACATGGGATTGGAATGGAATTCAATTCCAAATCCCTCCAAATCCAATCCAATCCCACAAACCAAACTGGATCTTTCAAATCCCTGAAATCCCACAAACATAGGATTTTGAAATCCCATGGGAATGGTTGGTATTTCACGAGAATTTGTATGTAAAAATATGTTTAAAACATTTGTTTTGTAATAATCAATTAATAAAAAGGTAATTTAATTATTTGTATAATTATTTACAATTTGTTTTAATGAATTACTAATAAAAAATGGAATTCAATTCCATTTCAAATCCTACAAACCAAACACACCAAAGATTTCAACTCCTATATCCAAATCCCAATTCCAAATCCTTCCACGGAATCCAAATCCCTCAAAACCATTCCATCAAACCAAACTCCCCCTTAATCCATTTCTGTCTTGGCCGGTCTTGTCCTGTCCCATCTAGTCTGTGCACCAAACGCTACCTAAAGCTCACTTATCTTCCACTCTCCTAGTAATTTACAAATTCAGATAACAGCCAAAATAATCACTTAGGCATTGTTTGGCAAAAATAAGCTAGCTTATTTTCTAGGTACATGTTTGGATGCACACAAGCTAACTTATTGAAACGCTACTTGGAGTAGTGTTTTGGTAACTTATTGTCACTTTTTCCAATTATAACCCTCATTAACATACCAAAGGGCCTTTGGCCTAGCGGTATCGTAGCCCTTGGCCTTCTAGGAGGTCAGAGGTTCAAACCTCACCATAGGTGAGGAGGGTGTGTGAGTTTATTTGTTGCATTTGCCGTATATAAATATTATAT
>NC_037543.1:19200216-19213992 GCF_001531365.2 Cynara cardunculus var. scolymus
ATTTGAAATTCTTTTAATCAATATATTACATTTTTTAATTTTTTACTATCTTGTTTGTATTAGTTAATATATTATATTATTAGAGATTTGTTTTAATCATATTGTGAAATATTATAATTGATTAATTTTTCAAGATGCCCTTTTTGGTCATTTTACATTCCTATCAGCTAGTTTTGCCAAAGACGATTTGTTTATAAGCTACCAGCTAGCTTATCAGCAATTTGCCAAACACAGCCTTAATCCATTTTATTGAAACAAATAAAGTTGGTGCATTTGATAATATATATATTGTCTGTTAAGTTACGTTCATCTAATCAGTAACAAAATGCTTAAAAGGAGATGCAATGATCTAAGGATGACACATAGTGATGAAGTTTGTGCTTCAATATTTAACTTTACCCTGTTCACTAATCTGAAAAGTTTAAGCAGATAAAGACCACAGTGGCTATTCATCCATTCCAAGTGCAAAAATGTTGACCGCGGGTGTTCAATTAAAGCCTAGATACCTTTGCAAGAACAAGATATGGGTGCCTGCTACTTGATACACATTCAAATATCAAACTGGAATCAAGCTAAGGGTCTGTTTGTTAACAACTTAATAAGCTTAATGGGACTCACAGATTATTCAGTCAACTATAAATGACTGTTTGGTAGCGGCTTTATGATATAGAAAGTAGCTTATTCGGTAAGCTTCTAGAAGGAAGCTTTATGCAGAAAGCCAAGTTTTTCCAATCCTGCCACTCCCAATTAAAAACACTCCTTCCATCTATAAAAAAGCCTCCCAAACAAAAACCCTCTCAATCTATACCAACAGATTAATCTACACAGTCAGCTTTATCCATATAGAACTTAATGGAAAACCAACCAAACAACCCTTATTAATAGTGAAACATAAAACATAAGAAGCATATGCATATGCTTACAGTTTTATTGGTTGCAACCCTGAACGTTCCTGGAATGGAAACACCAGCCCCTCCACCCATGGTAATCCCATCCAAGATAGCCACCTACATGGATGCCAAATCAGTCTGGTTCAAGTGATCATCATTCCAAAGTAAACATGGAATATTAAAACAATACGTGCTCTGTAAGGACCAGTACACAACAACCAATATAACAGAGATATTTAGAAGGATAACCGATGGTGGTCTGATACAACTAGCAAAGCAACAATAGCTATATTTACAGACTGCCATTGAAGGAGTAGTTGGGTATAAAGCATACCAATTTAAAGTTGATTGAAGAAAATGGTCCAATGTCAATAAATGATGCATACTAAACATTTCTTAAATAGAAGCTCATAAAGTAGTGTTAGTCATGTCAACATTAGAGTACAGATACTGACTTGACACGTATAACAATATAGACAAGTTATGATAGCCATCCGCTTCCAGTTTTGAAGTAATTCATAAATTCAAGGCTTAACCTTTGCAGTTGCAGTCAAGGTTTTGAAAGATGAAAACGTGAGGTGGGGCATTTTCCCATGGTACACCTCGGCTGATTTTTAAAACCATGGTTGCAGTTATTGTTGCAGCGTAGATTCAATTCAACAAATCCCTTATCCCACCATGGTAGTGCCAGATTGAAATCATATCCAAACTTAACTGGAAAAGAAAAAAGTGGGGGAAAGTTCTAAACTTGTTAAGATTCAAGGAAGAATAATAGACACAGGTAAGTATTTTCGTTGAATCTAGCTTCTCAAAACATGTTATGAGTAGAGGTGAAGCATCCCAAGAACTTTTCTATTTAGCAGCAAGCTTGTTTCTCTTATTATTTATATTTTGATGAAAGTACACACTTCCTTTCTTCGTCCAGTCCATTCTTCGACTTGACAGCTTTCTGAAAAGCCACCATATATAAACCTAACATAAAAGATAAACTCAGACGTGCTCTTAGGAAGGCATGTCAATTCATCTAAGATGATTAAGTTTGGGTTCCAATTGTACCAACTTTTCATGCCATATTCTCTGAGATTGCTTAGAAGACACATTAGAAACCTACTCAATGGTCCAAAATCATTGACAGACGTTTATCAAAGCTCACTAGTAATTGTGAGTTACTAAACCCTTTTAGTAGAACAGCATTTTTGTACTTACATGTGGTTTTAAATATGTACCAACATGGTACATAAAATTATACAGCGTCCAAAAGAATTCCTTGCATCCTTCAATATTGCCTGCACAAGGTGAATTTGAGTTTGAGTGAATGTCAATACTACGAAGATACAAGAGAGAAAAAGACAGAGAGAGAGAGAGATGAAAGAAAGACTAAAGAACCCAAAATTATAAATAAAATCACTTAGAAGGTGCACTGATGCTGCACATTGATCATACCACTCAGAAATGTAATTAATTCCGCCAATTAAACTGCTTACAGATGAAAGTGGCTGTTTTTGTACCTTTTTTTGCCATATCATGGAGAGAAACAATATCCCCACCAGCACAAAAAGACCTGCCACTGCCCTACAAACGAAATACAGAGATATGAATTAGTCCTTCATTGAAGACATTAAGAAATTTATTGAACAAAGAAGGAGAAAAGTAAAATTAAGTGTGTGGCATAAGTTCGTAGAGTTTACCTTCATTACCACAAAACCTATATCAGGGTTATCTTCCCAACTTTTGTATAGTTTATGTAACCGGCTTCCCTGAAGATTGCCAGTAGTGACCACATGCCACCAGGATAATAAGTTGAAGAAATCAATTGAACATTTAAAAGATCAATTGAGTATTTGAGTGTCCCAGAAAGCTAATGAAATCTCAACCAACATACCATTTTAAAAATTCTCGACCATAATTTTGAACATTATTTTGACGAGTTCACACGCATGTATAAAAGACAAGATACTCATACTACCATGCATAATTATTGACGTAGATAACCACAAGGGTGGTGTCTGATTGGTTTGAGTTTGGCTACAAAGGTCAAAAGTACCAGGAGGTGTCAGGTTCAAAACCAAGGAGGAATAAAAATCCCCTTGTGGCCACGGAGGTTCAAATGCGGTGACTCCGGGCTATCTGCAAAGCAGGTGGTCGCCCTGCGATTAGTCGGCTCGCATAGCGGGTTGGATATCGAGGTTAATCAAAAAAAAGATTATTGACCTAGATTTAGCTAGATCACGAGAAAACCCAAGGACAGTTTTTCACTTTGTTTAAAAAGGTATGTGTAAATCTTGAACCTTAGTGTATATAGAGTAATTTATTCTGCTTGAAAGTTTATCAGGACCAAGGTGGTTATAAATATATAATATCAGCCCGAATACCTCTGTAAATATTTCAAATGAGCAAACAAATATAAGCACTAAACTTAAGAAAGAAACTAGACTAGAAATAAGAAAAAACTGAAGTAGCATTATTGCTTCAAAAACCCATGACAAAAGAATTGATAGATAAGTGTTCTAAATTCAAAAGATCCTGCTTGATATAAGGGGTAAAATGGACTGATTTTTCAAATTCAAAACAGATAAGAAATTAACCACTTCAACTTTGGAGAAGAAACTTTAACCTAAATTAGACTCATAACAGAACTGCACATAATAATTAATGATGTTGAATTTGTAACCAAATCTCTATTAATTTAAAAATGTAGATTAGTAGGATGAACCCCAAAAATCATAATGTATTTTCTTGAAAATCTCATTTACTTCTGTCGCAAAATTGAACATATTGCACTTGACCTCTATTTTTAAACCAAAAACAAATTTAAAAATTTTCAAGAAAACAGCGGAAATGGATATATAAACACAATTATTGACCAAACATATTGTACATGAAAAGTTGGCACATGTAATTATTTTCTGCACACATGAATATTCTTTATTTCCTTTCATTTTTACAGATTAGTTTTACTTAGCAAGCAACAAGTGAAAAGTTTTATTGTTTGAAATGTTAATCAATCAGCAATAATATGATCTCCATACAAGCAAATTGAGGATTATGTTCTATTTCTTATCTATTTTATTTAAAAAAATGCTTATGCTGGTTAAACCCCCTGTCTCCCTTCCCAATTCACAAACAATTAAACTCATCAACACATATCAGTGGTTAATTATCTCAAACACTAGAAAAACGCATACAGAAGGAAGTAATCAAACCATTGAAGTGTTGAGCGCATTGAGGAAAGAGGGTCTATTGAGAACTACGGTTCTCGAACCTGCATTTCCTTCCACTAATACCTGTAAAATCATCAATTTCCCCCAACTAATCATCAAAATCATGTAATCAAGTGCGTGTGCAAGCCATAATTCAAATTAAAGTTAGACTCACACTGGAATCAGGATCATCGGTGAGCGAATGATTTGAGAGAAAGCTGCTGCTGCTGCTGCTGCTGCTGCTACTGCTGCTGCTGAGGGTTCTTGTTCTTCGTTTGAATTCGTTGAGGAAAAATCCAGAGCAATCACGCTGTCTTCTCGCTAAGCTCTGCATTTCTCTCTTGCGTGTGTAGAATCGGGGTGAATTTGGATCGGCAATTAAATGGTGGTTTCATTTCATCCTACAAAAAGGTCAAGATTGGTACAGCATTTATCAATAATCACAGAAATAGTCCCTATTTTATTTGTTTTTGTTTTAGACTTTTAGGGGCTGTTTACCTAATACTTTTTGGATAATATATTTGATTACGGTAAGAGATCTGATCCAAATAAATGCTGACTAAAAAATGTTATTTACTTGGATCAGTCGGCTTTTTCCGATCTCCGTCTTCGAGCTTCCCTCGTTCGGTCGCCGTCTCCTCATAATACTACCAGACTCGTCTCTTTTTCTCTCGACTTGTCCTTTTCGACTTCATCGTTTTCATTCCTTGCTCTTCTCAGTCTCGTCATCCTTGGTTCTCCAGATTCTACATCAAGTGGAGTTTGTAATCTTCCTTCGTTGGTTGCTAGAAGTATTTCCTATGCAGTAGAGTCGATGATTACAACCTAATTTTTCTCACACCGTTGTTTGCAGAACAAGATGGAAGGAGGGGTAAATAAGGAATATGATGTCGCTGACCATAGTAATAGTCTATGTTATCACTGTCTCCAGCCAAATGATCGGTCAACAGTCAGAGATGCATTTTATTTTGGTAAACACACCATCTCTTACTCTGGTAAGAGACGGTAAGAGGTGATTCATATGCTAGTAGACAACCCCTAAATATTATTACTTCAATTTTAGTTTCTTACCAAATATGTAACATCCCAAATTTGGGTATGAAATAAATGATAACTACAGTGGTAAAATACGTATAGACTTAAAAGTGTAATGTTGAGGGGTTGATGTGTAATAAACTAAAAGTCTATGGGTTGAAAGTAAAACAGGTATGCTAATGAAATGAAGCATAAACCAAGTGGGGGTATGGTTTAGGGGTTCGGAAACGATGTGCAAAGGTAAATTGTGGGAAACACTTGCCATTTCGTTTCTCCATCATTTACACATTTACACTTGTTTTAGTCAAGTAGCAACACAATTTTATGGAGTGATTATCGATGAAATTGGTACGGGATTCATGGTTAGAAAGCAAGAAAAGAGTTAAGAATGAGTTTTATGCATGGTGTTAAATAAGTTAAATCATGAAATTGATGCATTACATGTCATTTAGTTTCAATGTAATTGTTAACTGTGTTGATATACATGAAGAAAGTGTTCAGATGCAAAAAAGAATGACTAGAAATGAGTTCTGGTGGGTTACAGTTTTACAGGTCATTAAGCCACAAAACAAGCGTTATGAGTGATGTATGCAACATAAGCCATCTACACAAGGTCGTTGGTGTGGGGTCACGAAGATGAAGTGGCCAGTGAGCCATTGTTCTGACAAAAATTTGTTACCCTGGTTATTCACCTACAAGAAATCCTATCATATATAATAAGTTCGCAAAAAGTCTGATTTCGCCATATCCGTCATCGGTTGATCATCACATGTGTCCTCGTTTACCCCTCCTCCTCACCTTCTCAGCAGTTACGCTCTTTACCTTCCTTGCTGGATCCATCAACCGTCTCCTCCTTACGTGTCCAAACCACCGTAATTATCTCTATCATTTTATCTGTGATAGATACACCTCTAACTCTATCCTAACTCCCCCCTCCCCCCGGGGGGGGGGGGGGGGTGGGGTCCATCCTTTTTCATGTACAACATGGTTTTCCCACATGTTTATCTCAACATGCTCATTTCTACAACATTCAACTTCCTCTTGTATGCATTCTTTATTGGCCATCACCTATACCTATAGAACATGGATGGTTTGATAGTCACCTCGTACAACTTTTGTTCAATCTTAGTGGGACCTTATTGTCACATAATGCTCCCATAGCAACCGTTCTGCCTTTATGTGGTGTGCAATGTCGTCTACAAATCTTGAATTCTAGATACTTGAAATTATCTCTTTGCGGTGAACGAAAATGGTGGATGGACGTAATAGAAAAAAGGCAAAGGATATGAATTTTTTAAACTTTTGAGAAAATACCCTTTATTTAGTAATATGAGACAATCAACTTAACCGTTTTTAATTAAAAGAACTGTAAACAACTATTAGAAACACAAACTAGATTGACAAATGACAGTCACAATGGAACATGAGTAAATAAATTTCTTTAAGGACTAAAATTAGAGATCGGCAATTCTTCCAAGGACCTATTTGTAATTCCCTCCATTTTATTTTAACAAAATGGTCCCAACTCCAAAGAACATGTTTTTAACGTAAAATATTATAAATAATATATAGGGTTGGATTCAAATGAGATTAAACTGTTTTCTTAAGACTTATCATCATTTTTTTACACTTGAAATTCCATGGTAGAATACTGTGAAGGTAAAAAAAAATCTTAACTTTCACAGAAAAACAGTGTGAAGGGTGAATTTACAGTGTTTTGTTGTGAAACTTCAGGTGTGTATATATATCTCTATACATCTATATATGTGTGTGTATGTATGTGTGTCTCTCTTATGAGGGATTTTTTACAATTGTTCTTCAATCTCTATCAAAGTATTAGAAAGATTGATCAACATCTTATGTCCTTATCACAAAACACACACAACGCCCACCCACATACACAGAAAATACTATACTCCATTAACACCATTGATGATCCTTACAAAGATGAACATCATCCATCCTGTTTTACTCAGTTAAAGCCCACATCACAGACCTTTTCCTCTACTCCGGTGTGCTTAATTTCCCAACTACCAGTACCACAACATCGAACATAAGGGAATGTTGCAGGTGCAGGTTCTGATTTGGGTGGTGAAGAAGGGTATAGGTCGTAGGTAGGCGAATGAGTTTTTGTGGGTAAAGAGTTTAATGTGTATGTTTTCGTGTGTGTATGTACATATATATAGATATACTCATAGACGGACCTAGAGGGGTGGGTGGTTAGGTGGCACGTGCCACCATATTGTTCCTCCGTGGTAAAGTAAAAAAAAAATTAGGTTCGTGAAAGGTGCAACCGTTTTATTCTAAAAGGTGCAACCATTTTATATGATGCCACTGTATCCAAAAATTCTTGGGTCCGTCTTACGTGGGTGCAGGGCCGGTCTTGGCCACGTGCAGCTCGTGCGGCTGCATAGGGCATCAACGCCTAAAGGGCATCAAGTTGTCATTTATTACTAGTTTTGGGTTTTATAATTTGGGAATTGGATAACAGAGCTTTAACTATAAAAACAGGCCCAAGGCCTAGTAGTGATGAATATTGAATGCACATCGTTGGAAAAAGTTGGAAAAGTTTTTGTTTGTATAAAGTTGTATGTATGAATAAAGTTGTATGTATGAATTAATCTGTCTGTATAAGTTGGAAAAGTTTTTGTTTGAGAGAGTTTTTCCGCATATTTAAAGAACGTTTTTTTAGTTGGAAGAGACATGTTTGGAAAAACGAAACTTAGGCTTTCTATATAAAGCTCCCCTAGAAGCTTACTGGATAAGTTACTTTCTATATCATTAAGTCACTACAAAACAGTCATGCATAGTTGAACGAATAAGCTGTTAGTTCCATTAAACTTATAAAACTGCTAACAAATAGGCCTTAGCCTTTAGTTGTTGGACCTGTAACTTTTGAGTGTTTTTTTTTGTTTACTATGACAATAATTTGGATGTAATTTATTATTTTAGTTAAAAACTAATTATAGTTTTCCTTATCTTTTAAGTCTCATATAGGGCTGTAAACGAACCGAACGAACACGAACGGAGGCTTATTCATGTTCGTTCGTCTAACTTAACCAAACAAACGAACGAACACGAACGATAAACGAACGAAAATCTTTGTGTTCATGTTCGTTCGTTTAGAAATCAGGTATGTTCGTGTTCGTTTATGTTCGTTCGTTAACATGTTAAACGAACGAACATAAATGAACGGACTAAACGAACATAAACGAACGGGCTAAACGAACATAAATAAATATTATTTGATTCAAAGTATATAAACAAAAGATTATATATTAAATTTAATATATAAACGAACATAACTGAACGAATATAAATGAACATAAACGAACGATAAATGAACGAACGTTCACGAACATAAATGAATGAACGAGACTCTTGTTCATGTTCATTCGTTTAACTAAACGAACAAAAAAAATTGTTCATATTCGTTCATTTATTAAATAAACGAACATAAACGAACTTCACGCCGAAGGTTCACGAACAGTTTGCTGAACGTTCGGTTCGTTTACAGCCCTAGTCTCATATATTGAAATAAAACTTTTATTTTGCTAATTTCAATTTTGAAAAAAGAAACTGGAAAAGAAGGAAACAAGATCTTAATCCGGCATTTATCCTTTTATCATTTCATATTTTGTATTTGGGGTTTTGATTTTTTTTGTCCCCCCATTGTATTCTTTTTATTATAATTAATAAAACCAACATGAGTATGATTTTTTTGTCCCCCTATTGCACTTTTTATTATTTTCATACAAGGCATCAACAATCTTAGGACCGGCCCTGCGTGGGTGAGGCTGGAAAAGGACTCTAGAGCTGGCCGGAGGCAACGATGAAGGTGAAGGTTGACGGAGATGAGGCGGTGGTCGTATTCATCGATGTTGGGGGTGGAGAAATAGTCGGGTGTGTGAATAGGAACAAAAACAAATTAAAATGACAAAAATACCCATGAGTTGACAGATTAGTGTTAATGTAAGGGACCTAGATCGCTAGGACTAGTATACTTATTTCAAAATATGGGCTATATCTAGATTTTGAGCTAGCTATAGGGACCAACTGTGTAATTTGCTCTAAAATATTAATTATATTTTAGATAATTTGATTTAAAGGAAGGGTTTTTTTGGAAAAATAAGCGTACAAAAGTTTCAAAAAAAACCTCACAACTTCTTTAGATTCTTTAAATTAGTCATAATATTTTCTATATTTACGTATTTTGCTTTTAAGATTTAGATCTCATCTAATTGTG
Source organism: Cynara cardunculus var. scolymus (assembly GCF_001531365.2). Lineage (NCBI taxonomy): Eukaryota > Viridiplantae > Streptophyta > Magnoliopsida > Asterales > Asteraceae > Cynara > Cynara cardunculus. Next base: position 19,209,588 of record NC_037543.1, read on the forward strand.
CTAATTAGACAGTTAACAAAAGAAATGTATCTCTATCTCTCTCAATATATCCAACTTGTTTTGATTTATTCTAATTTGTTATTCAATCCATAAAAGAAAATGAAGACTTGGCAGAAAATGAAGAGTTGGCAGACAGATTCTCAAACAGACACACATATTAATGCGAAAATAATCTAGATGAAAATTTGGCAATGTGAAACAATAACGGTACCAATGTCAGCATAAGAAAAACAACAATCTAATATGATTCAAAAAGAGTGCATAACAAATAAAAATCCCTGAGAATGAGCATAACAACACCAACAAAACAAAAATACAAAAACCAAGAAGCCCTTATGCATCAAATCCATCTTCCTTCGTACTCGAATGGGGTTACTTCCTTGATGATACCGACCTGAAATTTCTTCACAACTTGATCCAATTTCAGACTTCATCACAAATTGTGCTCAAAACCTCGATGCTTTCACAAGTTGTTGTCGAGACGTGGAAGGTTCCCCTGATGATTTTGGATTAGATTGAATATGAGCAAGGATTATCAAAAGTAGAAGCATAGATCTACAAACAAGCATTAAACATCGGTGATTAGATCAACAGAAGACAAATCAAATATCTATAATAAACAGGTCAAAAAACTTATCAGGAAGCAACAATAGTTATTTATATCAGTTAGATAATTTAATAGCACAACAAAGAACAACAATTTAGCTTGATTCATACACAAAACATAATTTATGCAGAACTGTAAACAACTTGATCCATACAGAACTTGATAAAAGATAACTGAACAATCCATATGTGCATTTAAGGGTTGGGATACCGTTTTTAAGTTCATCAAATGACAATGATTCCACAAATTTGATCATCTCGATAAGAGAATCTACAACAAAATCTCTAAAATATATATACAAATATTTCGGAAATTATTTGATAAAAGTTTGTTCAAACAATAACAATATACTTCAATTTCATTTTTAATTTGGTCGATGAGTTCCGAAATTTTCACTAAAATTATCCAATTTTTTGAAAGCAGTTATAATGATCATTTAACTTTTGAAAATCGTTACAAAAACTATCAAACTTTCGAAAATCGTTATGAAAATCATTCAATTACGTCAAACATTTTACATTTTTTGAATCAAGATTACCTCAAATATTCAATTTTGAAGTCCCCTTCTCACATTAGAAATGAATTAATATCTTACTAGTTATTGTCATTTCAACATTGTCGATTGAGCTAAAAAGTATCCAATCAAGTATTATTTGATCACGTAATATCAAGCCGATTGATCAAGTACTGAAAAACCACATCAAACCAGATATACATATCCCACTCGGAAGTCAAGTCTGGTAGAGCTGTTCATGGGCGGGACAACCCGTTAGACTAGAAGCCCATCCGGCCCGCTAGAAATACGGGCTTGGACAACCATTATTAAGAAAATGGACGGGCCCAGGTTTGTTCGTTAAAATTAACGGACGAACATGGGTAATGTAAAAATAAATATGGACAGTCCTTCCAACCCGTTTATATTTTATAATTAATATTTCTTTACCATTAATTAAAATTATACTACTATATTTTATAATTAAAAGTCTAAAAGGTTGTTTGTTTACCTCTTAATGATCTCATTAAGAGGTTCAACTTTGTTTTTCATTTCTTTCTCCACTTGTTGAGATCCAAGTGTTACTTTAGTTGCTTAAAATTTTAATTGCAACGATGTTTTTCCTTTACTCTTTGGTTTCACATTTGTTAATTAATTGCTAATGATCAAGTTTATAGATTTATGAGAGTTACACTTTCTAGACCCGTTAGCTCGTGGCCAAGCCCAACCCGTTTTATAGGGTGGGCAATGGCAAATTGTCAAGCCCCAAAAAAATGGTTTGAGTTTACAATATTAGGCCCGTTGGACAAAAAAACAAGTTATGTCCGGCCCGGACCCAACGGAGGCCTGCAAATGATCACATCTAATGTCCGGGAATGGAATGTACGCATACCTATCCTCTATCCTAAAGGTAGAGTGGATGTTCCTGTGACTGAATATTGAAAACGTTTAACAAGACATGTTATTATGAAGTTTGGATATTGAAAATGTATAACAACACAATGTTACAATTATCCTCAACTCAAAAAGCGACAAGGTGACTTATCATCTGTCTACTCATTTATTAAGTTAAAATAATATATTTTAACCACAGCACGTCTTAGGATCAGGGATGGTGATGCCACAATCTTGTGCAACTTTGACAACCAACCGTCTCATTGTACTAGCAAGCTCTCGGATCCTTCACGAAGTCACAAAGACAGACTTTTTGATCGTTGAGATTCACACAACATCCTGAACATATGGATGTTGCAGACATCCCATTTTAAAATAATAAAAAATGATAAAAATTAAATTAAATAATTTATATATATATATATATATTAAATGTGAAAAAAATTGTGTTTGTGTTTAACCATTTTTCTATTTTTTTAAAATTGTTAATAAAAAAACAGACTTATAAATAATGTAAAATAATAATATTGCTAACTTTATTTATTTATATTTATTATAATTGATATTATTTTATTCGATATTCACTATTGTGAGTTTTATTTGATATTTATTTAATAATAAATAATCAAATTTAATTGGTTGATTATAAATTAAAGAGTAAATTATCCCTATGGTTTAGAAGTGAGTTAAATGCATTAAATAATAACATACTTTCATAAAATTTATTATTATAGCATTTTATTTTTGTTTTTCTTTATTATAGCAATGTACTTTCAAATTATTTTTATTAAGACATCACACTTTAAATTTTTTACCAATTATAGCAATGGATTACTTGTTACCTTTTAAACTAGTTAATCCCTTGATTTTTTTATGCTTGTGTGGCTTTAATGAGTTGATGTTGATGACACATCATTTTAATGACTTAATTAAAATAAAATAAAAAACTTATTTCAAATTATTATTAGTAATTTTCATTTTTTATTGCTATGATTTAAAAAAATATTTGATTTTTTTGATTTTTTCTTATTAAGTTGAATGCAAATTAAATATTATAGAGTAAAATAATTCTTAAATAAATATACTACATTATTTTCAAGATAAATTTTGTTTGTAAAAAAGATAACACTTCTTATTTTATGTTGTTCAAAAAATACATATCTTTTAAAGTTCTCTCTAAAATAATAACGAAATGAATTGTGTTCTATAATTTTTAATATTGTTATATTAATAACTAATTCAAAAAAAATCTAATTAATTTAATATATTTATACGTCAAATAAAAGTTTTTGAATAAATATAATATATTCTTTAAAAGATAATATTTTTTTGGTAAAAAAGAAACCATTCTTATTTTCTTTTTTCAAAAAACACATATTTTTTTTTAAAAATTTTAGCGAGATAAGTTGTCTTCTACTAGTTTATTAATATTGGTATATTAATGAATAATTTAGATTTTTTTAATTCATATAATATATTTATTAAATAACATGTAAAATATCTAAATATTAAAATTAAAAGTACATTGTTTAATAAGAACTAGTAGATGTTATAATAAAATAATTTTGAAAATACAATGTTGTAATAAGAAAGTCACATCACTAAGTACATGTGGACAACCTACGTGGACAATGAGATGTCATGAAAACCTAGTATAATGGGTAAATTTAAATCAAAAGGTTACCCAATGCTATAAATGGGTAAAATTTTTAAAGTATGATGTTATAATAAAATAAAGTTTGAAAGTACATTGTTGTAATAAGAAAAACTGGAAGTACAATGTTATAATAAAGAAATTTATGAAAGTAGATTGTTATTTTGTGCATTTTGTTCTTTAGAAATTATGTGGTGCAGTTTTGCAGTATGCATTTTCGTCAAATCGTTCTTTCGGATATGGTTTGCAGGTTTGAATCATCATAACTCGGTCCAAACTCCAAACTACACTACAAATGAATATAGTTAATACATTATTGATTATTTATTAATTTTTCAGTTTTCCTTTTTAATTTTTACCTTGCAGATTCCTTATTTGAGTTATTTTCTTTTGTATTTTAATATCATTGTCAAATTTGTTTTGAATTTAACTTTTTAAATATATTTCGATTAATTACCAAACTCTTTAGTTTACGTTACAGCATTGTTAATCACATTATCTCGGACATACTACATCTTTCTGTGTTGTATAAAATATCATAAGATCATAGTCAAATTAATTTAGTAAATCATACTTTGCATTTGAAATACTCAAGCATAACCCTTTACTTTGAATTAAAAAACCACAACATATATATATATATATATATATATATATATATCTATACTATATTATAAAGCATTTGGCTAAAACTCTTAAAACTCTTAAACTCGTTAATCCCTAAACGATTTCATCCCTATCCGATTTCATGTCATAT
>NC_037543.1:19215352-19216599 GCF_001531365.2 Cynara cardunculus var. scolymus
AGAAATTTTAAATAGTTAATTTGATACTAATATCGATGTATTTTTGTCAAATTTTTATGATATCTTCAAACTTATATTTCATTCAAAAATAAAGCATCATCGATTTCTCAAAATCACATAATACCATATTATAGCATCAACTGAGATAAAAAATAAAATAAAATATTAAAATCAAGATATATCTCGCAGCATTGCGCGAGTACACTTCTAGTGTATATATATATATATACACACACACACATATACACACAAATGGGGTTTAGGTACCGGTTAAAATGAGAGTTAGGGTGAGAAGCGTAAGAAATGATATTTATCTTTCAATGTCAACAAGGAATTATCATATACTTCACAGTTAAAACCGCAAATCTCGAGCAGATGAAGGGCTAAGATCACTTCTCTACTTCTCAAATACTTATCATTTCTCTAATGAACCTATGTGTGTGTGTGTATAGAGCGAATGGTACAATCGAGAACCTCTGCATTTTACGAAAACACGAGGACACCTATTATTATAGTTAATCACATGTGATGCAATCATCCATCTCATATGATAGGCATGTGATATTAAATCAAAAATCCGTACAACCTTTGGCACAAYCTAGATAGGTTGTAAGTATTTGTTTTATGGTTTGGTATCTTAAAAGTTTATCTATTTTCAACATTGTTATTACTTGTGATATTGTTTCAATATACCGTTTTAATAATTATGTTATTTATTTAATAAATATAAAAGACAATTTAGTCAACTCATAAATGCATTTAGTTAATATATTCTTCCCATAAATAGAAATCTATAACTTCTATAAATAAGAAATCCATAACTCCTTAAATGAAACATTAATTAATTGTTCAACAATGTGTATCCAAATTCTTACCCTATATTTTTAGGGGATCTTAAAAAAATGTTCTTAGTGTCGTTGTGTCACATTGTATGGTTCTTAAAAGAAGTCATATCTATACTATATTATAAAGCATTTGACACAAACGTTTAAAAAACATTCTTTATGCATGAAGTACTGTTTATTAATGCATATTATTTAAAATTTAATATTACAAGTAAATTGTGTATAAGTACAACTAATTAAAGCTGCATTTTTGAATTCGTATAACTAAATGCAGATAAACATAATCAAATTCCGGATAAATATCTTATTTTAAATATATTTTTTTTAAATATAATTAGGATAATCATTGGATTCTAACAAAATTCTTAATTATTATTCTTATAAAAAAATAATATTATTAAA
>NC_037543.1:19217154-19244514 GCF_001531365.2 Cynara cardunculus var. scolymus
GGGTGTTAATCATGAATATTATCATCTTCATTATTTTAATTTTAGATAAATACATGAAACAATTTCATTAAGTAGTATATGAAACAATTTCATAACCACATATGAAACAACTTCATCAAAAAAATATTATATGAAACAATTTCACAAGATTAACAATTTCATGAAAAAATTTCATAAAATTAACGACGGATGAGAGTAGTTTTTACGGTTTTTACAAATTGGAGTGATCTTCATTTGATCGCTCTTCTATATATATATATAAATAATGCTTTTTTAAAGTATTTTATCATTTGTATATAAATGCAGATTTTACGTGTGAACTTTCACATATTCAGACTTATATTAGATTTCGTGTAAAACTTCACATGTAAAAGACTATATAAAGTTACATAATTTCATTTTTATAACAGGTTTTTTTGCTTTTTAATCGAAATCCTTTAAAAAATGGTTATTTATAGATATGTTTTTTTTTAATGAATTGATAAGTTTAAGGGATTTCTAATTGTTGGGGTAACTTTTTACCCTTTTTGGTTATCATTCACAATGAATACACCTTCAGATTTGAAAAGCTTCATTATGAAGGAACTTAATGAGAATTCCAAAATGAGATAAAAGATATGAAAATATGGGTTTTAAATTAAAAAAAAATGTTCAAATATGACCAAATTATCCTCCCAACTTTCTATACAAGTAAATATAAAACATCATCAATTTATGATTTATTACTTATTTTCATCATTAATTCATTAAATTGAGTGAAGAGCTGAAATTTGTTTTAATATATATATATATATATATATATATATATATATATATGGGGAAGGGTTCAAACGAGAACACATTCATTTTACGATAACGTAAGAACATCATTTTTACTATAGACAATTACATGTGATACTATTATTCCATCACATATGATACACATGTAATATTAAATCAGAGACACGAGCGATTTCCGATGCAATCTTGGTTGCGGGTCAAATCGCCCTTACACCACTAAGCCCCCTCACAAATATTATCACATGTGATAAGGGTGTTGTTGATATGATATTATAATCCATTAAGACCATCACATGTGATGCTAAATCATAGACGTAGACAACCTTCGACGCGGCCTAAGTCGTAGAACACGTCGTCCGCACATCACAGGGTCCCCTCACGCGTATTATCACATGTGATAAGGGTGTTATCACGTTCTCGTAAAATGAAGATATTCTCGTTTGAACCTCCACCTATATATATACATATACATATATATATATATACATATGCATATATATATATATATAGGGTTGGGTTCACGTGAGACCAACCGGTTTTCGTGAGATCCGTAAGAACATTTTTTTACACTTGAAACTAAGCCGAATATTCACAGCAAAAACACTGTGAAGGTTACCATTATAGGCGTTTTGCTGTGAAGTTTCAAGTATAAAAAAATAGTCTCATAAAAACAATATATGTATATATATACATGGAGAGAGAGAGAGAGACTCCATGTGTAGGTTGAGTTTAAGGGAAATCAACAAATAAAATTGAAAATAATAAAAATAATATCTTAGTATTAATCCAACGGTTACTAAAAATAGTGATTAAATAAGAGGAAAAAAAAGCATCATGGTAAATTTAGTAATGAATATGACTTTCATTTCTTAAATTCCCTTAAATAAAGAAAAGTGTTTATTGTCTCCCATTTTTCTACTTTACATGCACATATGAATGAGATGTCATATTTACTGTTTTTCAATTTATGGGTCGCGTATACATGTGGGTGAATTACGTATTCATCGTTTTTCAATTTATACGATGCAAATGTATTCAAAAGATGAATGATCTGAAACTGTACACCTATGCATATGCGGAGCTTTACTGTACTCAATAATAAGTTGTAAAATTGAACTCTTTTATGCATTAATATACAATAATGAATAATTAATAAGTTAATTTTAAGAGATTTTGTCAAATTCTTTATAATATAGTTAACAAAATTTCTTTGAATCCAAGGAGGAATAAAAATCTCCTTGTGGCCACGGAGGTTCAAATGCGGTGACTCCAGGCTATCTGCAAAGCAGGTGGTCGCCCTGAGATTAGTCGGCTCGCATAGCGGGTTGGATATCCAGGTTAATCAAAAAATAAAATTCTTTGAAGTTGACAAATTTTATCATTTAGAACTTACTAATACCTTGTTTGGGTTGAAGAAATATTTATTACAAAAAGGATTCCAATCGATCGATTTTGAAGGACAATAAAAACCGAGAATTTTAAGATTGAACAAAAAATTTAACGAGCCAAATTACCAACACAAATTTCAAGATTTAACCGGTCATAAAACATGTTAAATGTGTTGTGCCAAAACAAAGTAATTTAGTTCTGTTGAATCAAAATCACGTATTTCTAGCCACGAATGATAGAGCAAAAGAAAAGGCATATAAGAAATAAAAGTTGAGTAGATCATACTAGAAAGTTCACAATATATTTCGAAAAGATGACGCCTCACATTGATTCAAGTAACAAAATTATAGGATAACACGGTCATCTAATGATGCAATAAAGTTTAAGTAATATTTTTGGCCTTAACACATTAACAAGTGCTAGGGCTGGGGATGGTCACACTGCACGCTTGTGCAACTTGTTTAGCTGCAGGCATCGATAGAAATTTGTTATAAGCCGGATCTTTCATGTAATCACAAAAGCAATCTTGTTGTGAGCGGAGATTCTGGCAACATGGTGAATCTGGAGCAGGTATAGGTCCCCCGGTGAATGCCGGAAGGCATGATGTCAGTTTCAGCACTTCACAATCTGCAGCCATGCCTACACGCACTTCCATAGTAAGAATTGTTGCAGCTACCACCATCATGGCCAAAAAAGCACAAGATGTCTTCATTGTAGTGATGTTGAATAGAGGAAGGGAGGTGATTATGATATATCAATTGTTTTGATGGACATCGTGTGAAAGTTGCTAGGGTATTTATAGGCAACGAAAATTGAAGTTGTGAAAATCTTGACCGTTGATTTTCAAATCAACGGTAATAAAAATAGTTGATAAAGTTACTAATCTTATTGTACAAGCTTACGAAAGAATTTGAAATCATGATAATATTCCTTAAATGTTAATGCTTGTTTGATAATATTTAGAGTGAATTACATTTTGGTCCCTCGTTTATACCTGTTTTTTAGTTTTTGTCCATCAAATTCATAAAGTACATTCTTGATCCAAAAAATCATGTTTTTAGACCAAATGAGTCTGTCATGTTTGACCTTGTCCAAAATGGTGCCGTTAGGGGTGCCATGGGGCATTTTGGTCTTTTCGCTTAACTTTAATTTAATTTAGACAAAAATGAAAGCTATATTTTATTATAAAATAGATAAATAAACAAATGAAAAAGGCTTATGCCTTCCATGAAACCGTCCCTGCATCTTCAAACCCCAAGCCCAGATTGTTGATCTCCTTAAAAGGCTACAACTCACCCATCTCGTTGATCTCTCGACATACCCCCTCATATTTCCTTTTTCTTCGGTGAAATGTCACTCCTTCTCGAAGATGTAGATCCATCCCTTGTTCAAAGATACAGATCCGTCCATTCCTTCTCGATGATGGATGCACACCCATATATGCTCCCCTCCCTTCTCGATGATGCGATGTGGATCCAGATGCGCTCCCATTTTCTTTTCGAAGTTTACCAGGTCTGTCCCCTTCTTTTCGAAGTTTACCAGATATGTCCCCCTTTTTTCGAAGATGAAACATGCGAAAACCCGAATGCAGAAAATGAAGTCGTTTTAAGGTTATGTTCTTCATGTTTTTGGATTGTTTGTAGTTTTTCTTCTAAACAAATACAAAACTAAGTTGAATCCAGATCCAGATTCCTTTTTGAATTCTTGAGGTTATGTTCTTCATGAAAAACCTTACCAGATTCATTTAGGGTGTGTTTGGTACACATACATGATAGGACACAACAGTTGTTCAACGTTTGCTAAGATATGACAGAACTGGTTAAGATGACCAATTATCCCATTGAGCTGTTTAGTGTTTTTTCACTAAATAATTAATCTAAATGTTAACAAATACTATTTAAAAATACAAAAAATATCTAAAATAAATATTAATTAAAAACTCACATTCATAAATCAAAAGATTTAAACACCATGTTTACCAACACAAAAGTTGAAATGTTTACTATTGGGTACCAAAAGATCGAAACACAATATTCAAATGTTTCTATTGTGTACCAAAAAACCTAAACACACAAGATCAAATGTTGATTATTGTGTACCAAAAAACCTAAGCACAAAAGATCAAATGTTTACCAACTAACATCACATGTCTAACTTCTGTAAGATGGTCCTCACAAATCTTGGCTTGAAAGTAGCATTAATGTTATTCCAAAGGTGTAGTTGAATCGGGTTATCTGAAAAATACATGTTAATAACAATAACCTAATCATCATCAAAATCCATGTTGCTTAACTCATCGGACATAATTTGTAAACCCGTAGTACCAAAAACTAATACCAACTTACCCATTTCCTCGGATAACGATTGCAACCCCTTTTCAATCATCTTGATTGCATCTTCACAAACACCAACTTTTCTCTTTCTATTTTTGGATGATGCTTCTACGTCTTGTAGAATGGAGGATGCAGAAGCGCCATTTAAAGGAGTAAACAAAGGCACGTTCAATTCTTTGGTCTCAACACCGACATTATTTTCTAGATTGATGTGCTCCAATGCATCCACGGCAGATTCCGCCATTGATCATGTATCTCGATCTTTTCCAAATATCATCTTCAACCGCTCATATCGGGAAAACAGTTTGTTGGCAATATAGTTTTTGCTTGGATGTTTCTATAAAAAATACAATGCATATAATATATATATATATATATATATATAATGTTAATCACTATCCATATGAAATTAAAAGTATCAAATTATCACATAAAAATCTAAGTGTTACCTTTAAGTATTCCTCTAACACTTGAGCATCCACCATTACGCACTGATGTGCATCATTCCAACCGAAACCACTTATATTTAACATGTCATAAGCGGCTGAATATTTATCTTTGAGCAGCTTCATTTTGTTTTGGATATGTTTCGATGTTATGTTGAGGCCCTGAATCTTTTCATGCATCTTTAAGACGATTTGCTCATATGTGCCAGTCCAAAAACACCATTATCACTCCTACCATTAGCGGTTACAATCTCTTGTAGAATGCTAATTAATACATCGTCTTATTGGATACTCCAATTACATTTATCTGTCATCTTTTAAATTCCAAAATTGAAATATGACAATAGTAATAAAACAATATGTTATGATAAGTATTTTAGAAACTCAACAATAGTCATAGAACAATACATTACGATAACATTTTAAAATTCAACATTGGTAATAATTCAATACATTACGATAACATTTTAAAATTCAAAATTAGTAATAAAACAATACATTGAGTCCACTCATCTACTTAACATCTACAATTGAAACATCTTTTGGGTCATGTCATCTCTCCATTAAGTCCACTCATTACTTGATTCAACAACATTAATAGATTCAACATCATCATTGGATTCAACTTGCTCTTCCCCGATAGGCATATCTTCTAGTGTGAGTGTTGTGTTTTCCTCCGGATCAAGAACCATGTACATCCTAATAAAATCATGTAGCAAAGCACATATTATGACAATTCTTTCTTGTAGTTTGTTGGATAGAAAGAAGGACTTCGTAATATGGCCCAACATTTCTTCAAAATACCAAAACATCTTTTTATGATATTCCTAACTTGTGAGTGTTTCATGTTAAAATATTCTTTCTTATTTGTAGATGTATAACCAATGTGTTCCCTTTCTGGTAAATGATACCTAGTACCTCTATATGGTGCGAAAAATCCGTTACCATTGACATATCCTGCATTAACCAAATAATAATTACCCAATGGGACCTTTAAACCATCTCGTAGTACTCTAGAATCGGTAGCTCAACCTTCCCAACTGGATAAAACACAGATAAATTTCATGTCTGAGTGCATGCACCTAATACATTAATGATATTTTGGTTTATCAGACTCAGGTACGATCACTTCAATATATGTTCCATCTATTGCTCCTAGACAATCCTATAAACAAAATAACTTGGTTTTGGCTAAAAGGTAAATGTTTTATACTACAAACAATGAGAGAAGTTAACAATGATTACCTTAAACCATTTCCATCATCTGTCCGTACAATCATCCTCTACCGGAGTTGGTTTGATAAACAAAATGTCTTGCAATCGCAGTAAAGTACTTAAAACTCGATGAACATACTTGCTTATTGTTTCTCCCTACCTATAAAATCTAACTTGAAGACATCTAACCACAAGGGTGGTATCTGATTGGTTTGAGCTTGGTTCCAAAGGTCAAAGGTACTAAGAGGTCTCAGGTTCGAATTCAATAAGGAATAAAAATCCCCTTGTGGCCACGGAGGTTCAAATGCGGTGACTCCGGGCTATCTGCAAAGCAGATGGTCGCCCTGGGATTAGTCGGCTCGCATAGCGGGTTGGATATCCTGGTTAATCAAAAAAAAACTTGAAGACATCTATTTTTGGTGTGATGTGCTAATATGTTTACAAACGTAGCAACTTGTTCTTCAATTGTCACATTACCATCATCTAATAGTTCACCACGTGTTTCTAGCAACTCACACAAAATAGCAAATGCATTCCTATCCATTTGCAACTCATTTACACATAAAAAGACATTTTTACGTGTGATGCGTTGGATTTCTATCGATCTAATTTGAAATCTAGTGAATGTTCTTTGTCTTAAAGTTCTCGTCCGAAGATGTGTTTGTTCATATTCAATTCACAAAATTGGCCAAAAGTATGAGCAAGTCGATGTAAACTTTCAGCACTTTAACAATTACAATTAGATGGTTGGGATCCATTCTACAGAAAAAAAAAAAAACAAAAACAAATGGAAGCAATTATCTAATATGTTCTAAACAAGTGGTAAAACTAAATTCAAACAAGCATTAAGAACATAATGTCCAAAGAAATATAGTTTGCAAGTGCAAAGAACATAATGGGAATCTATTCACGAGAAGAGGATTATTTTTACGTATTTTCTATTTGGAGCACAAAAACTACTAATGTATGTATTTTCTCTCATTAAACTTCTAATCAAGCAACGGTAATTAAGAATTATCTTATGAATTTCAAAAACTGAGAGGGGCTTAAGTGGGAAGAAGGTCCAATTGTTGTATTTCAATGTAAGGTAGGAAGACATGAGCATGTTGGCAAAGTCCTGTTTCCCAATATTAAAATGATCACGATTTATGCCAGTCTTCCTACCCATTAATTGATCGAAGTCACTTTTGCACATTTAAATATTATAGAAAATATGAGAACCGTCTCACAGAAAACATATTTGATCACTGAGCATGGTAAAGGAAGACTTGAACAACTGCAGCTAACACGTCTTCAAAAAATTACTTTCCTACAACATTTCTAATTTAACATGTTGTCACCTTTTCCGCGGGTACTACCTTGGGTGAATAAAGTAGCACTTATGCAAAAGCAAATAACATTCCTCCACATTGTAATTGCCATCATTTCTAACCATTAGTCATCATGATATCATGAAATGCTCTATTTTCTATTTCAACTATAGCTGTGATTCAGGAAAATAGTGGTAACTTAGCTTGGACAAAGTGTATTATTCTTGTCACAGCAAGGATACTAGAAACACAAAGTCAATTAGACCCATATCTCATAACAACCTATTACTGTTATATCTTAATAACCAGTGGTTTGATATTGCATGAAGCTATGCCTCAACTATTACTTTTAAACTTATATTCACTTTCTTAGTGGCAAATATGTAAATTTAATTCTCTTTTTGGGTATCTTTCCCATTCTTACACACGGTTGAAAAATACCAAGAAGCCTTTTACCCCTCCTTAGAGGGTTGGGCTGAGCAAAAGTTATTGGTTACCTACTAAAGCCCGTGGAGAAATGTTGGCAAGAACATGATTTCTTGCCAGATCCTGCATCTGAAAATTCAGGTCATTGGATATCCAAATTTGTCTTCTTTTTTTGAAAATTCAAATCCTTCTAAAATTTATGTATACAGAATATAGGAGGAAGTTTCTGTATTTTTCTTCTAGCTAGATCTAAGGTTTTTGGCATTGACCATGAATCAACATTACAATGGCCAAAATCGATATAGTAGCATTGGCCAAAATTGATACAGTAGAGGAGAGATCGATTACCTAAAGCCAAAATCGATACAGTAGAGGAAAGACTGATACAACAGAGGTTCACCTAAAGCTCCTATATTTTTCTTCTAGTATCAATCGATTTCATAAACAATAGAGAAGGTAGAGGAAAGATTGATTACCTGAGAGGATAAAGAGAGTAGAGGAGAGATCGATCTTGATGAAGGAGAGGGTAGAAGAGTCGACCTTGATGAAAGAAACAAGATTGATGAAGGAGGCAAACTATTGTGTTTGAGAAGGAAGGAGGTCGAGTACGTATTAGATTTTCAGGTGTAGATTGATCCAATTTTTTTCGTGTTCCATTTAGTTCTGGGGGGTAAGGGTGAACACACAGTCCTATATGTGTTCTACTTAGTTTCATTTTGTTCCCCATAAGGACACGCCAAACATGGGACAAGTGTGTCATGTCATATCATGTCCCACACTGTTCTACGTACCAAACGCACCCTTAGGGTTTAGGTTTGAATTCTTTTGGGGTTTTGTTCTTCATGAGGAACCACATCTAGATTTGTTAGAAACGTGTTTAGGGTTTTATTGCAAGTATAGATTTGTATAAGTTTGTTTATGATTTTGATTTTCATGAATGGAATTGTACAAGGTTGACTAGGGTTTTGATTTCATGAATGGATTTGTACAAGGTTGATTATGGTTTTGGTTTCATGAATGGATTTATATAAGTTTATATTTTGATTACCTTTTAGATTTTGAAATCTAGACATGTTAAGGGTTTAATTTTGATTTCTTGAGATTATGTTCCTGAGTCTTGAGATCCAGACTTGGGTATGAATGTTCTTGAAGATGGATGAGAGTTTGAAGAAGATGGGTAAAAAGACAAAAAATGCCCCTCATAAAAGGGTCCATGATAGAGTTAACAGAGCCTCATCTAAGGGGATGTTTGGCAGTTGATGAATGGTTTGGTGCAAAATGATTAAGTGGTCAGAATTATTAAGAGCTCATGATATAGTAAAAAATGAAATATAATTGTACGGTAATTGTTTACAATGGAATCAGGGGCGCTGAATGGTTAAAGGGGGTCCCATGATACAAAATTATTCAGAGGTTTTATAACCATTAAGAGACGGACTTTTTTTTTGTCAAACAAGATTTACCTCTTAAGGATTCAGAGATTGTCTTTTAATTGAACTATTAAGAGGTAAACAAAAAACCCCTAAGAATGGGGGGGGGGGACTTATTTGGGCTCCAAAACATGATTTTTGGACCAAAAGTGTATTCTACAAATTCAAGGGACGAAAATCAGAAGCAAGTATAGATAAGGGACCAAAAATGTAATCCATTCTAATACTTATTTCATTTAACTTTATATATATAATACTAAGAAATTATGTAAAATTTGATAAATAATAGAAATATTATTTCATATAAATAAAACAAATGATTTTTATTTATATTATGTATTATTTTATAAAAGCAAATAAATAATTAGAAAATCATCTAAAATGAACATTATACAGATAGACTTTTACAAGATAACTGTCTTTTTAGCTTTTATCATAAAATGATCAATAAAAAATCACCAATAACGATTTACGATTTTTGATACGAAAAGGACCCCACATATGTTGAAAAGAAAACACAAAAACAGTAAAAAAATACTAGAAATTGGCGATTTTTTTTATAAAATGCTTTAAAAAGTTATTTGCAACATCTATAGATAAAATTGTAATTAAACGTAAGACATCTGAAAAAAAATATTATTAAAAGTACCATATTTAGATTCTCTTTTTCCCTCTCTCCGAAAAAGTGAAAAAACTCTATATCACATTTTAAATAATTAAGTTTTTAAAATAATTTTTTAAATAAATAAATTCTTTAATTTTATAAAATTAAACAAATGAGTACTTAAATTTATTAAAACTAAGAAAAAATCAACAAATTTTTACGTTTTGAATGATTAGGTTTCTGGAATTCTTTTAACCGAATAAATCTTTACATTTATAAACGAATTAAATTCATCCTTTCTTTTTCCATATATCACAAATCAGTATAAAAGTACAACAAATCAATAAAACGAAGAAAAAAAGCACTATTTTTATTAACCTTGTTTATTTTTCAGATTTAAATGACAATGTAAGCGTTTGTTATGATTCTGTTATTGTCATTTGAATTTGAAAAATATATATTTATTAGATTCTTTTATGATTATCATTTGGTAATATGAAGATAAATAACTAATAATGAAAATGGTATTTAACCAGTTTTATTGGATTATTGTACTTTGGTTACTGATCTAGATACATCAGTGATAAATGATATATTGCTTTCGTTTTATAAGTGTAAGGATCTATTTGTCAAGAAAATGTTCAAGGATCTAATCGCTCAAATATGAAAGTTCGTTGGGTTTTCTAGGTTTGAGTAAATATAAAGATTTGTTTGTTCAATTTCAGAAAGTTCAAATATTTATTTGTTAAAAAAAAAATAGTTGAGAGACTTAATCACTAAAACAATGATAGTTTGTTGGGTTTTTTTTAAGAATGTTTTATTGTATAGTAATTATTATTTTATGTTGCTCACGAAATAAATTTTAAATAAATAAACTAAAATATAACATGTATTGCTAAATTAAAAAAATATATATTATTTAGCAATACAAATTATATTTTTTGTATTTGAGATTTTATTTATAAATTGTGGGGATGATACCGATTATCGAAATATCGGCAAGAGAGGTGTAAATGGATTGTGGGTGGCATAATCGACAGAAAAGGTGTATTTGGATTGTTGGTGGCATGATCTGGAGAGATGTAATGGACTGTGGGTGGCATACTCAATGGTTTAGTTTAAATGAGAAATTTGATCACTTGAATTTAATGTGATAAAGATAGGTTGTCACATCTGCTAGATGCGACAAGTTGATGTTGTCGCTTCTGCTTGATGCGATGAGATGAATTTATCGCCACCTTTTGGTGCAATGAGTTTGAGTTATCGCATCCTCTTGGTGCGACAAGTTAGTGTTAGACAAGTTTGGTTGTCACACTTGTCATGTGCATCAAGTTAATGTCTTGTGCGATAAGTTGAGTTGTCGTACCCTTGTGGTGTGATAAACATGTAATAATCACACAGTATGGTGTGCACAACTATTGTTCCTATATTGACTTTTAAGTTTGACTTTCCAAAATTCTTTTGATGATTTTCACCATGTTAAGCTCAGGGAATTACTCACTAAACCTTATAGTCTAACTTTCTCTATGTTTTAAAAATGTGCATTTCAGGTCAGGTACATGCGGAAGGTAAAGGAAAGGGGAAGATGTGATTGGGAGTTTTACAGTTTTATGTATCTGATTATGTGCTAAACTTTGGGTTTTGTGGAAGTTGTTTACTACATGAACTTGTGAATCTGTTATATTCAAGTCATGTAAACTGAGCAAAAAGGTCTAAAAAATGCATTTTTGTGGGATATCCAAAAGAGATAATTGGATATTACTTCTACAAACCCAGTGAGAACAAAAAATTTGTTGCTAGCCACGGTGAGTTATTAAAAAATGATTTTCTAACAAAAACCACAATAGAGGACAAAGTAGATCTTGAAGAAATTCAATAACCACAAGATGAAACAATGGATGACACTCACAATCAACAATATGTTGATCCTCAACAGGTTGTTGAGGAAAATGACGAGATACAAGCAATTCGAAGATCGGGTAGGAATCGTCAAGGGCTTGAGAGATATGGTTATCTCATTAGCAATGACGATACAATTCATGATGAACCTGTAACCTAACAGGAAGCCATATCATGTTTGGAATATGATAAATAACATGATGCCATGAAGGCTGAAATACAATCCATATAAGACAACCAAGTTTGGAACTTGGTAGATGCAACTGCCAACTTCAAAGTTGTTGGGTGTTAATGGGTATTTAAAAAGAAAACCGACAAGGATGGGATTATGCATACCTATAAATCTAGGTTGGTAGCAAAAGGTTTCACTTAAACTCAGGAAGTTGATTATGATGAGGTGTTTTCTTTGGTAGCTATGATTAATCCATCAGGATTCTTCTGGCCATAGTTGCGTATCATGATTACAAGACATGATAAATGGATGTTAAAACCGTATTCCTTAACAGAACTTTAAGCGAGGATGTGTACATGGTACAGCTAGAAAGTTTTAAACATCCAAATTATCCTAAAAAGGTATATAAATTGCAAAGGTCCATTTATAGACTAAAACAAGCATCTTGTAGTTGGCATCTTCATTTTGACGAGAAAATCAAGGAATTTGGTTTTATAAAGAACGAAAATAAACCTTGTGTATACAAGAAGGTCAATGGCAGCATAATAGTATTCCTAATCCTATATGAAGATGACATAGTAATCATCGAAAATGACATACATTGACAAGGTCTTAAAACACTTCAAGATGGAGGGTTCCATAATAGGGAACTTACAAATTGTACATGGCATAACACTGATGAAGACTCATTATCCTAGTACAAAAGAGGAGATAGACCATATGAAGGGTGTTCCTAGTGCTTCGACCATCGGTTCTATCATGTATGTCATGTTATGTACTAGATCAAATGTTCATGTGCCTTAAGTATGACTAACATATATCAGTCAAACCTAGGTGATGCTTACTGGGTAGCAATGAAGAACATCCTGAAGTATCTGATAAGAACTAAGAATATGCACTTACGGTATGGCGGCCAGGAAAGAGATCTATTTATTCAAGGATATACATATGCTACTTTTTATATCAACTGATATGACTTCAAATCGTAGTCGGATAGGTTTTTGTGTTAATGGTGGTGCTATGAGCTGGAAGACCTACAAGCAGAGTATGATTGCAGATTCAACTACATAAATGGTCGTAGCCCAAACCCGTCACCTGTCGGCGGATTGCTTGAGTTGATTCCACGACGACTAGCGTCGAATGCTGCAAAGGAAGCTTATTGAATGAAGAAATTCATCTTAGACCTAAAAGTGGTTTCTAGCATTTGTGACTTTATCGAGATTAATGACAATGAAGGCCATAACTTATGTGAAAAAACTAATGTCACATCAACGCTCTAAGCATACTCTAAGATGTCATGACCTAGTTTGAGAGATTGTGATCGAAGTGAAGTGAAGATATGCAAAGTTCGATTAGAAGACAATCCAGCAGATCCTTTCACCAAGCCTATAAGTCAGAGCAAGTGTGATGCTCATATTAGTGCAATAGGCTCGAGGTTTTCTAATGCATGATCTTATATGTAATTTAACTAAAATTTAAATTTATTTGAACAATAAAACAATTTATGTTTCTACTTGTTATAGCATATTGGATATGAGTATTTACATTAAACATTTATGTGTTCATTATTGGCATGTTTAAGTATCCTTAAAATAAATATGATGATCATATTATCTAAAATTGTCCTTGATCAGTTATTACTAGGGGATTGATAATAAATCAAGATCATTGTGAAGACTGGTCATATTTAAGTTGGAAGTGTACTGGATACAACCAAAGTCACATGTGTTGGTCAGTGCACAAAAGATTGGACAAGACCCGACGTCAAATCACTTCATAGATCGACGTCATAAAGTGAGTCTTGAAATGGTGAAAACTCTTATCCTCATTCATGAGATGTGCATTGAGACCTAATGACTAAAAAGTGTTATACTCTGATATAGTCTAAGTTACCCTTAATCGGGTAATCGTCATAACGGATGTATTGGGTATAACATGAATTATGTGTAAGTCGTGTACATGTAATATGGGATTTGGTTATCTCAAGAGGAGAGAGATATTTTTGGGCCCCTTGATGACATAATTTGATTAACATGGCCACAAACAAATGTATTAGCTGAACTAATAGCACTTGTCTAATCAAAATATGTTGGGATCGAGAAACATAATCTTGAACTATAAAGAATGAGATAAAACTACATCTTAAGTTCAAAACAAAATATCGTGAAGCAAAAGAATAATGAATGATTCTACCGTAAGCACACTTACATGGCCTTGGGACGGTAACGTGCGGCTAGATGCTTACCACCATCTATGTTACTGCGTATCATGTGCAAGTGGTAGAATGTAAGTTAGTATATACCCACAACATGTGTCACGCAAAAATACTATCAATGAGTATGTAAATTAATAGGGTCGCACACAAAGAATACGTTTGCCTCTATTTTCAAATCCTGAATTAAAACATGTTGATTGTTAAAAATTATTCTTAGAGGATAACTACATGATGTCATTTGTAAATGTATATAATTATATTAAAGTTTAAGAAGTAAAACCAAGCTTATGAACTTATTATTATTATATATATATAAATATTATAGATAATTACATATCCTTATAAGGTGATAAGTCAAAGACCAATTTGATTGAATCTTTTAGATTTTAGCTTTAGAGAAAAATAGAAAGAAACATTTTCTTTCTTTATGGATAAAACACATATTAGATCCAGGATTTCAATCTAGCACCCAGTGGAGGTCAAAAGCGTGTTCGTATGGAGGAAATCCACTTTGATTTCTAAATGCTCCGCCAGAAACAGTCTCAGATCTGAAAAGATACAATTTTGAACACCCTATGTTTGTTTAGTATTAATTAAATACGTCATTGAATCTGACTTAGGGTTAAATTAGAAAAGATTTATAAATTAATGGTAACCCAAATGAACTTTCCCCTTCATTTTTAAGACTTGGGATCATGTGAGACCAGCATGTTTTCGAGAGACCCGTGAGACCAACATTTTACACTTGAAMCTTCACAGCAAAATGCTGTGAAGGTGACTTTTTAAAACCTTCACAGTGTTTTTGCTGTGAAGGTTCGACTTTTTTTAAACCTTCACAGTGTTTTTGCTGTGAAGGTTACGTGTAAAAATGTGGTCTCACGGGTCTCACGAAAACAGTCTGGTCTCACGTGAACCCAACCCTATATATATATATATATATATATATGTGTGTGTGTGTGTGTGTGTATGTATGTATGTATGTAGACTTGGGATCTGTAAGATCAAGGTTTTTTCGTGAGACCCGTAAGACCAATTCTCAACCCTTGGATTAGATCTACAATCTGAACATTCATAATCACAAAATTGCCATGAGACTTCTCAATAATCACAAAATTGTCACCGTGCAACTTTAGACCATTAGATCATTAGCTTATAAAGTTGATCAATGAACATAAATTGGTCTTATGGGTCTCATGGACAACCTTTGATCTCACGTGAATCCAACCCTATATATGATATATATATATATATATATGTGTGTGTGTGTGTATGTATTCTTAAAAAAAGACAATAGCTTCAAAGGGAAGAAAATGGGCATGTAGTATAATCATATATTGTCCTAGTAGCCTATGTTGTTGTAAGTTGTAATAAACAATCTTTGTCATTGCTTCAAACCCTTTGCACATTCTTGACTTGCAAAATCAAACTCACCATTTTCACTTCCACCAAACCTTTCATCTTTTTTCATATGCTTGATCCATATATATATATATATATATATATATATATATATAATCAACCATTTTTTAATCATATAAATATAATAATTTATCAGTTTTATCCAATTACAATTAGTACGTAAATAATATTAAATAATTATTATCCATTTTAATTTAAAGAACTCACTCTTCATCATAACGTATACATACCCAAATCATTAGCATCACTTATTTATGATCATGATGATCAGTAAATATGTAACTGGAATATTTTTCTTCCATAAAAGGAAAATGACCGAAATAGGTTTTCATCATATAATCGTTTCATATAGATCGTGCGTTGAAGCATAATTAGGAAATTATGTCTAATAGGTTGAAACTTCGTCACCTATTCGTCAACATATTTCTACTAACTTGTTAGAAACCAGAAGCACCAAGCAAGTATATCACGTTCTAGAAGCAGTACTGTCTGGAGAAGTAGAATATATACAGACATTTTATCTATTCTTAACAGTAGGATATGATGTCGTTTATTGAAGAACCTTTGCTTGTGAGAAGATTATGGAACATTTAAAGAGAAGTAGAAATTTTGTAAAAATTTAAGGACTTAGCGTGAGAATACGTGGAACCACTACAACAAATTGGTTTTCAAGGACGCGTAAAATATCTAAATGTCCTAATAAAATACTTTATAGGATTTAAGTTTATAACACTAAACCAAAAAGCATCATATCTAAAAGTATTACAATAGGTTTATAGCTCATTTTTAGACGTTTTAACAAGTTTTTAAGAATACTTTGAAGTGTCGTATTAACTATTTTTACGACACTATTTGAAATGTGTCATATAAAAGACGAGTTTGTATGACATTTCTCAAAAGTGTCCTATAAAATAGCTAATATAACACTTTCTTTTTAAAGCATCATAAAAAGCTTGTTAAAAAACTCAAAAAACATCTTATAAACCTACTGTAACACTTTCAGATATAACATTTTATAGTTTGATCATATAAACTTAAATTCTATAAAGTATTCTATTATGACGCTTAGATATTCTAGACGTCCAATAAAGCCAATTTAGTTATAGTGAACCTGCAGACTAGTCTCTAAAAGAGCCATTGAGAAAAGTATGCTATTCAAATTGAGTCGATGTCAGACTCCTGCACGTCATATCTAACAGAGGTTAAAAGAACACATACTGTTCCAGAATGTCGAGTCCCTAACATGGTAAATCTTGGTTCTGATACCATATGGGAATACGTAGAACTCCCGCACTACTCTTCAAAAAAGCCTTTGAAGAGAGAAAATATGTTTTAACATATATAGAGATAAATTGTCTTGAATCTAATCAATGTGGAACTCGAAAACTTCGAAACGTTTTTGAAAAGCCTTACACAGTTACAATTTCCATATACATAATCCATAAAATTATCAAATATATGCCCTAGAATCAATGGCGGATTCAATACATAGTGGTAGGGGTCCTAGGCCCCCCAACAAACCCACCAATTTTTTTTTAAAAAAAGGCTATAAAAAATTTGTTTGGTAAATTCTCCTATTGTGCACCCAACAAGAATAAAACAAGGCTCCCAACAAAAACAAGGCAAGGGCCCCCAACTTGATATCCTGATTGTTAATTAGTCCATTTGCAGCACACATTGATATTTTTGTACGAAATATAAAATATAAAAATTATACACCTCGATGAATTAGTAAAAAGTCATCTGAAAAATCGACCTGAATAAGTTATCTTTATTCGATTAACTGAACCGTAAAAGCCGGAGAGGAAAATTCAAAACCGTTTTCATCCGGATGAATTATTTGGTTTTGAATTATTTTTCTACACGACTACCCCCTTAAGTGTGCGCCCTACTTTAAAATTTTCTAGATCCGCCACTGTCTAAAATAAACATGCACATTCGACTTTTTTTAATCAGAATTTTACAGAAGAAGAAACCAACCTTTCTATAAATAGGTCTTTTTCAACTTTATAAAAGTACGCTATATATTGCATACAATGGGAAAATGTACAACATGTGAAAGTGCAACAAAATAAATAGGTAAGATAGTAATTCATAATTTTTAGAGTAGATTAAGGATTTAGTCCCTAAGGTATGTCAAAAGTTACGATTTGGTTCTTTAATTTCATTTATTACATAAGAAATCTCTAGGTATGCAGATTGTTATCGATTTGGTCCCTGAGGCAAACGACCATCCGCTACGTCCGTTAAGTACTAGGGTAAATCAGTCTTTTTGTAATTTTCCTCCATTTTATTATGTTTGTTTTTTTGTTGATTGTTCATCTTTTACACATGAAGAACATCAAAAAGAAAAATGAAGAACATCAACATCATACGATAACATTTAGTACAATTTCGTGGCAAACTTTTTGTGATACAAATTCTAAATCATCTGCAATAAAAGAACATAAACTCGAAACTAAAATTGAAAATTTAAATCAAACCCAAAAAATTAATCTTAGAAAATACAAATAAGACTCTAATTCTGCAACAAACCCTAAAAAACCCAAAATGAGGGTGAAATCGAACCTGTCTAAAAAACCAAAATTGGGAAGAGGATTCATTGGAGTTGTAAGGGGTTATCACAACGGTGAGTGCAAGGGGATTCAACTCTAATCCTGCAACAAACCCTAAAAAACCCATAATGAGGGTTAAATCGAACAAGTCTAGAAAAATCCAAAAAAAGGGAAGAAGGTTCATCGTAGGTTGTAGGGGAGGGGGTTATTGCAGTAGTGAGTGCGAGGGGGTTCATCGGTTTTGCATGCACGAAATGGGGTGAAATCGAACTAGGCATGGGAATGAGGTGGGGATGAGACATGGACCTCAATCCCTATCCCAGTCCCCGATTCCTCATCTTCGTCCTCGTCCCAGTCCCCAGCCCCGCCGGGGAATATGATCACGTCCCCATCCCCAACGGGGAACAGGGATCTCCAACAGGGAAACAAGGATCCCCCCCCCCTCCCGGCTTATGTAAGCTATTGTAAATCAAATATGTAAGAGACTATACATGTTTAAATCTCACATATTTCCAATAAACCTAAAATCAAGAGAAAGATAATTTAATACAAGAAGCCACAACATCGTACAATACCTAATAACCTAAAATCAAAAGAAATTCAATTTAATCCAAAAAAAAAACTTAAGGTCATACGTACCAAAATATATCGAGTAATATAAAATCATATAAAGTAATTATATTTTGACTTGACATTCAAATCATTACATACTAACATCCAAAAAAATAACAATTTTATATTCTAAACCTAGTTAGGAAATAGGAAATTATGAATTACCGATTTCGTTGAAATAAATAATATAGTTTATTTATTAATTAATATATATATATATATATATATCTTTGTCATTAAATTATGAGATGAATATGAACCTAGATAAAAGATGGATTTTCATTGGTTGAGCTTGGTTAACAAAGTTAACACAATAATCTTGGTTAACATTTGAACCAAACTATTATATATATATATATATATATATATATATAGAGAGAGAGAGAGAGAGAGAGATGAGCGATTAAATGAAAATCACTCCAATTTGTAAAAACCGTGCAAACCACCCTCATTCGTCGATTTCATTGTTTAATCTTATGAAATTTTTTCATGAAATTGTTTAATCTTGTGAAATTGTTTCATATAATATTTTTTTTGTTGAATTTGTTTCATATATGGTTATGAAATTGTTTCATATAACATTTAATGAAATTTTAATGAAACTGTTTCATKTATTTCTCTAAAATTAAAATAATGAAAATGATAATATCCATGATTAACATCTTCCACAATAAAAATGATTAATCAAACTCTCATAATTACAAAAAAAAAATGAACAAAATGAAAAATTATGATTGGTTGAATGAGATTTTTACGGTTTTTACAAATTGAATGGTTTTCATTTGATCGGTCTCATATATATATATATATATATATATATATATATATATATAAAACTGTAGAGAGGTAGGGGGTGGGAGTGCGATACTCGTCCCCATCCCATCCCCGGTTTGAGACAAACAAGGATCCCTCTCTTCGCCCCCATCCCCGATCCGCATGGGTGGACTGGGTTTCCCGACGTGTCAGGGTCCATTCCCATGCCTAAATCGAACCTGTCTAAATTGTTGTCTGAAATCAGACCCCTCTGAATCGGCGCTTGGAACCCCGATACCCTTTGAAATCGAAATCTTTTACAATATAAACCATCTAAAGGTGGTTGTGGGGAGTCCGATGATAAAGGTGGTCACAATGAGATCTACGTTCGTCCCTGTGGTTTGTAACACAGATCTAGAAGAAAGAACACCCAATTTACCCTTGTAGTTAACGGATAAAATAGACGGATGTAGTGTGAGGGACGAAATTCAAAGCAATCTACATACATGGAGGTTTTTTATGTAATAAAAGAAGTTGAGGGACCAAATCCATAATTTTTGACATAGAGACCAAATCCGTAAATTACTTAATTTTTATTTTTGAAGTCCTTTTAAATACGGAAATACTATGATCGAATAGTCATGCATCGTTTAAGAACATCTCCAATGGAAGTTCCTATTTTTTGTATACTTTCACGTCACTTTTAAATAAGAACTTTTTTGTGGGTTTCATTTATATACATATTTTTTTATTAACCTGTATATCCAACTCATTAAGCGAGCCGATTAATTTTAGGAATTCACACTAAATTCAAGGAAAAAAATTAAAGTTTTTCTACAAAAACTTAAAGAATATGAGGTTCTTATTGTTAAGAACTTTCTTCAATAATGGTTCTAAGAACCTTGTACTGATAAATACACCTCTGCTTACTAATTTTCTTACAGAGACGTTAACATCACACTTGTTTTTAAATTTTTAATACATGATTTAATCTGATCGGTTGAAATAAAAACAATCCTCTAAAATTCATGATTTGACTTAATGACTTTTCACTAATTTTCCATGTAACCATGCAGGAATAAAATGCTTTGATTTGTAAATTATTGAAAAGTCCACATGTTGCTTAGATACGTCATGCTTCCTTTTATAGTCCAAACTTCCCTTTCATGTCTCCAATCCCAACCATGTTCTTCTCATTCTTTCTTCTATTACTTTTCTACCCTTCATGTTTTCCGGCGAGAACAGCGCCGCTGTCCAGCTCTCCGGAGCCGGCAACCACCATAAACCACAACTCCACCTGGCCCAACTTCCAGAAATTCCTTGATGCCAGCAAAGGCAGACACTTCAGCGGCATATCGGAGCTCAAGAAATATATGCAACGTTTTGGGTACCTTCAGGTCACTGACACAACCTCCGGCGACGAATTTGATGAAAGATTCGAGTTTGCAGTAGCCCGGTATCAAAGGAAACTCGGCCTCACCGTCACCGGAAAACTAGACTCCGATACCATTTCTGAGATGACGTTGCCGAGATGTGGCGTGAGCGATACGTTACCAACATCAAATCTACATGCAGTCCGACATTATAATTACTTCAATGGCAAGCCAAGATGGTCACGTGCCATACCAACAACTCTCACGTACGCTTTTTCTCCCAACTGCATGGCTTCAAATTTGAAGCTTTCTGACATACGACTCGTCTTCCGGCGAGCTTTTTCCCGGTGGTCAGCAGTGATTCCGGTGAACTTCACCGAAGCAGAAACCTACGGGTTTTCCGACATCAAGATAGGGTTTTACACCGGCGACCATGATGATGGAGAGCCATTCGATGGTGTTTTAGGTGTTTTAGCACATGGGTTTTCGCCGGAGAGTGGGAAACTCCACCTTGATGCGGCGGAGACATGGGCTTTGGATTTCGAATCAGAGAAATCAAGGGTGGCGGTGGATTTGGAATCGGTGGCGACTCATGAAATCGGTCATGTGTTAGGGTTAGCTCATAGTTTTGACAAAGAATCTGTGATGTACCCTAGTTTGAAACCTCGAGAGAAAAAAATGGATTTGAAGGTCGATGATATCGAAGGAATTCAACAACTTTATGGATCAAACCCTAATTTCAACATCAAAACGTTATCGCAGTCCGATACTTCTTCGAATCACGGTATAGATTCGAAGATCGAGCTCAGATCATCGAGGTGGAGCTTCGCCATCGCGATGCTTGCGATCATGTTTGTAGTTTGTTAAAGTATGAGGTACGATCGACAAAGCAAAACACAATAGGATAAAGAAGATAGAAAGATTTTTGGTTCATAGAAATTTGATTTTTAAATATTTTTTTCTGAGAGAAAGTGATCAAAACGATCATGGTATCAAAATCAAGATTCTCTTTGAATTTTTAATTTTAACGTTAATGGCTTTCTAAATTCAGACATAGTTGTTTGAGCTTAATGATACTTTTTGTATTGTAGTATGTGTTTTATACGTCAAGAAAGTTATAAATATCATCTTGTTTTTGGTTATTAATTGTTATATTTATCTTTTATTCATATGTTGACTTAGTAAGGGTTTTATCTGAATTTATGAAGCGTCTTTAACACGTCATGTGGGTCGTCGAATCATCCAGTTTCTCGTCAAATGTTAAATCCATGTAGCTAGGTTTATACTTTTAGATGATGATTTATTTGGTATGGAAAGTATCATGTGAGAAAGATGAAAGTTAAACCGAGAAGTGTAAGAAAGGATCCGAACCATTAATCATCTTTAATCTTACATTCATCTATGAATCGCGTTTAATACGAGGAATTGATCTGGTACATCTCGATGCATCTCATCTTAATGTGCATCAAATGATGGAGATCCCTTATGCTTCTCACCTTAATTCTTTTTCTCACCGGAATCCAACCATTATTTGATATATATATATATATATATATATAATATTTTTAGATGATGAATATCAACGTAAGTTATGATTTATGAGTAAATGATAAGGAAACTTTTCTAACGGTCGTCAGTTGGCTGCTACCACCAAACATCACCACCATCCCCATCACTTGACTCTTGACATTTCAATCTCTACTGATTCATTCTCACCACATTTTAAATAAATAAATTTATCCACTTTTTGCTTTATTTTTATTCTAAATAATTAGAATTTGAGTATCTATGCTTCATGTTCTTTCATATATCAAACATATGCTTTAACGTTCGATTATAGAAAAACAAACGTTTCATCCTCTTTTTTCAAAATTTTCCAAAAATACCTCGTGGTTTTCTCCGGTGGTTATGATTACAGCAACAGTTAACCTTCCGGGTCTTGACTAGGAAACTGGCTCTGCGAAGACGCTTCTTTCCCTAAAACCGCTCCATACAACTGTGAAACTCGGAAACCTCTTCGGTTTAAACTTCATTTTCTTTTAAGTCGATATATGTGTATATGTTTCTCTTCGTCTCTCTTGTTACGTACTCACATGCATATGCTTTTTACATTTGTCGATGTTTGGTTAATCTTTGTCTCATTGTGTCGTCCCTTTTAGGCTCGTGATTAATTTATTAAAAATGAGGTTTTCTAATTTAGCAAATGAAATCTCTTTTGATATGAACAAGTGTTTAATGAAGCTGATCCAATTTGAATTGATCTACTTCACTCTATTAACCTCAAGAGTATTGAACAAACGAAATGTCAGTTAGCTGCTAGTAACATTACATTTTTCCTATTTGAAATCATTTGATCGATTTAATGTTTCATCAATGAAACGACACTGTATTCCAAATAGACCAATCTCATGTGTTGTTTCATAGGTGAAACAACACTATATTATTAATACGGATCAACTCATGTATTGTTTCATTGGCGAAACAACACTATATTAACAGTACTATTGCTTCAAAAGTAAAACAAAACGTGATTTTTTTTAAAAATAATTGATAAAATAATAAAAATATTAATTCACATAATTCCTAAATTGCAAAATTGCAAAAATCTTATCTATACTATATTATAAAGCAACTTTCAAAGCATTATGTACAAATATCTAATGCTAAATTACTTAATTTTCAAATTTACAAATTCTCAATGCTTTGGTACAACCTATTAAATATATCTCCTCGTCCCTAATTTATCGATTTCTAACATAACCTCAGATTTATCAGCTTCACTCATATCCTTCTATTAGTCGATTGCTTCATCCATATCCTCTCGTCTATTTATTTCAATAGATTTAGATGACCTCCATCAGGCAAATTGTTTCATCCATATCCTTCTAACGATTTTTAGCAGGTTTAGATAACCTCCATCATGCAACAATTCAATAGATTTAGACGGATATACATATCGTTTTTCATTTCTATCACATCCTTTACTTATATATATATATATATATATATATATATATATATATATATATANATTTTTTTGTGTTAACTATGCTAACCAACATCAACCAATCATGTTCCATCTTTTAGTTAGGTTCAAATGTAACTCACATATTAAATGTAAGGGTATTTAAGTAATTTGTCATTTTTATGTAACTCCCCAATATTTTAATTGGGAGTTACAAATCTTAAAATATCACTAATTGATCTTCATGTAATAATGACATGAAGTTTCACATTTGTTCATCTTACTGATTTTACATTTCATTCTTCCTACAATGGTTTTGATATTGTAAATTTCAAAAAAGTCCCTTTTGTAAAGATTATGTTATAGTCCAAGTAATATGGATAATCATAGAGTAAAACAGATCGACGACAATGAGAATGAAAAAGCTAAAAGCGTTTACGAATACATTCGGAATTCGAATTCCGAAAGTGAAGAAAATGATCAAACCGTTCACGCACATGTTCATTCAAACGTCGACATATGTGTTCACTCGTGCACATATGTGTTCAATTGGTTCACACAATATGTCCATTTGGTTCACTTACATGTTTCAATTGTTCATTAGGTTCACACATTGTTTTGATGAAGATTATGAACCTAATTTTTCAATTGTTCATTAGGTTCACATATTGTTCATTAGGTTCACACATTGTTTTGATGAAGATTATGAACCTAATTTTTCAATTGTTCATTAGGTTCACACATTGTTCATTAGGTTCACACATTGTTCATTAGGTTCACACACATGTTTCAATCTTATCTGGATGCCGTCGCCTGGTAATCCTTCCAAATCCTCCATTGTTTTGATGAAGATTATGAACCTAATTTTTAGCTACTGATTTAAGATATTGATCGATGACATTGACGGTTTCTTTATTGATTGGAAGTTACATAATAGGCTGACAAAATAGGATACGTTAATATCATTTACTTTTTACAATTCTACCATCTGAACCATTGTGAACCTAATTTTTTTATTAAATTGGTAATTAAATAATTAAATTTTTAGTCTCAATAAATGACAACCGTTGGATGTTCAAATCAACGAGCAAGATCGGTGAACAAAGTTAACACGATAATCTTGGTTAGTATTTGAAACAGCCCTTATATATATATATATATATATATATATATATATATTCGAAGCAGGTTCTTCAGGATACAGACAAATTCCAAGCTTCCAAGGTTAGTTTCCTTCAATCTTTTGTTTTTGTTTCTTTTGTTTGTTATTCAAGATTCAATTTATGGGGTTAATTTCTGTGATGAAGCGTATGCATCAATGAAAAAAAGAGAGGTGATTCCAGACATAATGACAAGGGTTAGTACTCATGACATTCGAACTCAGATATTTCATCTATTCTCTTGGTTCATCTATCAATGCTACTTTACCACATGATACTTCATTTTGTAAGTATAACTTATTAAAACTCATGTATCAATTTGTGTAGCTAACAACAAATACTCATAATCGTAATAGGATAAACATCTCATTTTAAATCATTTTAAATATAAAAAAATCTAAAATATAATTAGGATAATCATTCTAACAGAATACTTAAGTATTATCTTTATAAAAAAAATATTATTAAACCAAAAATAAATTACTTCTTTATCAAATCTAAATTAAGTTATAATAAAAAAAATCGAATTAAAAGAAATTACACAAAAAAATAACTTTTAAATAGTTAATTTGATAAGATATTTTTTTCAAAGTTTTTATGATATCTTTACATTTATATTTTATTAAAAAAACATTACTGATTTCTCAATACCACATAAAATTGTATTATAATATTAATAAAAATAAAAAAATAAAATAAAATATTAAAATTAAGATGTATCTTACTTCTTTTATGCAAATACCCCCTTTATAAACAAATAACTAATTTGACTCGGGACTTATTCAAGCCCAGGAGAAAGAGCAAGGATGTAGTCATAGTCAAAGTCAAAGGAGGTCTCAAATTCTCATTTTACCCGTAGAGACTTGCACCCTTTAATTATAGTTTTAAGATGTACAAATTAAACCCTCATGTTCTAGATAAATATCATTAAGACCCCTGTTTATGTTCATTCAAACCTATATCGCAACAAAATTGACTCAAAAAATGTTTGCAAAGCCATATTGAAATAGTATTCCTTATAAAAAAAGAGGCTTTATTCAGTAATCTAATATTTTTACGTACATTTCACTATTTTGTCATATCTAAACTAAAGATTACATGTTACACCAGTAATAATACAAGAGAGGGATACCAAGTGTCGTCGCCTCCTCCTTTAGATTTTTTTAGTTAACATATGCATTTAAATTTTGTGATATCAAATCAAAATTTTGAGAGTTGTCGACCCCTAAACAAAATGCAAAATTCAATTTATATATTACGTTTCTTTCATTGATTTTTTTTTTTACTCTGGTATTGATCTTAACTCTGATGACCACAATTTCTCCAATAAGACATGTCAGAATTCCATCTGATTATTTTTTCTAGTCTCTGAAAATAGAAACTGTTTAGAAATTTCTCCATTATTAAATCAGTTGTTGAATGATATTCTATAATAGTGGTGGTGGATGGTTCAGATAGTTCCTAGGGCCGGAGTACGTATATATAGTGCTGCTAATTACAATCTTATCTGAAGAAGATCTATATAACCTATAAAAAAAATAGTACAAAAATACTGTTTATAGGAAGTAGATTTTGTTTTTCGACAGTTGTATCAATAATATAGTTCGACATTTAAATTTTACAAAATGAATTATGAAGGCTAGATTATTGAGCATACATAATAAATAAAAACGAAACAAGATTAGTGATAACTAAGGGGTATGATAGTTGTAACATCTTGTAAAGGTCATTTAAGATAATATTCCTTCTTTGAGGGTCCAATTGATGTTTATCAAAATACAAGGGGTAAAATATAATTATAAGATACTATAAGGTACAAATGAAAAGTTGGTTTTCATACAACCATTGGTTGCTCGACTTGACCCGGGTACCAAAGTCAATAATTATAACATTTATTTATTTAAGAGTAAATTACAGTTTTAATCCATTCATTATTAAGTCTCGTCTTTATTTTTTTAATTTTAATTAATTATATTTGATTATTATGGTTGTTAATTTGTTTTTACTTTTGGTCCATGTAAGGGGTCGTTTGTTTACCCTTTTAATAGTTTTATTAAGAGGCAGTGTCTGAATCGTTAAGAGCTGAATCTTATTTGACAAAAAATTTTTACTTCTTAATGGTTCTAAAACCCTCTAAATAATTTTGTATCATGTGTCTCCCTTCACTATTCAGCGCTAATTTTATTGTAAACAATTATATTTCATTTTACATTATATCATGAGAGCATGAGAGGATAAACATCTTATTTTAAAATATAAAAAATCTAAAATATAATTAGGATAATTATCGAGTTCTAACAAAAT
>NC_037543.1:19244929-19264215 GCF_001531365.2 Cynara cardunculus var. scolymus
CATAAATTAAATTATAAAAATTTTGAATTAAAAAATTACACATAAAATGAGGAATTTCAAATAGTTAATTTGATACTAATATCGATATATTTTTGTCAATTTTTTATGATATCTTCAAACATATATTTTATTTAAAAATAAAAACATCATCGCTTTCTCAAAATCACATAAAGTCATATTATAACATCGACTAAGATAAAGAATAAAATGAAATATTAAAATAACGTTGTATCTCGCTTCATTGCGCGAGTACGCTTCTAGTGTATATATATATAGTACGTTTCAAATACAACTCATCACATTTGTACAACCAATGTAACTCAATCAATTGATATATTTATGAAAATAATGAGAGTTCATTTATTATGATTTAAATATTTATAGAAGATAACTAAAATTCATTAATTCTAATCAATACTTTATATTATAAAACAATCAAAAATTTTATGAAATCACATTTTCATCAAATTAAATGAACGGTTGAGATTGAGTTGTATAACTTCCCACTCAAGATCTAGAGTCCAAATCTTGATTTATAGAGTTTTGGTTGAAACTGTTAGGTTTTTTTTACAAAGTCTAGTAAGGTGAGTTCATACTGCTTCTACATCACTGTATACATGCTAAATCTTTATATCTTACATATTTGCAAACTCTAGTTATGATTAGTTCAACAAGAGAGTTCAATTCACATGGTGACCTTAGGGATTCTTGACCTAGATGCACGGCAAAATGAATTATTATCGATAAAACTTATTGGTTCTGGAGGTTTTGTTTCATCAAATCAATTAGGGTTTCCATCCTTTCGATGTTTTGATCCCAAATGTAGGTTTATTCACTAAAGCACCCAAAAATCAAACAGAACATGATGATGACTTGCGGAGCACGCCATGTGTAAGAATTTATGTGGGAAAAGAACATGATGTGAGTTGGTGAAGACGGACTTCACGATTCGCGTTCGTTCGATTTGGCCAATGCATGGTTCCGGCAATTTATGGCATGAGAACGATTTTTTCAACTTCTTTCGGGTGTAAAACTTCTTATTAACATTGCTGATGACTTGCGGAAAATTTCATGGCAATCTGGTGGAGTCGTTTCACACGAGAAAAATCAAACAGTATACCCTTCATTAATTTTCATGGAAATTTGGTTTCTAAACCATATGTTATTTGAGTAAATTTTGAAAATTGTGATTATGGGTTTTAAAACAACTTCATTAAATCATCTACGATTGAGGTTCTTATTGAGTTTTTTATTGAGGTTTTATAAAGAGATTTTTATCGATCATAGATTCCAATAATAACTCATATGTTTGAACAAGAATCCGAGTTCTTGTTTTTATTCTTTTTTAACCATTGTATTTTGTTTTAATAAATCTATAAAACATATTATAAAAAAAAATATAAATTAGTTATTGTAAAATATATATATACTAATTTTGGTTTATTTTTTCCTACGTTTTATAATATCCTCAAATTTTGATGAGTGTTGCATAATCTTTAATTTTTAATCCTCATCCTTAATATCAACAAATTAAATTTAATATAGAAAAGTGAAAGCTAATTGATTATATTTCAATCTTTTTAACAATTTTATGATATATATATATATATATATATATATCTATACTATATTATAAAGCATTTGACAAAAACTCTTAAAAACTCTCTACTCTAATTTTCACTTTTTTTCCACCGATAAACATCCTTGATCCACCAAATTCCAACCAGATCGACCAATTACCTTCGTTTCCTAACTTGTATTGCTCTTTGACGTCCTCCTTTATCATCAATCAATTTGGTTTGCTCTTGAAACGATTTTGACTTTTGTACGAGCGAGTCGACTAATTTTTTACTTGTACTCTGAGGTTGGAAATTGGGAATTGAAGAGAGTGTTTGATTTGGTTAGGTTTGAATTCGACTACTTTTTTAAGGGTGTTTTTTCTTCCTGTAACTGTTACTGAATCTCTTGATTTTTAAAGTATTTAGGGTTCGTGAGGTTTATATATTAAATTGGAGGTGATTTCATGGGAATTAGGTTGATTTATGTTTGAGTTATTGGACTCCATAATATCGCATTTGAAGATGGAATTAAGTACAAAATGTTAGGTTTTACATACAATTGTTCTTTTTGGTCATTTTACATATATAAATAAAATTTGTCAAACACTAAAAAATAACTTATCACCTTATTGTTTTTTTGGTACCGTTGTAAGCTAATCCAAATACTTTTTACAAAACTTCAGTTTGATACCACATAAGTTAATAAACACTTTTACAAAAAACGCATGAGTTGTTTTAAATAGCAATCCAAACACCCCTTAAAATTTAAGATTACAAGTAAATTGTGCATAAGTACAACTTATTAAAGTTCCATACTTGAATTCGTCTAATTAACTGCAGATAAACATAATCAAATATTGGATAAACATCTCATTTTAAATATAAAAAATCTAAAATATAATTAGAATAATCATTGATAACTAACAGAATAGTTAGTTATTATCATTATAAAAAAATATATATTATAACCTAAATTAAATTTCTTTGTTACTAAAACTAAA
Organism: Cynara cardunculus var. scolymus; assembly: GCF_001531365.2. Taxonomy (NCBI): domain Eukaryota; kingdom Viridiplantae; phylum Streptophyta; class Magnoliopsida; order Asterales; family Asteraceae; genus Cynara; species Cynara cardunculus. Next base: position 19,247,490 of record NC_037543.1, read on the forward strand.
CTAAATTATAATTTAAAAAAATTAATTAAGAACATTACACCAAAACACAAGAACTTTTAAAAATATTAATTTAATACCGATATCGATATTTTTTTTCAAAATATATGATATTTTTAAATTTATATTTTATTCAAAAATAAAAACATTATCACTTTCTCAAAACCACATAAAACCAATGTTTGCTTAAAATTTAAGATTACAAGTAAATTATGCAAAAGTACAACTTATTAAAGCTCGATGTTTGAATTCGTAAATTACGGATAAACATAATCAAATAGAGGATAAATATCTTATTTTAAAATATAAAAAATCGAAAATATAATTAGGATAATTATCGAGTTCTAACAAAATAATTAATTATTATCTTTATAAGAAAATTATATTATTAAACCAAATATAAATTATTTCGTTATTGTATCTAAGTTAAATTTTAAAAAATGAATTAAAAAATTACACAAAAAATGAGAAATTTTAAATAGTTAATTTGATATGAATATCAATATATGTGTGTTATGCATAAAGTACTGTATATTAATGCATATTACTTAAAATGCAATATTACAAGTAAATTATGCATAAGTATAACTTATTAAAACTCGATGTTTGAATTCATATAACTAACTGCGGATAAACATAATCAAATAAATGATAAAATCTCACTTTAAAACCATAAAACCTAAACCCTTTAAACCTTTGTCTATTACATGTCACTACAACAAAAACAAGTTTATAGGACACTTTTCAAGACCCGTCCTTTAAAAARGGCTAATACGACACATTATTTTATGAGTCTTATTTGATTTAATTTAATAGAACTCTTATTTTTGATGTCTTATTAAGCTCTCTTAGTGTTCTATCATGTAGTTTAATACGACACTTTTCAATGTCACATTATTTTAGAGTCTAATAGGACACTTTTTAAATGTTGTATTATTTAAAAGACTAATAGGATATTTTAAAATGTTATATTATTTTAGAAGTTAATAGAACATTTTTAAGTGTCATGTTAATTTTAAAAGTTAATAACACATTTTTAATTATTGTATTAATGTTTAAAAGCTAATAAAACACTTTATTAAAATTTAAAATAATATAAATACCATATTATATTTAAAACCATTTCTAAATTTTAACATCAAATCTAGCACCATCACTCGATTCGTCCTCCCTGTCGCCTCGCTCACGGACGAACTCACGAACAGAAACCAATTCACGATTCACGAATCGAGATAGAAATCGCAATCGGCCTTGACTCAATCGGCTCTCGCTCTCTGCCTCTCTCGGGTCTCGACTATCGACCGGCTCTCGGTCTCTCGCTCTCGCTCTCGCATCTTGTGGCTTGTGAGGTTAGGGTTATTTAGTTTACTTATTTCATTTCTTATGTTTCTAATTCTTGTTTGACTGCAAAACCTAAGTATGAAGCTGTGAAATTGATCCTTTGTGGTTTGTCATTTGTGTTTCTAGTACTGTTACTGTATCACTGATTCACTGTATGTCTGTATGTATAATGTTTATGTATCATGTATGCCTAAATCCAAATTGAGATCCATGCCTTTTGCTGCCAATCTACCATTTGTTAATTGAAGTCCAAATTTCTTTACCTAACATCTGTTAACAACCCCCTAGGACAGCTTAAACAACCTCTAAATGTGGCCCAAAACAGTCTCGAAACAACATCCAAATAGTCCCTATTGCTGCTGATTTTTTAGACACAAATCGGCCTCTTTAGCTGCTAATTTTTAGCCACAAAACAACCCCTAGCTGCTGATTTTTAGCCAAAAAAAACAACCCCTTTAGCTGCTGATTTTTACCCCAAAAAGTCAGTCGAGTGGGTGTATTGAACCTGCTTGGACCTTAATCTGTTGCTGAATGCATTACTACTTAATACTCGTTGAATCTCTGCAATAGTTAATTTGTGTCCATCTTATGTATATAATGTACTTATACTAACAATTGCAACATCTATTTTGTTATGGTTATTTTTTTCCATTGTTCCATTTACCATGGGAGGTTCTAGCTTCACCACTATTTTTGGCYATYMTGTTTTAACTTTAGCACTTATGAGAACCAATTACTGAACCTTGTATTGGATGAAGGTCATGAAGCTGTAGAGTTCCTTTTCATGTTAAGTATGGACTTGTAATAGTACAGTTTGTGTGCATGTTTATGGTTCAAAACATTCAAGATTCTCAAGTCATATGGTGCTATAGCCAAAGTAGCCTACGAGTAGTGCCCTATCCCACAACTGCACTAGTTGGGGGAGGAGTCAGATACCATTACAAAAAAGAAAAAGTAAGTGTGGTCCGCTTCTGATTTTGGGAATTTAAAGGGTACTTCTGAAATCGACCTTGACATACAAGTTTTTCATAATTTACTTCTGAACATGTATTAGTCATTTCCTGTCTTTTGGGACCAAAACAACTTTAAACATTGTTTTTGATCAATTTTAGAGTAAATAAAAGCAAGACAGTTGAAATCAAATGTGGACTTGGTTCGTGCATTGAAGTTCCTGTTTTAGTTTCCTAGTTTTTCAGTTCCTGTTCATACATAAGGAATTGGTTCCTCAACTACGAAGAATCTTGTGCTATTTTGCCTGGACARCTAATCAGAATTTGATAAGGTAAAGTTTCATTCAATTTATTTAATTTGGCTATAGTGACAGTGGCTATATGATTTCAATTAATCAAGACATCACTGTTAAATTATTAAACAAGTTCTTTTACCTGATCACAGTGGCTATATGATTCAATAATCAAGACATCACTGTTAAACTTTCCGGATATTTAACATTTTCCAAACTCCTATCAGACAGAAAGTGTTCCAAGTCGGAGAAAAATGGTGGTAGACGATGTTCCGATGGATGATAAGGTAAAGAGAACGAGAGACCTGCTATCGAGTTTCTATTCACAGGATGCTTCTCATACTTCTGCTCCCGTCAACACTACATCAAGATTCGCCACTCTCGACACTATCAATACGACTTCCTTCGATGCCGATCAGTACATGAATCTTCTTGTACGCCCTCTGATCTCAGATCCCTAAAAGATCTCATACCCTGTTCTTTTAGCGCTTCATGTTGCATCACTCACCTAGGTTATATAAATTACGGTGTTATCTTAATACTCATCCGTTCCTAACAAAATTTTGAATTCAGACCCAATTCTCTAGATCTATGCAATATAAAAATATCATGGACTATGTACTAAGTTAAGACTCCCGATATGCGTGGTACCTATCATTTAGTTTATTTAGTCATTAATAAATTGCTGCAATGCTTTAGAGCTTATCGTTTAATTACCCCATTTCATGTCAAAGGTAAATTGTAGCTCTCTTTGCCACTCTGAGGGAACATAAGGAGTATCGAATGTATATATAGATGATCATGCTACACAAAACATGTGTAGAAATGTGCTATTGTTTGAGTCTTAGAGCTAAGCACAATCATTATTGATTGGAAGCCTAAAACTGATATTACCAAATCACCTTAATATAAATCCAAACAGCTAAGTTGAGACCATTCTTTGACATACATATTATTGGACAATAACACTTTCAACTTCCAAGTGCAAAAGGGTGGTTAATAAGAGAATCATTGACGTATGTGGAGGACCGAGACTAGTGTGTTATTCTGTAGAAGAGTTGTAGAGCTATCAGAAAGCATGGGATGCTAGGGATCCAGTGCCTCATTGACCTTGAAACACAGGCATTCACTTATACATGTACAGTGGTTATGTGTATGCACGCACACACACACACACAAGTAAGAGACTATGGCTTTACTTAAAGCATTATTGGTCCACAGATACCTTAGTAATGCACTCTGTGTAGTTACACTTAACATAGGGCAGTGGTATCCCATGGTAAGTCGTGATGGTTTCAGTATAAAAATAACACCATAAAACAATCATGTGATAATATAAAAACTCGACAATTTTGCATAACGATTTACATGATTTAAGGTTTTCTAAAGTGCCCGTGGTTCCCTATGGTGTTATGAGATTTCCAATCCACACTATGTATTTTTCTTTAAGATGTCAAAATTGATACATATATACATATATGTACACACACTTACATATATATATATATATATATATATATATATGACTAGCTTAAGCATATGATATAGACCATGCAAAAAGGTGCTTTCTATGTATAAGTTGTCTTAAAGATGAATATAATTGTGCAAAAAAGGTCCACTACCAATATTAGCTCTTATGTCTGGCGACTTGTCTCAAATGTGTAAATTCTGCACTTCTGAGACCCACAAACATCTAGCAAGCCTCCATTACATAAAAGCCAAACCAAATGTACCCAGTAGATCCCACTCGGAGGTATGGTCGGAGGAGGGTAGGATGTAAGCAACTTTTTCCTCTACCTCAAGGGGTAGAGAGATTGTTTCCATGAAGGCATCATTAAGAGGCTTTACATGAACTCCAGAAAGTTTCCCTGTTTAAAGTCAGGTAAAAATGTACTCGCTGGAGGCAAGCATCATCATGATATCCTTTTTTGATATCTTTGGAGATTCATATCTAATAATACATGGAGTCAGTTGATTTGAGGACTCTGTGGGTCTAAGGCACTTTGAATGATGAGGAGTGATAAGGAAATCACTTTGATTTTTATTTTGCAGCCCCGTGCCTATCAAGTGGTCTTATTTGGCTCATCTGGGTCTCAGCTCTGAGCATCTTTAGTGTTTTAATCTCGAAACTTCAGAAGAGAAGTTACTTCACTTTTCTTGCAACTTCAGTTCTGAAGGTTCTCTTGTCTTTTAATGAATAAATCTGGTTGTCTGACAAGAAGACTATGTTAAACACCGAATCATCCTTCCAAGCAAACACTTCTGATCTTCTGATACAAGTTTGAGGACGTTTCTTCACCTAATGTATCAGGTACAAAAGTCAAATCTGGAGGGCCTCCTTCAGAGGCATGTTGAGATGGCTGCTGAGATCAAGAATCTGGACACTGACTTGCAAATGTTAGTATACGAAAACTATAACAAGTTTATCAGTGCTACAGATACAATTAAAAGGTAAGGCATTGTCTCTTAGTAACTAACTCTGATTTTCTTTCCACCTGCTTTAGCAGTTCCCTGCGCAATAACATTAATTTTTTTTACGGGAAAAGGAGACGGAACCCAGGAAAAAATTATTCAATAAAAAAACGGAAAGTACAATCTAGAGGGCATGCCCCAAGAAAGAAACATTGTCTCCCAATAAAATGTTTCGGGAAGACATATAATAACGGTCTAACTCTAAAACCTAACTTAGAGTTAAAAACCCAAGAGCTGAAATTACCCAACAAGCAAAAAACCCCAAAATTATGAAAACCCAAGAAAAGGCTCAAAACAATATGGGAAATAAACCACTTTCTATGGCCCAAAAGAATGCTCCTATTAGCCCAATCACCAAGAAAAGTAGCATCCTTTTTCTGGCCCGAATAATCCTTAGTGGCCGCTTATGTTGGTCTTTGAAATCCTTTGTTCGCTATGAGCTGCTAATGATGGGTTCTCTTGATGGCATTTGGTATAATTTTTTTAATCTCTCATATAAGATACATGTATGACATGTATTAATGTATTTTTTGTACCAGAATGAAGAATAATATTGTCGGTATGGAAGTAAATATGGAACAACTCCTTGAAAAGGTACATAAGGAACATGTTTTTTAGTTTTTGTTTATTTATGTTGTGGACATTGTTAATAAGGAAATTGGAAGAAGGTGAGAAGGAAGTTTTAAAATTTACCTTTCACCATCATTCCTTTTGTCAGATAATGTCAGTGCAGTCACGAAGTGATGGGGTCAACACCTCGCTTTTTGAAAAGAGAGAGCATATAGAGAAATTACATCGCACCCGTAATCTATTGCGCAAAGTTCAGGTATCGAGATGAACCTCCAAACTTCTCCTGATGAGCCCTGGTTGTTTTCCATTGGGTGGCATATAGCCTGTTCTACATGCATACTCAACATTTTACTTGTCAAGATGTAGATCTATTGTTAATTGTTCACTATTGTCTGTTGATGTACACCCTGCTTTGCATGGAACATGGGTGTTTAATTGATAGAAGTTTCATCTTTGTAAAACAGAATCATTCCATTTTTGTTGTGCTACTATATGGCTTTGATCTTATGTCAAGTTCTATACATTATGCGAATTATGGTCTTTGGCCATGTGTGAGTTACACAGATTTCATCTTGTGTTGACCAGTTTATATATGATCTCCCTACTACACTTGGAAAATGTATAAAATCTGAAGCATATGGTGATGCAGTGAGGTTCTACACTGGAGCTATGCCGATATTTAAGGTTAATTTACTGGCCATATGATTATTACATCAACTTTTATTTGTTATATCAGACTCATGAGATGTCACTTTTGCTTTATCAATGACATTCATTTTTTTGCTCCTTATCTTGAACTTCACTAGGCTTATGGGGATTCCTCATTCCAGGATTGTAAGAAAGCATCTGAAGAAGTAATGTCAGTTATTATTAACAAGCTCCAGGTACATTATTTGTTAATTTAGTTTTTCTGAGGAAGTACCAAAGAGAGATCTACATCAATGGCATGTACCAACAGAGTTGGCCAAAATACGATTTTGTGAAAAAACGCCATTTATGCTCCGGAATCCTAGGGGGACACCTCTTTATCTTTGTTTTGGAATGCACCCTTGTATGATTTTCTTCTGTTTTAGTTTTAGCCTACCCAACTAGTTTGAGATAAAAGGCTTGATATTGCGTGCTACTTCCACCTTTTGACTATAAGCACTACATGCTACTTAAGTATGCTCCTACATTTGATGCATGATTGGAAGTATTGATTGTTTTCTTAGGAAATACTGTAACTGGAAGAAGATAAAGTTTTTTCAGATTCAAGGTTGTAGGATCTTTAAGTGACCGTGCAGGGGCATATGAACTACAATGCTTTTCAGTGAACTTACTATTGTTGATGATGTTTTAGTAGTGTCTGTTGGTACATATGTCATCTAATAGTAGCATAAAAAGGGGAAACAAAAAAGATTTCATATTGTGCAAGTTTTCTTTCAGGACAAGGTTTCTTCTGACTCTGAATCAATACAAGCAAGAGCAGAGGCTGTAATGCTTCTTAAGCAATTGGATTTTCCGGTTTGTAACTCTGATTTTCGCAACCATTTACTTCATGAGCTTTGTCCTGCAATATTTTTGACCGTTTATCATGTGGATGTGGTATGAATGATGGATTTTAACTTATACGTTCAATAGAAACTCATGAGTCATGATGTGCATATATGCATCCAATCATTAGCTGAAACATGCAATGCATGACAAGGAGACATGGAAAGCAACACAGCCAGAAGTTGCATTCATGTGCATTCCTAGTGTAACATGTCCTCTGTTATGTATGATTAAAATAGTTCCATAGTAAACCAAACCACTATCCCAGCATATCCCACACAGAGATGGCCGCTCAAGGGGTAGGGGTGGGGGTTGAGATGTATGCAAACTTTACCACTAAGGAGTAAAACAACTGTTTTCGTGATGATCTCCGACTTGTGAAAAGTGTGAGCATAAAGAAGAAGCATGCCATAAAATTTGAAGAATTAAATATTCGAAAGAAATTTTCTTCAAAAATTAGAAAGAAGAACCTAGGCTAATTTAAAGCAAACAACACCACAAAAAGAAACACCGCAAAAACATATGCTAGTACAAGGAAACAAAGCTATACAACCCACAATCTAACTTACAATACCGGTGACCTAACTGCCAACTCCCTAACCCTACCACCCCCACCTTCTGCATTGCCATCTCCTTTCCTCCTCTCTAAGCTAACTACACCTCCAAGCACTCTTATTGGAGTGCTTAGTCAGGTGCCACGTTGGTCACCTGTAATTTATTAAATTAAATAGCGTTGTTCCTTATTAAAGGATTTGAGCCCTTGGAAGTGATGCTTCATATTTTGATGTGGAATGTGGATATGCCTCATGTTGGTAATACATGCTGACTACCTATTGAATAGAAAAGCAGAAAGCCGAAGAAGAATAAATATACGATGTCACAAGATTCCTTATATGAAACATTTGATATATCTGTATTAAGAGAAGAGCACGTATATAATTACATTTGTCACCTCATATGATTGACCATCTTGCTGTATCCTGAAATAGAAAAAGCAATAATGCTTTTCAAAGGAATATAAATTACTTTTTAGAGGATTTCAAATATATTTTGAAGTTCTACAAACATGAAATCTGTAAATTATTAAGTTCTTATGCTGCTTTTGCTTTTGAATTTATATTGTTGGGGGAACAACAGATTATAAAAAACTGTGTTCTTTTTGAAAGACAAAAATGTTTACTTAATGTGGCCTGTGGATTGTAATGTATAGTCCAAGCTTTTTACGTGATGTGCAGAGAAAGTATTTTATTGACTACCTATATTGCTTCACTTTGGTAGGTTGAAAACTTGAAATCAAAGCTGCTTGAAAAGTTAGAGCAGTTCCTTGGGGAACTTGATCTCTCTAAAGAGATAAGCATCGGTTCAGCAATTCCTCATGAATCTACCAATGAAGGAAGTGAATCTGATCCCGTTACTCCTCTTCCTGAGGTAATTACATAGATGATCATCTCTTATAAGTTATAATTTCCTAGCTTTTTGTGGCATACCCCAATTGGCTTTAAATAAGGACATTGTTCCGTCAAGTTCCTGAATGTATCTAGAAAACTTGGTTGTTTAGATATAAATGAGTTGAGTCAAAGCATGGGTCATATTTCTTGGACCATTCTATTACTGTGAGAACACTACTTCAGCTTTAGCCACTTGAATCCATACAGGATACAAGAGTGATTAGTTTATTTTCAGCAATTTACGCACGACTAGTTTGTTTTCTCTGGAACAGTCTCTCCGCAGCCTTGCCAATTGATTAAAAGGTATTCTTTTAAATGCACTTCTACCACATTGTCTGTCAAGCGGGAACACTAATATTTGGAATGACAGTTGCGTGTCCAATGACCTCATGCATCTGAACATGATTATCATTTTTGCCGCTTCAACCGACTTTACTAATGGATGCACATTGGGATGGTAATAGAAAACCAGAGGAAGAACACTAAAATAGTTTTCACACATGCTTTAGAGCTTTAACTGTTTTAACATATTTCAGTTTGAGTCAAATCTAATTTCTTCATTTCATTTCGTGATCTGGAGCATTTTCAATCAGCGGCCTTCCTTTGTGTTTATCTATTATTATTATTTCTAGTTTGATCTATAAGGAAGAGCCGAGGATTGAAGTGCTGGCAGCAAAATTGTATTATAATCCCAGGGCATCCACATTAAAGTAAAAACTATTAATAGTGTGTCTATTTCCTAAATTGATTTCGTTGATATTTTTTGAGGCTTTGGAGGAACTTCACCTTTTACCGAAGCAAAGCATTCTCATTCAGTTACAGTTTGCCTCAGGTCATGGATGATGCAAGGGATTCTCATTCTTTTGTTGATTTTTGTTTTCCTCATCATGGAACACTAGTTTATGTTTTTCTTGTCATTGTCTTTTTCTTTCTTCTTATTTCTTTTCTTTTCCTTTGGGAAAGTTAATCAATTTCTCTATTCAAATTCTATTTCAGCTTGCTCTCTAAACATGTATGAAAGAGATTGAGCTTGTAAAGAATTGGTATCATTGTTGGTTATAAGCACACTGAAAATTACATTTTGATGATAGTAAGAACGAACCTTCGTCCTTTAAGGAGTTGCTTGTTAGATATTGGGAAGCTATCAAAAGTATGTAGCATATGTGAGCCAATGCACCGTTTAGACCTTTATTTCCCAAAGACTTTTGGTTTTACCTAAATCCTCTCTTTGTTCATGCACTCAACATATCTAGATGTGTATATATTGCATATATGATTTTTTGTGCCTTTTGGTTGTTAAGATACATCATCGTTTTCATTTGTCGCTTGGTCATATATATGAGCTCTTTCAGCTGTCCAATTTGTTGAATAGGTACCCACTCGTGAATTTGTGGAAGCTGTTCACGCTTATCATGTCATTTTCCCTGATTCAGAGCAGCAACTGGTCAAACTCGTGCAAGATCTAACCACAAGGTATGCATATGCATCTTGTTAGTTCTCCCAGTTAGTCCCAGTACTTCTGACCAGATTTTGGTGTTGATACCTGATTGGCGTTTGCTTTATTAGGCACTTTGAAGCTGCCAAACAACAAATACGGGAACAGATATCTTCAGCAAAGCTAGCCAACCGACTTCGTATGTAACAAGCCTACTAATATTATCATGTAGTATAGATCTTTATATCAAACAGGTGGTGGAAAACAGTCTTTGGTCTAATACTGTTATGCACTTATGTATGAGGGTCTGCACTTTTGGTCATTAGTGCTGTTTCTTGCATGGACCTTCAAGTAGAATGAGTTACCTGTTTAGTTATATACAATTGAAAGCAGTGATGAGCTTATACAGTAGTTTATTCAGCTTCTCAGGTTTTCTAGATTGGACTACAATTTTTCAGGCATTAACAAGGCATCAATACTTGTTTTCAGTATTTCCATTTACCATGTCGGATCAATTAATTGTCTTCATGGTTGTCCCCTTATTAACAGGGTTTATTTGGACTGATGTCCTCCTGATAAATGAAGTGTTACCAGAGGCTGCTCTTCAAGATTTTGCTCTTGAGGTTGTCACTCTGACACTCTTTACTCCTCTCATTAATGGTTATTTTGTCTACATCAACCTAATTTGTTTAGCTGAAAACTTACCTATCCTGTTTGAATGTTCATGGTTTCAGGCTGCTTGTGTTGCTGTCAAGCAGTATGTTGCTAGTGCATATTTTCATCTTCTTCATGAAATATCTGGTTAGTCTTTCATTTTTTTCATTGACATAAATGCCATCTAGTAGGTAAGAAGAGTTCTAAAAGCAGACCATTAAAAATATGAACAAGGATAAAAGTAGTAAGGACAAAGAGCGTAAACAAGTTTCTGTGGATGCTTGTTGGCTGGTGCATCTGAGTCTTAATGTTAGACTTTCTGATTCGACTCTGTTTGAACTGTCAGACACTCTTCTGCAAATTCAAAAGGATGGAATAGGAGAAGAGTATCCTTTGCGGGCTGCCCTGGAGGCCAGCAAAAATGCTGTGATTCAAGGCAGTACAAAAGTCCTATCGGTAAATCATGGCAGCTTGATTCCTGGTTCATTCACTTTCACTTTGATCATATAAGTAATTTTGGATCTATAGTAGTTCATCATTTGTAAATGGCAAGTCAAAACAATTACACATGAAGTTAGTGTGTACTTTCGGTGGACCCTGCACAGAAACCACTCTAGTTCTTTTTCCCAAAAAAACCACTCTAGTTGGAAGTTTGCTAAATTTGTGCTTTTCTTTTATATCATAAAAAAGCAAAATATGGGCTTAGAACGTAAATAGCTTGGCTTTCATATGAAAACCGGTCTCTCTAACAATGGACTTCTCTGTCAGATATGAGATTAATTTCGGTGATCTCTCATATAAAATGGAACTCCTGGAGACCTAAACTTTTGTCTAACCTTTTTCAGATTGAGTTACCTCATTGGTATAAGCATGTGAACTTCTTATCTATTGGTCACCAAACATCACTATTATTGCAATATAATTTTTGACGTTACTGCCATCAAATTGAGTATTGCTTAATCTTCTCAGTTTCATGTTGATTTCTTTCACTGGAGACTTTCTAACCACTGCGTAGTTGCATAATGCAGGCCTTTCAAATTCATATTTCTTTCTTGTTTCTACTTGAGCTCTTCTATAATTTTTTCTTCTATAGGATTTTTGTTGTCTTCTTGATGAAGATTTAGGGTTGATATTGAAGTTAAGAGATATGATTATTAGTTGGGTGCAAGAAGGGTTTCAAACCTTCTTCAAACAACTTAATGATCGGTTACTCTTGCTTTCTGGAAAAAATGTTCCGATGGCACATGAGCAGTTTTTGGCAGAGAGGTTACAAGCTGACAAGGTTCCTGCTGGGCTTGTTCTTGTGATATCCCAGCTATCTGTTTTCATTGAACGAGATGCCGTTTCAAGAATTACTGAGGCAAGAGCTGATGTTCTGTTTCTATCTTGCATTTATTTTCCAAGCTTGATCACATTGATCATTTCCCTCTCCATGAAATGGGAGGCATTCATTTAATTTTGCTTTTTGTAACTTCTCAGGAAATTGTCTCTTCATTATCAGCTGGCGGTGTTCAGCTCTACGAGCATGGTCCTGCTTTTGTTCCTGCTGAAGTCCGTCACACCTTTAGATCAGCTGGAGAAAAGTTCTTGCAGCATGTATGTTTTTTATATTCAAGTCTCCTAACTTGTTTGTACTGAACTGTTGTGAAATTTATTACCATGGATCCAAAGTGATGCACTCATTGGTGGGTAACTGTAGTTTCATGCTATTAGTACTATGGATGGTATACCTAGGGATGCAAGCAACACAAAAACTTCCAGTAAGGCATTTAATATCCCTGTCTAGAAGGAAAACCTTAGTAGTTGCTTGAATGCCTGCTTTAGACACTGGGAATTGAGTATCTTGTCCTTTCCAAATTCCCTTGAAAATACTCATTAAACATCTGGCTGCATTCCATTGCAAAAAGATGCTTATTAACCTATCCCTCCTTAGATAAACCAAACGCCTTCCTCCTTAGATAATGACTTGAGATGTGCAATATCTCCTTCTTGGGAACCCCACATGACCTGAAACCAGATCACCAACCTGTTACTTGCAATTTTAATGTTGCACTCCTGGTACCTTAATTTAGTAGGTTTAATCTAAATCCTATGGAGTTCTATTCAGACACTGTAGTTTTGTGTTGATGGCTAGACTAGTCTTTATCTGATTTCATAGGATGCCGAGTTCTTATGCTGGCTCACAAGTACTGTTGCAGTCCTCCTTCATCCTTGCATGGGACAATATACATATTACTACAAAATTGCCCAATGAAGATATTTGGCAATTTTGTTGGTCCTGATTTGACTTGTCCATATCTATGTATTATGTGAGATGTCAATTCCTGATATATTATATTGTTATCTGGTTTTATAAATTGATTGGAGTTCCCTTTACAGTATATCAACATGAGAACCCAAAGAATTTCTGTTCTTTTGAGGAAGAGGCTCACAGCTCCAAATTGGATCAAGGTTTGTACAATTTCACACCTTGTTTAATATGCATGACCAAGTGTGCTTGGATGTGATTTGATATTCATTATTTTTTATTCTGGCAAACACACGTATTTTTTCAGCATAAGGAACCGAGAGAAGTTCATATGTTTGTTGATTTGTTTCTTCAAGAGGTATGGATTTTTACTTGGTCTTTAACGTCTTTTACACATTACAACGACTGATATTGGTAACTTAAGACGGCTGCTTATATTTGTTGGATTCTTCTTGTCCTTACTGCTTCCCTAAATCCTAAACCATAAATCCTAAACCCTAAACCATAAACACTAGACACTAAACCCTAACCATAAAACCTAAACCCTAAACCCTAAACCGTTTAAACCTTTGTCTATTACATGTCCTGTAACTCCTTCCTACCCAACAAGTATGTATCCAAGGAGCATAGCTGAATAGAGTCCATCGTTGTTTTATGACATGCTTAACATATTTGCACATTGGTACAAACTTTGGGTGACAATAGTTTTGCCCGGATCTGATAATTTGATTCATAAAAGTATTTATTAAAGGCTTGGATTATAGATATACACCAATATTAGATGAAAATCACATACCATTGTAAAAATCGAGTTATTTATAATGTTGCAGTTGGGAGCAGTAGGAACTGAAGTGAAACAGATTTTACCTCAAGGCCTTCCTCGTAAACATTCTCGCACTGAGAGCAATGGAAGTACAAGCTCTTCACGCAGCAATACGTTAAGAGATGATAAACTTGGGCGTTCAACCACCAACAGGGCACGTAGTCAGCTTCTAGAAACCCATCTAGCAAAGCTGTTTAAACAAAAAATGGAAATCTTCACAAAAGTCGAACATACACAGGTGTGATTCCATTCCATTCCATTCCATTCTGTTTATAAATAATATGTGAACCAAGAATGGGCTTTGTGTTGCAGGAATCTGTTGTGATGACTATCGTAAAACTCTGCCTGAAAAGTTTGCAAGAGTTTGTTAGGTTGCAGACATTTAACCGGAGTGGATTCCAGCAAATTCAGTTGGACATGCAGTACCTGAGACCTACGCTCAAAGACACTGCTGAAGATGAAGCTGCGGTTGGATTCCTGCTTGATGAGGTAAACAACAGATAAGTTGGGTATTTTTATGGGGGTTATGGGTTGTGTGAACTAGTAACAAGGTTATGGTTGGAAGTGCAGGTGATAGTTGCTGCTGCAGAACGTTGTCTCGATCCTAGTCCTCTGGAACCCGCAATCCTAGACAGACTTGTACATGCGAAATTGGCTAGGACCACAGACTAAGAACAAGTGGCTTCGTAAGTGCATAAATGGAAGTGAAAAAAGGTATCTCTGCATACGTGTTGTATTATTGTGTTACTTATAGATAGTTTCGTAACTTGACGAGAACTGGAATTGTTGTTTTGATATTAGAGATGGAAAATAAAATAAATCCGTTGATTTGGATTAACATTGTAGACGACTCATGCAAATTTTCGTGCAATGCGGCACGGTCGGACCGGACAAGAAATTCCACGGGATACGTGAGCTATACCCTTGGCTTATCGGCCGAACAGGTGCTCCAGAAAACATCATCCTAAAAACTCGTTTCCACAACGGATTGGCTTTTGTGCGTGTTAGGAAGAGCTCGTAGGAAGTTTGGTGGGAATCCGAGATTTGAGCGGCTTTCGACAATCTTTACGGCGTGTGTTGCATTACCATGAAACTTCCTACCTATGACGTGTTCCTCGTTCCAAACTTAGATTTAACTAATGAGCCTAAAACGAAGTCCTGTAGAAAAAGTTATGTACGTTTAAGCATGACACCCATTTTTGACCGATACACCAAGGGTATACCCTTGGGTTTTGCTCGTCCAGACCATTTTTGACCGATACACGAAGGGTATACCCTTGAATTTTTCTCGTCCAGACCATTTTTGACCGATACACCAAGGGTATACCCTTGGGTTTTTCTCGTCCAGACCAACTCTGTTGGATTGCCATGAAATTTTCCGTGGGCCATGTGCAATTTCAATGAGAAGTTCTTCACCAAAAATAACTTGAAAAACCCTGTTGTCGTAACGAAAATTGCCGGAGCCATGTATTGGCCAAATAGAATGAACACACATCGGGAAGTTTGTCTAAAAACGTACTCAAATCAGTTACATTACCAATGAAATTCCTACCCATTGCATGATCATCATTCCAAACTTCGATTTGATAGGTCATGCGCCTAAAACGGAGACGGAGTCTTGTAGTAAAAGTTATGCATTTTTAAGCGCGACACCTATTTTTGGTCGATACACCAAGGGTATATGCTTGGGTTTCTTGCCGAACCAACCATACCGGATTGCCATGAAAATTTCCATGGGCCATTACAATGTTAATAAGAAGTTTTTCAATAGAAAGAACTTGAAAAAACCCGACTTCATGTCAACAAATTGTCGGATCATGCATTGACCAAATCGAACAAACGCGCATCGTGAAGTTCGTCTAAACCCACTCAAATCATATTGTATTACCACAAAACTTTCTACCCATGGCGTGCTTCTTGTTCCAAGCTTTGATTTTATTGGTCATGAGACTAAAATAAAGTTCCATACAAAAAGTTATGCATGTTTAAACACAACTCCCATTTTTGGCCAAAACATCAAGGTTATCACCTTGAGTTTTTCTCCTTTGGACCGATTGTGCCGAATTACCATTAAAATTTCCGTGGGCCATCTATCATATTAATGAAAAGTTTTTCATAAAAAAGAACTTGAAAAAAAAACTATTCTCATGCCGGAAATTGCAGGAGCCACCCATATGCCAAATCGAACGAACACATATTGTGCAGTTCGTCTAAACCCACTCAAATCTTGTTGTATTTCCACGGAACTTCCTATCCATGGCACAATCCTCATTCAAAGCTTCAATTTTACTGGTCATGGGTCTAAAAATAAGTTCCATAACAAAGTTATGCACGTTTAATCACGACACTACTTTTGTGGGCCATTTGCAATATAAATGAGAAGTTTTTCACCATAAGGAACTTGAAAATAAAAGTTGTTCTCATGCCGGAAATTTTCGAAGCCAAATCAAACGAACGTGTATTGTGTAGTTCCTCTAAACACACTCAAATCTTGTTTAATTTCTATGAAGATTCCTACCCAGGGTGTGATCCTCGTTCCAATCTTCTATTTAACTGGTTATGGGCCTAAAATGGAGTTCCGTAGCAAAAGTTATGCACATTTAAGTGTGACACCCATTTTTGGCCAATACACAATCATATATATATATATATATATATATATATATATATATATATATATATATATAGGGGAGCGTTCAAATAAAAACCATTCAATTTGTAAAAACCGTGAAAACTTCATTCAACCAATCATAATTTTTCATTTTGTTCATTTTTTTGTAATTATGAGCGATTGATTAACCATTTTTATTGTGAAGGGTGTTAATCATGGATATTATCATCTTCATTATTTTAATTTTAGAGAAATACATGAAACAGTTTCATTAAATGTTATATGAAACAATTTCATAACCATATATGAAACAAATTTATCAAAAAAAGTATTATATGAAACAATTTCACA
>NC_037543.1:19265115-19272530 GCF_001531365.2 Cynara cardunculus var. scolymus
TAATTATATTTTAGATTTTTTATATTTTAAAATAAGATGTTTATCCTCTATTTGATTATATTTATCCGCAATTAGTTATACGAATTCAAAAATTGAGCTTTAATAAGTTGTACCTTTGCATAATTTACTTGTAATCTTGAATTTTAAGCAAACATTGGTTTTATGTGGTTTTGAGAAAGTGATAATGTTTTTATTTTTGAATAAAATATAAATTTAAAAATATCATAAAATTTTGAAAAAAATATCGATATCGGTATTAAATTAATCTTTTTAAAAGTTCTTGTGTTTTGGTGTAATGTTCTTAATTAAAATTTTAAATTATAATTTAGTTTAGGTTTAGTAACAAAGAAATTTAATTTAGGTTTAATAATATAATTTTTTATAAAGATAATAACTAACTATTCTGTTAGTTATCAATGATTATCCTAATTATATTTTAGATTTTTTATATTTAAAATGAGATRTTTATCCAATATTTGATTATGTTTTTCTACAGTTAGTTAGACGAATTCAAGTATGAAGCTTTAAAAAGTTGTACTTATGCATAATTTACTTGTAATCTTAAATTTTAAGGGGGTGTTTGGGATTGCTTATTTAAAACAGCTTATGCTTTTTTTGTAAAAGTGCTTATTAACTTATGTGGTATCAAACTGGAGTTTTGTAAAAAGTGTTTGGATTAGCTTACAGCGGTACCAAAAAAAATAAGGTGATAAGTTGTTTTTTAGTATTTGACAAATTTTATTTATATATGTAAAATGACCAAAAAGGACAATTGTATGTAAAACCTAACATTTTGTACTCAATTCCATCTTCAAATGCGATATTATGGAGTCCAGTAACTCAAACATAAATCAACCTAATTCCCATGAAATCACCTCCAGTTTTATATATAAACCTAACGAACCCTAAATACTTTAAAAATCAAGAGATTCAGTATCAGTTACAGAAAGAAAAAACACTCTTAAAAAAGTAGTCGAATTCAAACCTAACCAAATCAAACACTCTCTTCAATTTCCAATTTCCAACCTCAGAGTACAAGTAAAAAATTAGTCGACTCGCTCGTACAAAAGTTAAAATCGTTTCAAGAGCAAACCAAATTGATTGATGATAAAGGAGGACGTCAAAGAGCAATACAAGTTAGGAAACGAAGGTAATTGGTCGGATCTGGTTGGAATTTGGTGGATCAAGGATGTTTGTCGGTGGAAAAAAGTGAAAATTGGAGTGGAGAGTTTTTAAGAGTTTTTATCAAGTGCTTTATAATATAGTATAGATATATATATATATATATATATCATAAAATTGTTAAAAAAGATTGAAATATAATCAATTAGTTTTCACTTTTCTATATTAAATTTAATTTGTTGATATTAAGAATGAGATTAAAAATTAAAGATTGTGTAACACACATAAAAATTTGAGGATATTATAAAACGTAGGAAAAAATAAACCAAAATTAGTAAATATATTTTACAATAACTCATTTATATTTTTTTTATCACTTTACTAATATGTTTTATAGATTTATTAAAACAAAATACAATGGCTAAAAAAGAATATAAACAAGAACTCAGATTCTTGTTTAAACATACGAGTTATTATTGGAATCTATGATCGATAAAAATCTCGGTCCCACTGTGAAAGCTTTTATAAAAAACTCAATAAGAACCTCAATCGTAGATTTTAATCTTTCAAATGAGAAAAATTTAGGGGGTGTTTGTGATTGCTTATTTGAAACAACTTATGTTTTTCTACAAACGTGTTTATCAACTTATTATAAGTGAGAATGATTTAACTTTTTCAAAAACTCCTTATTACCGGTTAGTCACCGGTATAAGTTATTTATTCAAACACTCAGAAGTAGTTGCTACTGATGTCACACCGGAATAAGTTAATAAGTTGGTTTTATAAGTAACTTCAAACATTTATTCAAAAATATTTAATACTTAATCAAGAATTTCTTTAGATTTTTTGAATTTCTCCCTAATTATAAAGAAAAGATAGATGAGATGTTTTAGTTAGAAATTTAAAAACGACATAAAATTTATTATTAATTGCTTTGATATTTTCCTTTTTAATCTAATTTGTGGAAAAGAGAAACAAGAATCCAATTATGTTTACTAATTTAAAAGTTAATGTAATCACTTTACTAATTTCAATTATGTTTTCTATCTTTTTATTTCAAAAATATAACAAAAAAATTAATTTAAACAGTTTTATAGTAACTAGAAGGGTACTCGCGCAATGCAGCGAGATACATCTTGATTTTAATATTTTATTTTATTTTTTTTATCTCAGTTAATGTTATATTATGGTCTTATGTCATTTTGAAAGACGATAATGCTTTTATTTTTGAATAAAATATAAATTTGAAGATATCATAAAAAATTGACAAAAATATATCGATATTAGTATCAAATTAACTATTTAAAATTCATATTTTTTGTGTAATTTTTTAATTCAATTTTTTTATTATAATTTAATTTAAGTTCAGTAACGAAGTAATTTATATTTGGTTTTATAATATAGTTTTCTTATAAACATAATAATTAATTATTTTGTTAGAACTCGATAATTATCCTAATTATATTTTAGATTTTTTATATTTTAAAATGAAATGTTTATTCTCTATTTGATTATGTTTATCCGCAGTTAGTTACACGAATTCAAACATGGAGCTTTAATAAGTTGTATTTATGCAAAATTTAATTGTAATTTTGAATTCTAAGTAATATGCATCAATATACAATAATTCATGCATAAAAAATGGGTTTTAAGAGTTTTTATCAAATGCTTTATAATATAGTATAAATAACTATAAATTAATTTTAGATTATTGAGGCTTTTTTGTAATATAATTTAAAAAATATATTAGATTACAGGATAACACTAATTATTTAATGAAAAAAAGAAAAAGATCGTTAATATACAAAATCACATGTCATTTGGAAGCGGGCGACCTTTGAGGCCACTTAAGTAGCAGGGCAGAGTTGTCAGGATCATGTATGATTTGTTACATGAATCATATATGATTTTGTACATTAACGATATTTTTCTTGTTTTATTAAATAGTTATCATTCTCGTTTGAAACCATCCCTACTATACAATATATTTTTCATATTTTAATAGAAAAGATAAAATAAAAAAACAAGTGTAAAAAGATTCTAAAAAAAACCCTTTGAATTAACTGAGTTAACGGATTTTTGTTAACTCTATTAGTAAGATGAACCATGACCATAAGAAATTGAATGTCACAGAGATTATATCGAATAGTTAATGTAGTATATAGGAATGTTAGTCATAATTTGACATACCATAGGGACCAAAAGTGTAATTCACTCTATAAAAATGATCAAAATCTTTACAAGTCCGGTAAACACAGATGGATCTTCAAAACTAAAAGTTAGCTGGTTGATTCACCGACATGCCTTGCTGACCCATTGCACGTTGTTGTTGGCCCGCTTTCTAACAAAGCATCATTTAATTTAATGCCTAAGTAGATTCCGTATGAATTTGTGAATTCCTTTTTGGTTTACACGACTTTAGGTCTAACATTTCTAACATTCTACCGAATATATCACATACGTCCATTTCATTCGATCAAATATTAAAACGGAGGTGACACTAAACGACAGTAAATAAGTGGAATAGACTCGTTATTTTTAGAACTAAAATACAATTACCCTTTCTTGTTGAATTTTAAAAAGAACTAAGCAATTTAGTAGGTATTGATTATTAGTGTATTAACCATGATGTTTTATACGATCATATATGTTATGCAAACGATCAAATAACGATAATGCCATCATGTACATTACATGTGACGATGTATATGATCACACAACATTGATTTGTAAATGTGAAATTTATCAATCCAGTAATTCTGTACATAACCATATGTGGTTTCAGTATACACTTCATATAACTTTGGGTTGTACCCGAATCACATGTCGCTTCAATATCAAACCTTTTACAACCAGTACACTTAATAATGAAAATACTTTATACCATGCATGCTTAACGACTTTGTTATACTTGTACACGATAATTAACTTGACATTATCGATACATACACAACATATGATCATGTATAAGACACATGTCAATATTATGATCATGTATATAATCATATGGATAATTATATCATGGATGTCATCATGTAAATATTATCGTACATATAATCACATGTGATTATATAAATGATGACTTGAAAAGTGTGATATTAAATAGAATCATTATGTGTGTATGTATATATACATAACACACATACACATGTATTTATGGTTTGATTCCCATAAGGTTGACCATGAAGGCCATGATTCATTAATTAAGGGCTAAGGACAAAACCATTAATCAAACCCTACCACCACCACCATCATCATCATCATGCCTTTTTCACTCAAAACAAATTA
Source organism: Cynara cardunculus var. scolymus (assembly GCF_001531365.2). Classification (NCBI taxonomy): domain Eukaryota; kingdom Viridiplantae; phylum Streptophyta; class Magnoliopsida; order Asterales; family Asteraceae; genus Cynara; species Cynara cardunculus. The sequence continues at coordinate 19,269,526 of NC_037543.1, forward strand.
ACAATAATTTCTCTCAACCAACTCATATTTAATACCCTTCAATTCTTCTCATGCAAGAAAACTTTATGCAATAAACAATTAATATAACACACACACACACATATATATATATATATATATATATAATGCACCTTGACAACTCCATCGAGAGGATATACATCAAACTACGAAAGACAAAAGGGGAGCAGTGGAGAATGACCCATCTAAATCTCTGCAGTAACACTAGTACAAAAAGAGATGCAAGAGCTTATTGAACACCAAGTGATGTTACATGTCACCAACGCATATACGACACGACACCGACGACACGACACCGACGTTGTAACTTAGGCTGTATAACTCAAACATGGAGATATGATAAAGATATACAAATGTTAATGCAATATCTTTACGTTCAACAACCTTATATATAACTAAACAACAATATGGACCATGTAGTTCTTGGTAGTAGACGTCAATACAATACATACGATACATATGTATGTATGTATATATATAGACTTCGGATCATGTGAGACCAACCTATTTTTATGAGACTAAATTTTTACACTTGAAACTTCACAGCAAAACACTGTAACAGTGGTTCACAGTGGTTTTGATGTGGAAGTTTGGATTTTTTTTACATTTACAATGTTTTGCTGTGAAGTTTTAAGTATAAAAATGTGATCTCACAAAAATAAGCTGGTCTCAAAGTGAACCGAACCCTATATATCATCAATTCGAAGATTAAACAATGCAGTTGATGACAGATCAAAGTGTACAACTTTCCAAATGGTTATTAGATAGTTTGTAAGGGTTAACACAAAGTGCAAGTCTTGTACAATTCAACAATGCATACATGTTTTTGTAGGTGAGGCGATATTGACAGGTCAAATTGTACAACTCAACACTGCTTAAGATGCCACTTTTAGACCTTAAGTCGATGTTGATAGGTTATACATGGTACAACTCTATGAAGCATACCGTATAGTTGAAAGAGAAAGATCACACACACACACATATATATATATATATATATATATATATATATGGGGTCATGTTCAAATGAAAACCGTACATTTCTAAGAAATCGTGTAAACCAATTTTGACCAATAGGAAAATTCTATTTTTTTTCTAATTAATATTAATCAATAAGGGTATTCCAGTCATTTACAATATATTCTATTAAATATGGAAGTTATTAATAAATCTTAATTAATGAAACATAATAAAAAAATTGTATAAATGGTAACATTTAAATATTTAATTACATTATAATATTAAAATTTTGAATTTCATATATTGTAATCTTTAAGAATCATCAAACAGGTCTTGATAAAACAATTGAAGTGTATAATGAAATCATCAAATCGTATATGAACAAAAAAAATCCAAAAATGAAACAGATTTATGAACGTGAAACTGGTTCATGTTGCAAATAAATTATGTAAACCAAAACATTTTCATGGTGAATCCGTTGCATTGATTGTGTAGTTGATCCATTTAGTTGGTGAAGAGAAAAATGAAACCGGTGCATTTTTGTATTTGGTGCGTCATGAACTAAGTGCATGATGAAACGAGAAAATGATTTAATCTGCTCCAGAATCTTGAAGATTGTAAGACTTAAATGAATGAATCCATCAAATCAGTGGTGAAATAAGAAAATTACTGTACATGAAATAGGTTTCATGAAAGTGAAACTGGTTAATGGCCTTATTGAGCATTACTAGTGAAACGGTTGCATAAAGATCATATATATATATATATATATATATATATAGAGAGAGAGAGAGAGAGAGAGAGAGAGAGAGAGAGGAGCGATAAAATAAAAACCGCCTCTATTTGTGTAAACCGTGTAAACCAATCTCATTCATTCATTTTCTTGATCAATGGTTAAGATTAATCAAGATTATTTAAGAAAATAAAAAATAAAAAAATTGAAAATACATTTTATAATACCGATAAGGGCAAAAGAGTAAAACCAAATATTCATTTATTCAAGGAAATCATATCATGTATATCATATTATTAATGAAACTAATCTATTTTTTGTAAAGTAATTTATTATTTTTACGTTAACATTTATTATTATTAATGAAACTAATTTATTTTTCATCTTGCAATTATTTCATGACGAACCGCCTACATTATGTACCCGTTTCATTTTTCATTTCATCTACTGAATGGATCACCTACACCAATATTGAAACGGGTTTCACCATGAAAGCAGTTAACCACTCATTGTTCAATTACGCCATGAACCAGTTTCAGTTTCATGAAACCTGTTTCATGTAAATTAATTTTTTTTATTTCACTCATGATTTGATGCATTCTTTCATTTTCTCCTTACAATCTTCAAGATTCTGGAGCAGATTACAATCTTCAAGATCCCGAAGCAGATTCATCATGTACCCGTTTCATCATGCAATTATCTCATGACGAACCAAATAAATTATGCACCCGTTTCATGTTCCATTTTTTCTAATAAACGGATCAACTACATCATCACTGAAACATGGTTCACCATGAAATGATTTCATATTACTCATGAATCAATTACAACATGACCCAGTTTCACCTTCATGAAACTTGTTTCATGTAAATTAATTTTTTTATTTCACTCATGATTTGATGCATTCTTTCCTTTAATCCTTACAATCTTCAAGATTCTGGAGCAGATTAATTACAATCTTCAAGATCCCGAAGCAGATTCATCATGCAATTATCTCATGACGAACCAAATAAATTATGCACCCGTTTCATGTTCCATTTTTTCTAATAAACGGATCAACTACACCATCACTGAAACGTGGTTCACCATGAAACGATTTCATATTATTCATGAATCAATTACAACATGAACCAGTTTCACCTTCATGAAACCTGTTTCATTAACATTATTTTTTTAATTTGAACCATAATTTATGATTTCATTTCATAATGCAATTCAATCTTCAAGACTCGTTTGCAGATTCAATCTCATAACAATATATCAAATTCAAAATTTTAATATTATAATATAATTA
>NC_037543.1:19272814-19279175 GCF_001531365.2 Cynara cardunculus var. scolymus
TATATATATATATATATATATATATATATATATATATATATATATATGACAAGTTGTAGAGGACCATATACCACAAAATTAAAAGCACAACAATTTCTCTAGTCAAACAAATAACACTTTTGCATACTCTTGTAAAGGATGGCTATTATGTATAACAAACAAGCCCTCTCTGCTGCCACCCCCACCCCACGTCTCTATTTTCTTTTTTGCATTTTTATTATATTTATTTATATTTATATATTTTAACACATGACATCCTTGAGAAGCTTGTACCTTCGAGTACTAGTCCTCGGAGAAGGAGCTCCGGTGGGTGACTTCCCTTTCTCCGAACCACCCTCTTCACGATCGTGTTGCTTGATCTTGTCGTCTGAATATTCCGATCGATTGCTGATTCGGGCATCGGATTTTGAGCTTGGTTTCTTGGAAGAACCAGAGTGTTTGGAGGTTTGGGTTTCGTCCGTTTGGCACCAGTCACAGAGCTCCGTCGGCTCCGATGATTCACTGTAGTTGTTGCTACAATACCTGCAATTAATCAAAGCACCACGAAATTAATTAAACAAAGAAATAAGATCAAGATTAAGAATAATTATAGATTGAACAAATTAAATATGATCCCACTTGCCAAGAAATTAGCTTCAAGGATATACAACAAGATTGCCAGAACTTATAACATATATAGCCTTCCTAATTTAATATGGTATATATATATATATATACATTTATATGTGTGTGTGTGTGTATATATATATATATATATATTAAGTTTCTACATATTAATAAGACGTCGGTTAAGAGCTAAAGTGCTGAATGAACCATTTACTATCAGAATTAATAATAACAACAATTTATGTATTGAATTTTAATTTAAAGATAATTAATTGAAGGTCTTTAAGTCTGATTATGACTCTTAACAACGAAGAAAAAGAAAAGTAGTTTGATAGTTGAGATGAATATAAACCACACACACAAAGATCGAGCCAACATGAATTAAAAACAGATTAATCATTCAGCTTTCTATTTTTTTAATTCAGAATTTGAATCTTCACGTAAATGAATAGTTAAGGATATATGGGGGCGGTGGTGGCGGAGACAGCGGCGGTGGCGGAGACAGCGGCGGTGGCGGTGAAAGTGGTGTGTGTTTTATATATAAGAGAGAGAGAGAGAGAGAGGGGGGTTGCAACACATTTGCGTGAATTCAATAAAGATGCATGTTATTAAATACAAATAAACCCTAATTGTACGTAAGAGAGAGAGAGAGAGAGAGAGACGGTGGTTGTGGGTGGTGGAGGAGACATACGAGTGTTGGAAGCGGTGGTGACATTTGATGCATCGGAAAATCTTGTCCGGAAAGCCGACGTCGCCACACATACAACACACTCTTTCAGCATCCATCATTTCTTGCTTACAAACCCTATTTCTCTCACTTGCAGATATATATACATATATAGAGAGAGAGAGAGAGAGAGAGACTTAAAGAAGAAGATTATATGGCGTGAGAGAGGCGGTGTGTGTGTGTGTATATATATATATACAAATCACAAAATATATAGATACATAGAGAGAGAGATATATATACATATAGAGAGAGAGAGGGCGGGGGGGGAAGGGATAGATACACACACGTGTGGGTGTGGGTGTGGGTGGGTGTAAACGTGTGAAGGATATGTACAGGTCGACCACAGGTTGCTTGCAGTCATTTTCGGTTAAGAGGAAGAAGGAGAGAAGAAGGGCTGGGGGCCGGGGCTCTCGAGAATGGTAGATAGAAAATGACTTTTCTGTCCCTGCATGTTACAAAAACCTTTCTTTAATGTTTTTCAACCACTTCCTTTTCATTTTTATTTATACATATTTCATGTTTAACCAACACAAAGAGACTCGATCAACACTCGACTCAGTAATTTTTTCCGATTGATGCCGACTGATACACCTTTAAGTTGGATTAAATACCATCCTGTAAAGTTTTACGGTGCGTTTTTTAGCAAATTCCATCGTTTGAAGAAAAAAATTTAAAGTTTTTTTGGCTGATTTGGAGGGTTTTTTTGGTTTTTTGTTTGATTTTGAGAGACTTTTCGCTTTTTAATTGATTTAGAAATACTTTTTTTGGTTATTTGTTTGATGTCTCTTGTATTATTCTAAAACACCTCATAATTTAACAGGTGCATTTTACATACCATAGAAATAAATAAGTTGTGCACCCGCTTAGGGCTTTATAGATCAGCCCCTCTTACACAAGATTCAAGTTTATCAACGCATATAAATAAGTAGTTAGAACAAAATTTTCACTATAACAAAATTGAGTTTATAGGATGCCATCAATTTATAGAACGCGTTTGGGCATCCTAACGAGTTTTTCAGGACACTTTTAATAAAAAATTGTCACATTAACAATTTTATAAGACACTTTTAAGAATTTTTTTTTATAAACCCGTCTTTTTATATGACACTTGTTTTATAGAACGTTTTTCTAAATAGTGTCTTGTAAAATTACTAATATGACGTCTACTATTAAAAGTGTCCTAAAAACGTCTTAATATGCCAAAAAAAATTTCATAAATTTATTACAACACATTTAAATAGAACATTTTGTTCATATAAATTAAGTCATATAAAGTGATCTATTAAAACGCTTAGGGGCTGTTTGGCAGTTGCTGAATGATTTAGTGCAAAATGATTAAGAGACTCATGATATAGTGAAAAATGAAATATAATTATTTACGATGAAATTAAGGCACTAAATAGTTATGGGAGACCCATGATACAAAACCATTCAGAGAGTTTTAGGACCATTATGAGACATTTTTTTTTATCAAACAAGATTCACCTCTCAATTATTCAAAAGTTGACTATTAAGAGATAAAGAAACACCCCCTTAAACTTCGATAACATTCTATAAACCTAATTTTTCTTAACTACTTTTGTTTTATGGTAATGACATTTTTGGTCTCTTTGGAGACATAAAAGATTCATGCAATTCACCCTTCCACATAAATTTGTTCTAACTACCTGAATTCACAATTCTTAAATACCTATTCTACCCTTTTGTCATTTTGCACTTCATTTACTTTCTACTTCATTAATTGTTAAGGTTTTTATTAGTATGAATTTCGTCCACGTGGTTTGTGAAAGATTGCTATTTTCGTCTTTATGGTTTTGAAGTCTCGATTTTTCGTCTTTATGATTTGTAATTTGTTATTGTTTTACATCTCCATGGTTTATAATTTTATTGTTGATTTCGTCTCTAAAACTAAATCTATTAAAAATGTTTCATTTATAACCTTAAGGGTATTTTAGTCTTTTACAATTTTTTTAATTTTGGTTTATTAAAATCTTTTTTGGTAGTTTTGGTCTTTTAAATTTAATCAAACTATATATATATATATATATATCTATAATACTAATAAATAAGTAACTTTGGGGATACGTGTCACGTTTTTGTGCGACGGTTGTTGATTTTTCTCGCCTAAAACACAATTTTCACTTTCGGCCTCCAGACTTACAACATAACTCTGGAAAATTTACGAGAAAAAAAATTCCCGTGATTTTTTGAAGCATTTTTCACAAAGCAATATTACCCGGGAAAAAAATTTAGAAAAATATGTACTCTTAGTACTTAATTAATTAATAATAATGTGAATTTAATTAATTTATATAGTTATTAAAAGAATATTAATACCTTATTAATTAATAATAACATAATGTTAATAACATTTATATACNTATATACCTAATAAATAAGTAATTTTGGGGACACGTGTACTTAGTTAATTAATTAATTAATAATAATGTGAATTTAATTAATTTATATAATTATTAAAAGAATACTAATACCTTATTAATTAATAACAATATAAAGTTAATTAATTTATACACACACACATCTATAATACTAATAAATAAGTAACTTTGGGGATTACGTGTCACGTTTCTGTACGACGGTTGTTGATTTTTCCCGCCTAAAACACAATTTTCACTTTCGACCCCTAGACTTACAACATAACTCTGGAAAAATTCACGGGAAAAAAATTTTCCGTGAATTTTTGAAGCATTTTTCACAAAGCAATATTATCCGGGAAAAAAATTTAGAAGAACATGTACTCTTAGTACTTAATTAATTATTATACACACACATCTATAATATTAATAAATAAATTAACTTTGGGGACACGTGTCACGTTTCTGTACGACGGTTGTTGATCGACCCCAGCCAGGGGCTCTGCCCCTTGGACCCCGCCAGGGGCTGCCACCCCTTGGACCCCGCCACCGGGGGCGCTGCCCTCGGACCCCTTTTGTTAGGGGCTTCGTCCCTAAATCAAAATAAACTCAAACAAGTGTGCACTCCGCACCTGCCTTACCTGTTCAATATTTATCATGATTACATTGGTCAACAATTTAATCCCATTACACTTAAATGACATTAGTGATACAAATCATCAACATGAAGTCATCAGATATTGGTTATTTCTCAGACTTACAACATAACTCTGAATTGTTCTGTTCCAAACTTAGTTATGTAGTTTATTTTCAAATTTAGAATACAACTCTAAACTCCTCTTCAGAGTTACGTTTATGAGTTATAAGAAATCAAAATTCTTGTGACTCAGAGTTATGCTCGTAGATACTTTCTAGACTTAGAAGACAACTCTGAATTCTTCTTATTCAGAGTTAAGTCCAGAGTTATTTTCCATTCTAACAATAAAATTCCGAATTCTTGTGTTTCAGAGTTTTCTTTCAGAGTTAATGTCCAGAGTTTTTCTCATTTAATAAGAGCCAAGGACAATCATTATCAAAAGTTGGTTTATTTCTAAGACAACGGAAAATTTATACAAACTTGTAGCATTGGCTAATTTTAGCAATTAACACTTGAAAAGAACTTCACACTTGTAGCCAGATTGGTCGTCTTGATTTAGAAGTCATGCAACGCTAGATATTGCCTATCGTGAACTCTGGAGGATTTCTTAGCCCTTGTATTTGTCAAGCCTGATTCCGTCCTTCATACAGAGCTTAACAGAGGTTATGCACGTGTTATGCGGTCAATCTGAACCAGACTCCGTGTTTCATGCAGCGCTGCACAGAGGTTCTGCATTTAAGTCTTGAGAAAGAACTCTGTCTCTTCACGTAATGCGTCGAGGCTCTGTCTCTCCATTTCATTTGTCTCATACAGAGGTATACAAATGCTCTGCATGTACTACGCAACGCTGCATATTGGATCTACATTGTTCATCTTCATTTAGAAGTTTTTCTGATCATCGAAGCACATGTCGTCCTTTGTATATGTAACATTTAATTTTCGAGTAAGAGCATCTTTATATCAAAAATTTAATCGGACTTGTACTTTTGTCTAAGTTTATAAATTATCTCCGATTATTAATTCTTTATAAAATACATATCAGTTTTGTTTAATTTTTGTCATTAACCCGTGTAATACACGGGTCCAAACCTAGTGTGTGTATATATATATATTTTAAAAGAATTAATACATAAAAAATTAGATTATTTTGTTCTCATTTATGATTAAAAAAATATATATCTTTCATACAATCCGTTGTTTCACATTTTTGGTCATTATATTTTTAATTTTTTATTAGTTCGATTTCAGTCACTAACGTCATTCAAATGCAAGTCATTGAGTACCCTTCACATGATGGTATATAATTTTTTTTTCCTTCTTTGGAGACTAAACAATTAATTTTTATAGGCCATTTTTACCAAATATATATTGTATATGTATGTGATTATATAATAGAACGTATAACTTATAATCTTATTGTAACACGTTTATATAAAACATATATTTGTTTGGTATAACTGAATAACCAAACAATTATACAGCCTATTAATAATAATTACATACATTTATTTGGTCCTATAAAAATATAATATTTTGGTATCTAATGAATAAAAAGGAATTAAAATATTCTTTTAAAATAAAAACGATGTTAGTGGCATAAATCAAACTCATAAAATCTAAAACTATAATGATAAAAAAAATAGTCGTATTAAAAATATTTTAATTATTTTATCATAAATAATAACAAAATAATATAGTTTTTTTTATCAAAAAAGATGTAGTTTTCTTAAATCAAAAAGATTAGATATTAAAAAAGAAACAAAAATATATATTTAATAAACTAAAAAAGAAAAATAAATCAAAGTAACTAAAATACCCGTAAGTTAATGCAGGAGTTTAACATATTTAATCTTATGGACGAAAACATTAAAAATTACAAATCATAAATACGAAAATCGTAATTTCAAAACCATAATTTTTTAAACAAAAAGAATAAAAATCGTAGTTTACTATTTTATTAACCATGATATTTTATATATCATACATAAATTAATTAATTTTTATGTAAATAAA
>NC_037543.1:19280875-19282028 GCF_001531365.2 Cynara cardunculus var. scolymus
TATTCATTAAAAAGTACAAAATTTATATTTAAACATTCGATCTTACAGGGGAACCCTTAGAAATATTTAAACCTCGATTCCTTATAGTTGAGTACCCGTGCTATGCAACAAGATGTAATCAAGTACAATGTAACGAATAAGGAATCAAGGTGAATTTTATTGTACACAAACATGAAAATCAATTATGTTATCCAAATAATGATAATAAAAGAATAAACAGATATCTAGTGAATATATTTAAAAAATAAATAAATTATTTTATACAAACCGAAATAAAAACCAATATCCACCTTTTTGCAAAGGAGAGCTAAAATTAGCTAAAATAAAAGTTTGAATGGATAAAGAATGGAGTGAAGATACCAAAAAAAAGCTCTTATTAAGGAAGGAAAAAAGCTGGAAAAAAATAAAACAAAATTGTGAGTTTCAACTTGGATGTTGGTGGTGGTGTGCATCAACAATTGTACCTTATGCATGTAAAGTTGTAATTAAGAGATTTTTGAAATTTATGCATAAAAGGGCAGTACTTTGAGCTTTATAGGTTGCATTTAAGATTTTTGGTCTAAATGTTTATTAATACTAGAAGGATGCTCGTGCAGTACAGCGAGATACATCTCGATTTTAATATTTCATTTTATTCTTTATCTCAGTCAATGTTATAGTATGGTCTTATGTGATTTTGAAAAAACGATGATGTTTTTATTATTTGAATAAAATATAAACTTGAAAATATCATAAAATTTTGACAAAAATATATCGATGTTAGTATCAAATTAACTATTTAAAATTCCTATCTTTTTGTGTAATTTTTTAATTCAAATTTTTTATTATAATTTAATTTAGATACAATAACGAAGTAATTTATATTTGGTTTAATAATATAATTTTCTTATAAAGATAATAAATAATTATTTTGTTAGAACTCGATAATTATCCTAATTATATTTTATATTTTTTATATTTTAAGATAAGATGTTTATCCTCTATTCGATTATATTTATCCGCAATTAGTTATACGAATTCAAAAATCAAGTTTTAATAAGTTGTACTTACGCATAATATACTTGTAATCTTGAGTTTTAAATAATATGCATTAATAAACAGTATTTTACGCATAAAAAGTAGTTTTTAAGAGTTTTTGTCAAATGCTTTATAA
>NC_037543.1:19282123-19283888 GCF_001531365.2 Cynara cardunculus var. scolymus
TTCTCGTTTTTTATTTAATTTTTTTATTATAATTTAATTTAGATTCAATAACGAAGTAGTTTATATTTGGTTTAATAATATAATTTTCTTATAAAAATATTAATTAATTATTTTTTTATAATTCGATAATTATTTTAATTATATTTTAGATTTTTTATATTTTAAAATGAGAGTTTATCCTCTATTTGATTATGTTTATCCGCAGTTAGTTACACTAATTGAAACATGGAGCTTTAATAAGTTGTACTTATGCATAATTACTTGTAATCTTGAATTTTAAGTAATATGCATCAATATACAATATTTCATGCATAAAAAATAGTTTTTAAGAGTTTTTGTCAAATGTTTTATAATATAGTATAGATAGTATAGATTATAAAGACGGAAATAACGGTTAATAATAAATTACACGGATGAAAATCATAAGACCAAAAATATAAAAAACGATAATTTTTTTAATAAACCATAAAGACAAAAAACATAATTTACTCTTTCCAAATTAATATCAAACCCTAATCAAACACAAGAAAAAGACATCTCAAAATCACACAAAATTCAAGGAAAATCCTACGGAAAAATTAAAACCTCATCAAGAAATCCAGATATTCGATTTTGCTGACAAAAAAACACCATAAAAGAAAGAGGAGATTTAATTAGAGTGAATTACAAGTTGGTTTTTTGTGCTTCGATTGGTTTTTGGTTTTGATATCTAAATTCATTAAGTACATCAGTGATTCTAATTTTATGTTCTACATATCAGATTAGACCACATTAATCGAGTTAAGAATGTAAAGTCAGTCATGTGCCCCTAATTACTTGAGGGGCAAATATGTCTTTTTGCTTTTTCTTATTTATTCTATTAACAAATATATAATTTGTATTTTTTTTTCTTCATATATCTGATTAATGAAACCCCGCCCCCATCCCCCACATACACAAAAATCTCCATTCACCCCCGCCCCCTCGATTATTCCCTTGCTTCATAACCCAAATCACTACTAGAAAAACAGGTATCAGCGACGAATATCAGCGAGGGAAAATTTCCCTCGCAGATCAGCGAGGGATCAGCGAGGGAAATGCCAAAAAACTAATTCCCTCACTGTTCCCTCGCTGATCTGCGAGGGAATATTTCCCTCGCTGATCCCTCGCTGATCAGCGAGGGAAATTTTCCCTCGCTGATACCTCGCTAATCTGCGAGGGATCAGCGAGGGAAATACCAAAAAAATCTTTCCCTCGCTGATCCCTCGCTAATTTGCGCGGGAATTTTCTTCTACAAAATCCCTCGCTGATCCCTCGCAAATCAGCGAGGGATCAGCAAGGGAAATGACAAAAATTCAGAATCCCTCGCTGATCCCTCGCTGATTTGCGAGGGATCAGCGAGGGATCAACGAGGAAATGTGAATTTTTGTCATTTCCCTCGCTGATCCCTCGCTGATTTGCGAGGGATCAGCGAGGGATTTTTCTATTTTTCCTATTTTCTCATTTTTATGTGTTATATGTACATATTTTTATATGTTGATATCGTATGTATGCTTGTCATGTGTTGTTTTTGTGTGTGTGTGTGTGTGTATATATATATATATATATATATATATATATATGTAGTGGTTGCTAACCGCAATATATGCATGTGTTATAAGTATATATACCCGTCGTGAGGGAAAATGATATACATTCACATATACATATACGTTTAAACATATATTCATTCATCCAATCGTGAATCATAGGAGCGATTTCAATCGCTTAGGGGTGAGTCACAATC
>NC_037543.1:19284423-19298949 GCF_001531365.2 Cynara cardunculus var. scolymus
ATTTGGTTTGTTATATATTATTATTTTCAGGTTTTTTAAAAATAAATACAGGATTTATGTATTTTTAAAAAATTTATTTTTTTATTTTTTAATCATTAGCGACGGATTAGCGAGGGAAAATCCGTCGCTGAAAGTGCTTGAATTTCCCTCGCAAATCCGTCGCTGAAAGTTCCCTCGCAAATCCGTCGCTGATACTTCCCTCGCAAATCCGTCGCAGATCCGTCGCTAAGTACATCCGTCGCTGATCCGTCGCTGAAAGTGTCCGTCGCAAATCCGTCGCTGATTTCCCTCGCAAATCCGTCGCTGAAAGTGTCCGTCGCAAATCCGTCGCTGATTTCCGTCGCTGATCCGTCGCGGATAGCATTACCTACGACTGTTTGACCGACGGAGTATCAGCGACGGATCAGCGACGGACGGAGCTTTCAGCGACGGATCAGCGAGAGAATTTTCCCTCGCTGATACCCAGCATTTTTGTAGTGAATTAGAACCTCAAGATATCGGAGAATGGGGAGGTGAGGTTCTCACGTACGGTTGCAAGAAACGGATTCATAATTAAAGAAAAGAAATATATGTATATGTAAGGGACCTTCTTTTGAAAACCTATAAAACTGTGATAATCTTGAGAACTCGTGGATCATGTGTTATTTTATATAATTTTTTTTTCTATATAAAACTAGAATTTAGAATATTGATTAACATATATTTGTTTCATAATGTGTTTGTTTTACATGTATCCGGTTCATAATGTGAGCTTTTTAATTGATATGTTTGTGAAACAAAAAAGACACGTAAAAAAGTTTTACAATATGAATAGAAAGCATACGAAACAAATATATGTTAATCAATATATTAAATACTATACATGGACGAAAAAAATGATGTGAAACAAAACCTTCAGGTAGAAGTTCTCACGAATCTCATAAATTTTAGAGTTATCAAATAATTAAATATATACATATATATATATATAATATATACATATATATCAAATAATTAAATTATATATATATATATATATATATATATATATATGCCTAATCTAATGAGAACTACATAGTTTGTGATAACTGTGAGTTTCAATACGAGCCAATCATTTTAGATAATTAATGTTATTTACTAAAATAAAACAAATAGTAAATTAGTAAATTTTATTGATTATTCAATTTACTTTAATTAGTTTAGTTATTTTAATATATGTATATATATATATATACACACACACACACAGACCAAATCCGGTGGCGCAAACCACCACTCCGGTGACCTCCTCCGAACATCTTGTATGACCAAGACGCCGTCTCCGATGATCAACTACTAAACACCCACATGTGAGCATTCCCTTCAGCTAGACCCATCTTTGTTCCCGTGACTCCCTCACTACCTAATCTCCCTTCCCCCATCCCCGTCACAGTTGGTATCACAGTAGTTTCAAAATTTATTTGGTGTATTTTGGGTATCACATTGTGTATCTTGTTGTATTTTTTGTATCACATGATATTCGTTGGAGGCCGGAGGTAGGAGAGATAAAAAATTTAAAATACCTAAAATGCCCTTTTAATTGAAATTTTAAGTCAAATTATCAAATATATAAGCTTTCTAATTTATCTATTGATTTATTATTAAGATTGGATCTCACACTTATCATAAACTAATAAATTCTCAATATATATATATATATATATATATATATAATATTAACTTATAAGCAATTAGTTATATAGATATTGTGGGTACTGAAATTCATGAACACATTTCTTTCATTGTTTCTTGGTCTTTGGTTTTGGTGTCTCACTTTCAATCACAATAAATAATTTTCAAAGCATGCATAATCCACGCTTTCATTCAACTCATATTTTAGGACGCGTCTTCCACTCCTCCACATGCATATACACACACATAGAATTGGATTCCGGTAAGAAAAAGAGAGTTAATGTGAGAAGCGTAAGGAGGATTCTTCACTTTTGGATGCACATTAGGATGAGATGTACCAAGATAAGATGCACTGGATCAATCCCCGTATCAAGATTCATGGGTGGGTTTGACGAAAGATCGTGTGAGAATGAGAGTTAAAGTGAGAAGAGTAAGAAGTGATCTGAACCCTTGATCACCTTTAATCTCAAACTTACCCATGAATTGCTCTTAATACGGGGATTGATCCAGTGCTCGAAGTTTTTATTTCTATCTTCCACACATAAACTGAACCAGAAATTAAAAACCTCAATTACTTATATAAATCACATAAATGGCATGTAGATTCAGAAAAGAGAAAAATGTATAAAATAATAATATAGTTGTTATGATTTTCTTATTATAGCATGTGCATTCAAACGGTGAAATTTGGCTAAAAACATATCAGATGACTTTGTGGGTCTTTAATCCACCTTAAAAGTGTATTCGCTAGACAAAAATTCTAGGTCCACTACTGACATAATCTTATCAAATAAACTAAAACGAAGGATATGAGCCCATCTAACCGGATCCTTGGCCAATTTAGAGTCTCGAGTAAACCAAAATCCGCTCATAACGACTCACAAACCCACCGGTCCTTCAAGTGTATCTTGAATTTGACACGGCAAAAACCTAAATTATCCAAGAACAAAGAAATCGTCACCTGGTGGAATTTTGTGTCATGCTTTAAATACTTGTATATTATTTAAAGAAAATAAATATATAAATAAATAAATCATAAAAAGAAAAGTAAAAACAAGGGTTGGTCAAACATGTGTATATATAATATATAGGGGGTGTTTGGGATTGCTTATCAAACTGACTTATTAACTTATTTCAGTCTGGTACCGAAGATAAGTAGTTTTGTAGTGTTTGGGTAAAAAAAAAAAACTGCTTATACCAGTGCCAAACCGGTAATAAGCAGTTTTTGATAAGTTAATCCGTAGTGACTTATGAAAATCGACTTATTACCGATTTACCATTTTAACCCTGTCTAACACTTGTCTCTAATAATCATCTCTTCACCTCTTCTCCATCAGGTACGTCTTCTCCAAAATCGCCTCTTCTCCAATCGATGAACAAATCGATACCCTAACCCTAGAAATCGATAACCCTATACGATGAACAAATCGATACCCTAACCCTAGAGATCGATAACCCTCTGCGACGTGATACATCGGAAATCACAATCAATACAGAATTCGAAATTACCTTGATCGTGAGATCAGGAGGAAGAGGCCATACGACTGCGTTGTGAAAGGAAGATCGTTTACGATCGGACCGTTTTCCGGCCTCGAGGAGAACATAACCGAGGTGAAGAGCGATTTGGATCAAGTCGTTTTGATCGGAATCAGATGACCTAGATTTGATGAGACTGTCGAAAGAGGTGTTGATTGAATCGAAATCGGAGACACCTAAGAAGGATTCCAACACCGTATCGTTGTCAAAGCGATCGTCGTCGGTTGGTGGAGATTTGGCGGTGGAAGGTTCAGAACAGCAAGGACGTTTGGCCATAGAATGACTGTCCTTTTTGGTCATTTTACAGATATAAGCAAAATTTGCCAAACACTAAAAAACAACTTATCAGCTTATTGCAGTTTGGTACCGCTATAAGCTAATCCAAACACTTTTTACAAAACTCCGGTTTGATACCGCATAAGTTAATAAGCACTTTTACAAAAAAGCATAAGTTGTTTTAAATAAGCAATCCCAAACACCCCCATAATAATAAATACAATTTTGGAAGTATAATAATACGTAAACATTAAGGGTGCGTCTGGTATGCAAACAGAACAAGACATGACAACTGTTCAACGTTTGCTAAGACATGACAGGACTTGACAGAAGTGATTAAAATGAAATTTAATCCCAGTGACCTGTTTAGTGTTTTTTTCACTAAATAATCCATATAAATGTTAACAAATACGGTGTGCAAAGTATAACTTACATCAAAATACAACTACTTGCAAATATACATTTGCAAAAATACATGATTTCATAATCAACTAATGATATATGAAGAAAGGTAAATATAATATATCAAGAATCTATTATCGAAGCAAATTTATATGCATTCCATACTAAGAAGAAAAAACTACTACCAACAAACGCACACAATCAATTAAAATGGATTAAATATCAAATATCGAATATTTACTACCCTAGTCAAGGGAAAACATACAAAACTCATCGAAAACAACAAATTGCATGTGTGAACCTTACGCAATACGTTTAACGGTGATAAAATCAAGAAAACAATTTATGTAATTTATTAAATTATAATAGAATAATTATTTTTTGTAACAAAATATATCATTTGAAATTTTCGTCAAAACAATTAAAATGACACCAAATAAAAAGTTTATGTGGGTTTCTATTTTTATTTTTATCTCTTTTCTACATTATTTTTTATTATTAATATATAATAAATTACATAAATTAATAAAAATATAGAAACCGTATAAAAACAATATTTTGAGGGCAGTAAAATGAAAGTTTAAGAAACATAAAATACAATAAATAAAATTTAAAAAATGAATAAAATGTAAAAAAAGAGACCTATTTGATGTTATATTGGTAAAATTATAAGTCTGTTCCACCTTGTTCCACCCTGTTCCATGAGGTAGAGGTGGAACAGGCATGTTCCACTCTGTTTCTGTCTGTTCCACATAAAATTAATGCCAAACATGGGACAAGGATCCCTGTCCTGTTCTGTAATGTCCCTGTCCAATGTACCAAACGCACCCTAACATGATATAAAACTATCATGTTTTCAAAAGAATTATCTACAACTTATTTATTGTTATAATCGGTAGATTTTTTAAAATACAATATATTAATAAAAAATAATTTGAAAAAAAATGGAAGTACCAATCTTGAATTAAAAAAAGAGTAAATTATATATTTATAGTTCTTGTGGTTGCCATATCAAATTTAGGGGTTGTTTATTTTTGACTTAATTAGTTTAATGGTTGTTTTGGTTTATTCGTACAGCCATATATAGATGTTTACTTGCGGCTCAATGATAAATATATGGGTTTATTCGCAGTGTATGGAAGGGATGTGTTGTCCCTATTAAGCCAAAATATTGACAAATATGCCCCTATTAAAAACAACACGCTTCTTTAAAAAAATTGACGCCTGATTCTTCCAGTGCTTCCCTTCAAAGTTCAAACCCTAGCCATAGAGAAAACGTTCTCCTTCCCCATCGTTGTTGCTCATCTTCGACCCATCGTTGTACCTCCTTCGTCGTTGCAACTCCTCCATCCTTCCAACTCCTCTGTTGTTGCACCTCCTTTGTCCCTGCTCCTTCTTCGTTGCTACTGCTCGACTCCTCCTTCGTCGTTGATACCCTACGACCGCCGACTTTGCTATGTTCCATCTACAGTCGACCTTGGCATCTCTCAAGCGATCGTCGACTTTACATCATCACCTACCTCCGGTAACCGTTTGTTTTTATCTCCAACGATATCCATTTTTCCTCCCCCATTGCACCGTCGATGACAAAAACAAGCTTCGATCAAAGAGCCATAAGCAAATATAACAAGTATCAGAAATCGATTCCAAGCTACTGTTGTGTTTGTGTGGATTATTTTGGGTATTTTTAGGTGGTTTGAAGATCAATAGTTTTCCTGGTTTGTTGAATAACCACCTTTTGTTTTGATTTTGATTCGATTCTTGTAACAGTAGCTTTTTTTTATGTTTAAATGGCTTGATTATTATGTTTTGATAATTTGATGTTCAAATGGTTGATTATTATGTTTTAATCTTCAAATAGTTTGATAGATTGGTAGTTTTTTTGGTTTGATGAACAATAGATTTTTTGTTTGAGTTTGACTGAACTGTTGTAAAGTTCAAACATGTTTGAGGGGTAGATCGGTTATTATTGTCATATAGACGATTGATTCAGGTAAAAAAAAAAGTAAACAACAACAAATTTTTATCTATACAGAAAAATTTATCCATACAAAACTTAATGAAAAATTTGGTAAACAACCCTATTTCTTTCAAAGTAATTACAAATTTGGTCAATACGGTTGTCAGTTTCTTTCAGATTTGGTCTCTTTAACTAACTTTTGTTAAATACTTTAGTTAACTAAAGGGCTTTTAGGTCTTTTTACATTTTTGTTTTTTCTTTTTATTTTAATGAGACTTTCTTTTTGTCTTTTCTTAATACCACCCACCATGAAACTTTACATTTATTTATCATACAATTTTATTAAAATATAATAATATATAATTAATTATCATAGTAAAAATAACTATTATTTAATAATTATGAAAATAAATTAAGCTATTAAAAATTTTAAAATTAATGTAGCAAAATTAATAAATAATAGATATTACTAAAAAAACATTAAATTTATTTATCTTCTCCGAATTATGATTAATTGATTTCGGTTGAAGAAAAAATTCACTCAAATTTTGATTTTTGCATCGTGTAATCTAATTTTCTTGAAAGAACTTTCGATTCAAGACTGATTTTTTAAAATTTTAATTTTCCTACCTAAATTGTGTCTTTATAATTTATATGTTTTAACACCATGCGTCCGTATTTTGAGACATCTATAGATTACGTCTCTGTGGTTTGTATTTTATAACACATTGAGTTCCTAAATCTGATGCCCTCCAAAAAAATTTCTGTTAAATGTAACTAAGAGGGGCATTTTAGTCATTTAATTAATTTTTTATCCCCAACCAAAAAACCACTAATTAGAGGCGAGACTCCCAATACCAGAAACGACGGCGATGAGAGGAGTAAAGCTGCGAGTGGCGGTGAAACTGGTGATGCCGGGAAAGCTTGGGAAG
The DNA here is from genome assembly GCF_001531365.2 of Cynara cardunculus var. scolymus. NCBI lineage: Eukaryota > Viridiplantae > Streptophyta > Magnoliopsida > Asterales > Asteraceae > Cynara > Cynara cardunculus. The sequence goes on from NC_037543.1 coordinate 19,291,180, forward strand.
CATGCGGTTGCCAAGGGGACTAAAGTATTCACGACTTACATGTCCTACGGTGCCGATGGATTTAAGACCATCTCCTTCTCCAGTTCTCACACCATGGCTCCCCTTCCTCTTTAGATCCAGATCTAAAAATACTTCTGCAGATATAGAGGGTGAGGGAAGACGGACACATGGCAATATGTTATTGGTATTCTTTTTGTTTTTTGACTTTGTTTTTTTAAGGTAAAATGACAAAAATGCATAAAATGACCAAACTGCCCATAATGTGCCATGCACATAGCCACTTTAACGAAAGGATTTCAAACAGAGTTAGATTTAGAGACCTAATGCGTTGTAAAGTGCAAACCACGAGGATGTAATCCATAGATATTTCAAAAATAAGGACCCAGAGTATTAAAACACATAAATCATAGAGACTAAAGGGTTGTTTGGATCATGGGAATTGAAAGAAATTGAAAGGAATTGGAATGTCCAATCCTTTGACCAAATTCCAAATAGAGTGTTTGGTTCATGAAATAAGACTATGGAATCCTTTCAATTCCGGTCGATTCCTTCACGCACAGATTTTACAATTCCATGGCAATATGCTAGGATTTCAATTCCTTTCCTACAGATTCCTTCCCTAATCCAATTCCGTTAAGAATTCTATTCTAATTCCATGCAAACGCAATCACAAGGCATGTCAGATTTCATTCCATTCCCTCAAAGTCAAATTCATTTAATGAATTCCAATTCTATCGAATTCCATTCTACGAACCAAACACCCCCTAAGAATGTAATTTACACCAATTAATATATAGTTTAGAAACTAAATTACTGGTTAATTAATTGTTTATTCTTAAGATTTCCTATAAAATTGTTAAGATAACAATTCATTCTTAGGTCATCAAACTTATGGGTCGTTTACCAAACACTTATCCGATAAGCGCTTACCGGTAAAATTCAACATTATCACTCTCTTACCCGGTAAGATTTTAGTCCACCAAAACAGCATTGGATACAACAATTTACCTGGTAAGTGTTAACTGTGATAAGAGTCATCGTTCTCACTTACCGGATAAGACTCTCGGTCCTTGCCTTGCTCTTACCAGGTAAGATTCTTGGTTCTTGCCATATTCTTTCGCAAGTTAATATGACTTGGTAAGCACTTACCCTGGTAAGCGTTTGGTAAACAGCTCCTTAGTCGATAGAACTTGCCACGTCATAAAATTTCGTTCTAAAAACATATAGCTTTTTATTATATAAACTTAAATTCCCATTATAAGTACTCTACTAGAACGGAAAAGGACGATTGTGTGACCAATTTCATTGTGGTGTGTGACATACCGATGACCCTACGTTTAGTGATGAAAAACCGCTGCATGGTGTTCGATTTTTTTGCAAAAATTATATTGCATATAGGCATGTTAGAAACCGATATTAATAAGTAGTGAAATCGGATTAAACACGTTGTTAGTTAAACGTAATAACTTGGGTCGAATGCGGGTTTGATTGCGGTAACCGGGTAGACCTTTCTTTATTTTGGGCCTGTTGGGTCAAAGTGGATGTAGCCGGGTTTGGAGCCCCATGGCCATAATTATTTATTTATTATCTTATTTTACTTTAATATTCTTAATGTTAAAATAAATTCCAGAATATTATAATTAAGCTCCTCAAGTTCTGAAAATTACGAAATCAGCTGTTTTTTAATTTATTTAAGAGTAAATTACATGTTTAGTCCCTATGATTAATGTTGTTAACGATCCTTATCATTTTTCTAAAAACTTCAACGGGATCGTGTCCCTGTGGTTACATGTTTACAACGAGTTGGGTTATTAATGCAACTACATGGACTCAAGTCGTTGATTTATTTTGAGACCAAACTCGTTGAAAAACTGTAACTACAAGAATAAAACTTGTTAAAAAAGTGCAACCGCTTGATTGTAATTCGTTAACAAATGTAACCATAAGAACATGTTCCCTTATTTTTTCTAGTTTTTTGACATAGACCGTTAAAAACAGCTGACCACAGGGACAAATCATGTAATTTACTATTTAAATTATTTGAATCTTTAAAATTTATCAAGAGACCTCTAAGGAATGAAGGAGTAAATTGCGTTTTTCGTTCCGTTTGGTTTGTTAAGAATTGTGACTTTTATCTTTGTGGTTTCGAAATTGTGGTTTTCTTTCTTATGGTTTGTGATAGCAATTGTGGGCTTGGATTGAGCCAATATCGTGGAGGCCATGGAGGGCCCAACAAGACCTAGTCGGTTCCAGCAAACTTGAATCGGTCCGAGAGGACTCGGGTCATCCATGCGTTATCGAGAGTAACGAGGAGGTCAACATGCGTTATCGAGAGTAACATACCAAAGAGACAAAAAAAAATGTAATTTACTCTAAATTTAACAATAATTCTCTACGGTTTTGGAATACCATCGGTCAATTTTATGATCATTTAACTATTAAAAATTAAACTTGTAGACCCTAAACTTTGAAAAATAATGATTTGACACCAATTTAATATATTTTGAGGTTATAGGATTTTCGCAATGTCCTTAAACAGTATAGAATTTTATATCTGGAATCTTGCTTTAAATTTTAGTACTTTATTTTTATTAACATGAATATTCAACCCGCAATGCAACCATATGGTTTTCGGGTAGCCCGGAGTCATCGTATTTGAACTTCCGTGACCACAAGGGGATTTTTTATTCCTCCTTGGATTCGAACCTGGGACCTCCAGACACTTTTGATCTTTGGAGCTCAAACTCAAACCAATCGGCACCACCCTTGTGATTAATATTTTTTAGTACTTTTAGTACTTGTTTAATCCAAAACCTTATATAAAATAAATTTTTAGCCACGAAAATACAAGTTCGTCGTATAAAATATAGTTTATCATATTTACTCGAATTTCTTGTGAGTTTTATTATTAGGGTAGACTAGTATGAGAACCGCGCGATGCGCGATACTGTAAGTAAAAAAATTCTTTCATAGCATAAACAATAACTAAAATAAAATCATTCTAATATATAAAGAAACAAATAAAATAAACCAAAATAACCTACATAGATCCCTATGCATATGGTTCAACTTGGTCAGTAGTCGAAGCCTCTTCTTCTATGCTTACTCAATCGTTTATCATCCGTCTCTATCTTCAATATATTCTAATCCTCGATGAAGCTTTTTATGAAGATTTTCTTGTATACAATATGGAATAGAATTGCATTAACCATTATAGGCGTTAGAGAGAATCATAATAATAAATATGAGAAGAAATAATAGAAGTTGGATTTTAGAGAATATGAATATATAAACTTAGTAAACTATTACCTTATCTACTCGGTGGATGGATGAATGTTATTGAATACTTCATGGTAGACAATGTTTTTTATGAGTGTACGGTGTTCCATTTCTTCATCAGCATTTATTATGGTTAATCCTTCATGCGATGTCACTCGTGAAACAGCCACATATAGTTGTCCATGTGTGAAAACCTATCAATTGAAATATTATGCAATTATATGTGAATATAAGTACATATTTAAATATGCTAATATAAGAAAATTGAGGAGTGTACCTGTTTCGGGAGGTATAGGCCAACACGACTTAAAGATTGTCCCTGGCTTTTATTAATTGTCATAGCAAAACATGAGACCAACGGTATTTGACATCGATTAAGCTTGAATGGCCATTTTGATTCGTTGGGCGACATTATTATTCTTGGAATAGTGACATTTTTTCCTTTATTAGTTCCTGAAATAATGTCACCTCTAACAGACTATGTTCCAAGTAATGTGACGATCAATCGTGTTCCATTGCACAATCCTTCTGTTTGATTGATGTTGCGTAATAACATAACCGGGGCTCCTACCTTTAGCTGAATCTCGTGATTTGGTACGCCATTGAATTGCAAACCATTTAAGAATTCAGTTGGATAAAGGAGGTCTTCCTCATTTGTTTGTACACTTCCTTTGCAAACTGTGTCTGAACTTAGATATATTTTTCCTTCTCCTGGAAGCATGTCCATGATAAATGTGTTCAATTCTTGGACCATATCATTTTTTGGCGTGAGAATTGCCCTTTCAGTTATATATGAAGGACAATTACAGTTTTCCAAGAGAGAAGGATATATCATTTCAACCACTGATTCAATTGGGTTGCCAATTGTTTTTGGGAAGATGCCAGCGGGCAACTTTAGCAATTCATTTGTTACATCATCGTAGGCAATGCCATTTCCGATTTGTAACATCCATGAGTCAAACGCCTTAATATTTATCATATTTGTCGGTGACAAAGTGTTGCATTGCAAACACATATTCTCATTGAGCTCGTATACTTTGAACAAAGGCCACAAATAAGATGAATTTAGTGCGGCATTCACAATGTCGGCTCGATTTCCCCTTGGTATTACTGGCAAAATTTGCCGAAAGTCACCACCACAAGCAACTGTGAGTCCACCAAATGGTTTGTCTTTACTATTTTCATAACAACAACTCATTATGTCACGCAAACTTTTATCCAATGCTTCAAAGGAGTGTTTATGTGCCATAGGGGCTTCATCCTAAATAATCAATGTCGTTTGTTGAAGTAACTCAACTATATGTGTGCCGTGACGAATTTCGCAAGTTGACTCTGTAGTTAAATCCAATGGGATTCGGAATCTTGAATGAGCCGTTCTTCCATTTGGTAGTAACAAAGCTGCAATGCCTGAAGTAGCAACCCGTAATACTATCTTTCCTTCTGATCTAAGTCTTGATACGACTGTATTCCAAAGAAAAGTTTTCCCCGTTCCTCCACGATCGTGAATGAAAATCAAGTCACCTCGATCATTGTACACTGACGCAAGAATGGCATCATAAGCTTTTCTCTGGCAAGTATTAAGACTGGAAAATGCGATGTCATGAGCAACCTTCAAATCCTGGGTACAATAGTCAAGCTCTTCATTGACCAATCCGTTACTAAATTCTCGTAAAAGTTCGGTATTTGGGAGTGGCATTCCATCTATGTCTTTTAAACTTTTTCCCATTTTCAACATGATTGCCTCGATCTCGAACAATGTGTGAGCTTCAATTTGATCATCCGTCAGTTGCATGCCGTATGCTTTGTATTTTTTACGTTGTAGTGTTGCTATATCTTCGGACAATGCTGCGTAATTTCTTTTCCAAAGATTTGGTGCATTTGAGACTTGGCAATTTGCAAGAATTGTGACAAACAAATGTCGCAACTCGTGACAGTTGCCCAATTTGCTGCCTCTGTTAAGCAATTAACCCATTCATTATCATCATCATCATCATCTAACAATCCAAGAGCATAGCAAGCTCCCTTGAAAGAAGGATATGTGATGCCATTCACCGTTCGAATGTGTTCGTACGAAGTGCACCCTTTTACAAAGTTTAAAAGCATGCGCATGTAAAACCTTTTGCCGGATGACGGATGGGTGAAGTATATTCTGCTAATTGATATGCCCTTTTTATGTCTTGTCCATATTTTATCTCTTGCATTCCAGACCCAGTGTTTTGGGAATGTTGAGTAACTAAGTTCTCTGGCATCGGGATTTCTTTTGTTGGTTTCAAGCCATTCTGTGAACTTTGTTCTACTTACTCCAGGTTTGACCATTACCGACTCCGGGTTATCATTTTCGTTAAAAACAACTGGTTGTTCATCTGGAAGATGGAAAGGTAACCGCTCCCCTGCTGGATATCTGAAATGAATATCATACTGGAAAATACGCCAACATGCTTCAGCAGCCGAAATGTATCTGCAATCTAAATATGTCTTTATTTCATCATGGTCATCATTCGGGTTTGTTGAATAAACTGTAGCAGTAGCTCTATCAGAACCCTTATGTATGTACTTGAATAGGTACTTCACGACTCTTGAATGATTACAAAGCTCAACATTGATATGAGCATCGAATTTAACAATCAGACCTCTGTTATGAGGTACGACATATCGATTGTCCAACTTATGTGTTTTCTTCTCCACAAAAGCTCTTGTATCTCTTCTTCTGTATATTGGAAATCCATCTTGATCAATTACTGTGTGCGGGACAAATTTTTTGGAAAAATGCTTAGAGCATTTGCTCTGTAACATACACGGGGATGATGGATAGAGATCTCCGCATGGCCCATGAATCATGAATTTGGTTACTGCATTAAACCCATCTGGATCGATACTTTGATTTGGAATCTCGGCTGTGACGATTCTGTCAATACGATCTGTTGATGGGTTTTTCCCTGACGACTCCAAGAAAAGTAATATGTGTGCATGAGGAAGACCTCTCTTTTGAAACTCAATGGTATATAAACATGAGTATAAAAAAAAGGACATGGTTGTTTGTTATGCATAATGAAAAAAATACATGCAAATGAGAAAGTTTAATTGCATGTTAGACAAAAAGGCAACTTATAGTAAACAGTTGATACTTACATGCAATTACCGTTCCGAATGGTTTTCCTATTTTTAAGTCCGCCATCAACTGTTTGAGCTTTATTTCGAAAACCCTGCTTACAATGTCAACCCGATTTGGATCATCTTCTTGTTTTATTAAGTAGAGCATTTCATTTATCTCCGGCCATTTGGGGTTGCAAGTAAATGTCAGAAAAATATCCGGGTACCCAGCCCACTTGCATATTGCCATGGCATCTTGGTAATTTTGAACTCTGTACCTTGGACTACCGGTATGTGATGAGGGTAGTATTATTGACTTTCCGATTTTTTTTCCATCTGTGTCACCACGATTTATGGCATCCATCAACCCAGAAAATAAATCTGTTCGTAATTGATCTTTGATTATTACGAATCCACCGAAATCTGCCTTCTTCAATCGTCATATAAGCATCGACAATGTATTGTTGAAGAAGCCTACCTGCACGAAAAAGAGTATGGCCCTCGTTTGATCGTTGTTGCAAACGAAAACAATAGTATTGTCGCATTATTACAAATTGTCTCTTTGAAGAAGATCCGTCCATTTTTTGGAGTAATATATTTTGCCTGAACCCATCTTCACCGTAAGGATGTATTAACAGGTATGTCATCGACATAAAAGACGGATGGAGATCAGTAATCCGTTGAAGTCCAGTTGTACGATGTTCAACAATAACATCACGCTCGAAATTGTTTTCGCTCAGGTCACCAACAATCAAGCCTGCAACTTCATTAGCACTTGGTAGATTGTATTGTCGGCCATCCGTTGTGCGACTGTTTATGATCCGTAATCGAAAAACAGTATTCGGTTCACACATATATCTGTCTCTTGCCATGCGAAATGAATGTACTAACACATTGCTTTCTTCTAACATTGTAGACAAATCTTGTATAATTTGAAGATCAAGGCCGTCCACTCCAAATTGCCTTCTCATTGCTTCAATTATGTTATTTGTCTCATTTTCAGTGTCGTAGATATAAAGTTGCGCGAATTGAGGTTTCTTCCCAATTTCTGGTAACAAAGAACCAATCCTATGATAATTTTGGCCACTAACCCTGTAGATGTAGGGACCTTTCGCACAATTAATCTTGGAATCCACATGTTGATCATCTCTCTCAGTGATTTGATGATAATCCCTTTTATCTTTCACGTTGTATTTATGTTTATGTATTTTCAGTTCTAGCGATCTTCACTGAGTATGTTCAGTGATCGCTGAATAACTTGCATTGTAAATCTATCAGAGACAGCAATATTTCAAGAAGATAACACTCACACGAAAGAACCTTCAGCAAACGTGGAAGACTGAAATTGAAGATTAGAGACCGGCGAGTACGTGATCTGAAGCGGTATTCAGTGATTACAAG
>NC_037543.1:19299569-19305454 GCF_001531365.2 Cynara cardunculus var. scolymus
CCCCCCTTCTACAAACTGTTTCTATTCTTGTAGACCCTTACGGGACCAACACCACACGACATCCGAGCGAAGTGAATGCGAACATTGAATTGTAAGTTCTTATCTCTTTTCGGAAATTGACGCCTTTTTTCCCAAATTCTAAGGAAAGAAGGTAATCAAGTGTTTGTGGTGATGGGGGTAGCAATGGTAGTTTGACGCGGCCCTCCGACAACTCATAAACTTTGAATTAGATGTTTTTCTGTCGTTTCGAGATCTTTCTTCGTACCACATGATGGCACCACATTGTCCACAAGTGTGATTCGGTTTACCAAAATTCCACAGAGTTGCAGAGTTTTCTGATAAGATTAAACATATTAAATTTTTTTATTAAGATATACACAAATAATTATAAATGTATTATATTGAATTTAGCTTTGGTAATTAATATAATTACATTCAATTGACGTTTTTCTACAACATTCATAATTATTAAAAATATGGTCAATTTTATTTGTAGATGAAGAATAAGAAAAGATAACCAACCAATCTTAATTTTAAATTTTTTAGAAAAATAGAAATATCAATATTGTAATAATAAGAACTAACACATAGGACAGAAAGGTTCAATAATTATGGTGATGACCACTTTTCCATCAAATTTTATCACAAAACTTATTTTTAATATTCATGCAATTGTTTGGCATCAATTTTGAAACTTTTAATGCAAAGCCCACATTCGAGGATAGATTAAATAAATAAAGGAAATGTTGATGGTTGATAATTAGAATAATTATGTATTGAAAAATAAAAACCAACATTTACCCTTTATTTTTGAATTTAGGCAAAATTAATTGCGGTGGTATTATTTTATAAATATAAAACTTAAAAATGTTATTCACAAAGTTAACAGACGTACCTTCTCGGATAACAGTATTTCGGCTTGATTCCGTGACAGTCRAAGTTTGAATACTTSTTTGTGCATCCACCTCCATTGCCCAAATTGCTAGATTGGAAAACAAATCAAAATCATGAACCTCATAAATTTCAATGTATTTGAATAAGAAATTAAGCGATTATAAAAAAGGTAAATATCAAAAACTGATTACCATTATAATTTTTATTGTATGTGTGTGTGTATATATATATGTGTGTGTGTGTTATAGTAATAATGTTGAATCACAAAATAGATCAAAATTCAAAAAAATTATAAATTTCAACACATTTAAATAAAAAAGTAATTTATTATAAGAAGATATAAATAAATAAAGTGAACAGTTAGCTAATATAAATATGTGTGTGTGTGTAAGTTTAAAATGTAAAAAAAGATTGAAGTTTTCGATACCTTCTAAATTCCAAAACGTTAGAATTTGATCGATGAATATCTTAACACATTGAACTTTTAATTGTGTCTTCTCCGGATTTGGAAGTACTGACCGATTAATAATTTCAATTTTCCTGTGAAGTCTACCACGTTTACATATAACCTTTTGAACTACATGTAACTGAGAAGTGGGTAAAGGTAGCAATATTTTTTCTCTGAGTTTATGACGCCTCTCAAAACGTGCAAGACGTGAAAGGGGTACACGAATTTCACCGACCTCTTCAAAGTTTTCCATTCAACTTATTTTTCCCCTACCCTACAAACAAATAATACACACATAATTATCATATATTTTACATGAGACTCCAAGTTTAACATGACATTATATTTGGTTAAGGAAAAGAGTAATAAGTAGTTATTTTCGATAAATAAGAAAACCATGTAATTAGATAACTTAAATGACTGAGAGTCTAATAATTTTTTAAGATGAAATATTTTGTATAACAATTTTAGTTAACTATCTAAAACTTAATAACCAAATTAGGAATGAAATAGAAATACGTTTTATTTGTTATGTATTGTCAAAAATTAATTGAATAAATATATGAATCAAACATTAAAAATTTAAAATATTTATCGAATGCATGTTTAGCTATGAATTAATCCCTGATTTTATAATCTATGTATACATTTCACATCTTCAATAATATTTAATTTATAAATTAATTTTTTTAACAAAATTGAAATAAATAAATATATGAACCATATCAAAGTTTAATAATATAAAGTATTTTGTTGTTTTAAATAACCAAAAAACGCGTGAGAAAAAATAGTAGTTGTTGAAGAAAGAAAATATAAATTGATTAGTTATTTCATTTTAACTATAAGAAATTTAATTTCTAATTACATATATAGTTAAATTTAATATCAATAATTTTTATAAAAATCTTATTAAATTTTTTTATTTGAAATTTTCTAAGATGATTAAGATGTTTTATTATTATAGAAAATCAAAATCAAAATCAACTAATATACTCCATATTTTATTTGTTGTACTCTTGTATTTTATATTCTATATGCAAGTACAAAAATAAGCATCAAAATGTTGTTTAGCTAAAAAATTAGATGGTCTAATTAATCATTTCTAAAATTTAATGAGCAAATTAAAAAAGAATTAAAAATATATTAATGTTCTTTTATATCATTAGTCTTGGAATTATTAAATCTTATATTGTTGCATTCTAAAAATGCAGAATTCTATCAGGTTTTGTAGTAAGCTAATTAATCAAACATTGTATTTACATAATACATTTGATCAGACATGTACTATTTAATGACATGGGAACTTTCAACAAAAAGGTAACATGTATTTTAACTTAAGATTCATATATTGCTAGCATATTTGCTACATACCTTGTTAGTCGTTGGGATAATGAACTTTTGAAGACGGAAAAAAAAGATGTTGATAATCTTCCTTCAAAAACACAACACCACAAGCGTGTAATACAATTGTCTATGATTATGTGATGTAAAGTGTAACATATTTAGTATTTATACACAAATAATGGCTTTGTATTCATGATACATTAAAGAAGTAAATCATTATATTTAATAAAAATATTAATAATTTAATTGGAATTAAATTGAATAAAATATTAGAATTAANTTAAAAACAAAAAATAAAATAGAATGAAGACATTAATGAGATAAAGCTTTATTATTTTATTAGAGCATTGTTTTATTGTAAACAACATACTTTAAATTTTAAGAAAAAACATTATATTTATTAGTCTAATGTTAAACTTATATTAAGGTGGTGTTTGGTTAAAAATATTAAGTAGTAATTAATTAAAATAAAAATAAAAGAAGCTGTTTGACTTTATATAAATATAATTAACGTGATGTTTTTATGTTGCTCTCTGGTTCAATGCTTGGCTTTATCTGCAATATACGGTGATTGTGATTTTAGATTGTTTCTACGTCTGGACGTTCTATCTGTCTCTATGTTTTTTGTTTTTTTATTAATATATCGGTGGTATTTAAAAAAATTAGATATTTTATGGAGTAAATTTATTCATGGAATAATAAACGAAGATTACTACTACAGAAAATGTCATGGTCCCACCCAATTACATAACAAACGTGTCGTCTTCACCTCCTCCAGATATATTGTCTCTTACCCACGCATTAGTCAAGTGCTTCTTTAATAAGATTTTCAATCCTTGTTTTTTTTTATTGAATATTAAATCATCATATAATCACTAATAAAAAAAATATTCTATTGAAATATTAAGAACTTTGAACGAAATATTAAATTGACATATCCTTGACCATAATATAATCTAATATAATGCTAAAAAATTAATCATCCAAGTTATTCAAACTATAATAAACAAAACTATCAATTATGAGAAATTGTCACACTAAATTAAACACTAATCAATCGTTGGCCTCATCATCATCGTTGACAATAAACTTTCTTTTACGTGTAGTGGTTCGAGTAGCATTGTTACACGGCGGGGTCCCACCAATATCATCCAAATTCTTCATGTCACTCGAAGCCATCTCCTATGTCATTTGAAAACCACATAAATAAAAAACAAACAAAATAACTTGAACATAAGGGAAACCATTTAAAATTCTTGGAAGATAGATAAATGATACAACAAACAGCTAGAAATATAGGTTTTACATAAAAAAAAACTAAGTGTGGTTGAGTCAACATGCTTGTATTCTTTCTCTAGAACATAATCTGGATTAAAAACCTTAGAGACGGTAAAGATATTGCTGCCGTGTTTGATATTATAATCAGACAATTGCAGGCAGAACACAAATTTTTGCCCACAAAGGGAAGTAATTTCGCATGGTAAGTTGTCCTTGTCCGGATCAGATTTGTTTAACAGCTTCAAAGGAGAAGAGTCTACCATCCTCTCAGCAAGTTTGTGAAGGACAACACAATTGACAACACCGGTGTCATCCCGAACAGACAAATGTAACTTAAACCTGATCACAAGTGGCAGAATGATTGAAGATGTAAATTATGAAAATGGTTAGCAAGCGTTAAAAGTTTGGAGCACTTACAATGTCAAAGCATTCTTGTACGCAACATTGCAAGAAGCACATTTGTAGACACCGTCAATATGATTGACTTTTCTACAACATCCTTGACAACCTAAATAGAACCATCCATATTGTGTCTCAATATGTTCAATAACTCCCAAGATGGTTATGATGTAACCCTAGGTACGTCAAATAAGAGGATGTTAGTGTAGAATCAAAAATTGTTTGATCAGAATACATAAAATAATGGAATAATTGTCTCTTATCATTACTTTTGATTTGTTGCTACCACTCTGCCTGCAACAGTTGTTGAATGTTCATCTGATTCTCAAACATCTCCTCTTCCACCGTTCTTCTCACCTTACCAGAGGACACCCCCAAGTGTAGTCAAGGACAAACATTAGCAAATCTGTCAGCCAAGGCCAGCACATAGTCGGTGTTGAGATTAATATACACTTTGCTTGCACTTGAAGTTGCAAAGTTTAGGACGCCTAGCAATAAAATGTATATTATGTGAAAGTTAGTTAAAAAGATATAAGCTTTAAGTTATGATATAAAAGATTATGAAAGAGATTACCTTGAAATTTTTTGACTCGGGTAGAAGTAATTATGATAATAAAAGTGGCACCCGACTTTTGCTAGAATTGGGAATCATCAAAAGTTTCACCAAGAGCTCCCCATAAAGTAACTTTGCATGTGACATTGCTAAGGTAAATAGTAAGAGAAATTGGAAACAGTTAACCACAGTATCAAAGTATTTGCTAAAAGGAGAAACAACAATATAACTTGGAAGATCACTTACAATTCCGATATAATCTCCAAGTCTCTTTTTCGAAACCCACCCCTCACAGTCTCAACATCTCCGACAGCAGTTAAACAACCAATAATATCTAAAAAACCAAAAGAACATAAATCAATCAAGTGAGGTCAAAAAAGGTAAGAACTTCTTTTAGACATACCTGTGAGTATGTTGTCATCGTTGAGACGGTCATTAACTGTTTTCTCACTTGCAAGTTGGAACCCATGCATAGGGATAGAARGAACATAGGTATCAASTTTTTCCACCTTGGTTAATAGTGTAAACATAATCTTCAATTTTGAGTCAATGACCTTGAAGGCGCCAGAATTCTCAACCACCTTGAAATTCTTCAAAATATACACATTTCCTTCTTTCAACAAATGGTTGAACTTGTTGACCAAGTTCTTCCTTACCAWTGCTGKCATGAGAGAGCCCTACGAAACAAAACAAAGGAAAACAAACAAATTAACCAAAACATACTTTGCTAATACATGGTATTAACAATAAGAATAAATGACACACATTTTCATCAATCACAACCATGTCCAAACTAATCAATTCCCCATTTCTCTTTGTATTCAAAGATTCCCACAACCTACATATCCTAATTTTTACAACCCAACTTTCATTATCTAAAACCAAGTTCTGTAATCCAACAAACTCCATATGTAGAAAGATTTGTAATAGAAACTTATAAAGAGAAAAAGATCTTATGGTATAGAAAGT
>NC_037543.1:19305999-19308364 GCF_001531365.2 Cynara cardunculus var. scolymus
TCTAGAAGAATACCTGAAGCTCATAAAGAAGGGATCCACATGTCGTTTCCACTTGCAGAAGTGGATCCTTGGAGGGAGTAGACATTCTGAGACAACACTTATGAATTGATTAGTTAAATAGGATATCAAACAGAAAAAAAGCTAGTAAGCACAATCACAATGTTAAGTTTCTGCTGTATCATGAACAGTGACATATTTCCATATACTCTATCTCGACAGAAATAATAGGAAGTAATACAATTAAGCAACTAAAATGAGCAATATAGATACGATTCACAGACTATGCTGGCAGCATCAGAGATCAAAGGATTTACTACTGAAAACCCATTACATGTCAGATCATCAAGTGTTTGACGTAAATTCTGCAGAAGGAAAAATAAACAATACTGATGATTTAAAAAGAATACAGGCATCAAACCCAACGGCTTCATAAAATGGAACATTACAGCCATAGATACAACAATTTTCACTACATACAAAACGAGAACCTTTGTTATTTGTCAAACATTAGATGACTTGTGTTTTTGAAGTCGAATTACGACGGTTGTTAATGTTATTTCAAGTAACCTTCGTTTGTTATTGGGCTCCAAGAAAAATTAATATTAATTTTTGATTAATCTTATATATATTAAAGAAGCAAACCACGTCCAGTGATTAATATTACGACAATTGTTAATGTTATTTCAAGTAACCTTCGTTTGTTATTGGACTCCAAGAAAAATTAATATTCATTTTTGATTAATTTTATTTATTTATGTTCGGTGCTCCCCATGGTTCTAAATCCTGGCTCCGCCCCAACGCTAAATACATGAGGAAAGATTGTAGAATCCAATATTTGATCTATGATTAGAAATAACGATGAGAAAACTTCATCAATTTATTAGTTTCGCAAGGAGGAATGCCACCTTCAACCCTAAACATGAAAATGTGGTGAGAGGGAAGTACTAAAATACCTACATTGCAACTGGAAAGCATGCAAAGAAACTAACCTAACACAGGTCTTGATGCTGCTATTTTCATGAGCAAGGTTGGTGATTGCATCCGCTGCTTTCCTTATGGCACCGTTGACTGTTCGAACATTCTGGTCATCCCTGCGCCTCTTAAGCAGAGCAACCAGATGAGGAAGCGTTCCAGCATCAACTATGAATTGTTGATGATCAGGCTGTTAAACAATGGAAATCATAAATGCAATTCTCCAGTTAACTGTATACCAAGTATAATATATATAGCAATTTGGATGTGAATATTTTAAAATGATTGTGGATTTCAAATCTGTTCAACATCCAAAAGTACCACATTACAGAAACTTGTAAAAAAACAAAAAGTATATAGCCATCTTCAGGAATCTAGTGTTTCCTTAAGCTTTCCTTGCAAAAACTCACACTATGCACATCCAACTAAAGCTTTGACCTGACTTCTGTTACCAAGGGACAGAATCAACACCTATGGGGTTTTTCTTCAACAATATAGCATAATTATAATTGAAAAAAAACAAATATATGGACAATTTGTAACTAAAACAAAAAACTAACAATTACAACCTGCTGATACCTCTGAAAAACCATTGCATTATATTGGTTTAACTTTTTGTTAAGGGCTCTAAGGATTTATACCACATTAGTAGAGTGAGCTGCAAGGCTTAGTCTTCGTTAACATGTAAAATGCTCCTTCTAGTCATGTGATAAATTACTTCAATTGCTTTACTATGCACGGATACAGAGAAAGTAGTGGTATGTTACTTCACTTATCCTGCTCCACTATTATTTTATTTTTGTTTTTGTCCCAATATAATTTTGAGTTAGTATATATTAAGTGCGAAGATGCAGAGAATTCTTACCGGTAGCATCAATGCCTCCTTCCTTCCATGCATCTCCACTAATATAGTATACATGGCTACATGTTTTCCAATAGTTAACAATAGTTAATTTTCAATTTTCCAACTTTAAAATGCATCACATTATAAAAGGAAAAGTGAACTCATTTGAGAATAACAAAAACAGAAGGAATGTTGATTCATAACAGAGAGCCAATGAAATGCATGATACAATATACAGTTCCAAAAATAAAACTCAAATATTTTTAAAAGAACTTTGAGGGAGGATTGTGATGCCAAGAAAGCAATATGCTTGGAAGTAAATTAGAACAGAAAGGCAAAGAAGATGAATCAAAAACAGAAACAAAATTATCTATGGAAATTTTTATCAGTATTTATAGTTAATATAATCTTGGTAAGTAGTAGTAACAAATATTAACTTTCCTTAATATGTTTTGGAGAAGAAACCCACTTCCGGCCATACTCGGATCAACGAAAGTGGTGGTGGTGGTGGTGATGGCGGAACTGGCGGAGAAGAAACCCACTTCCGGC
>NC_037543.1:19309049-19317971 GCF_001531365.2 Cynara cardunculus var. scolymus
ATATATGATACTATATTTACTCAATGATTTGAACAACATACAGTAAGAAATACAAAGATAAACCTAACTATTTGTTAATCAAAGTGATTAACAATATTTATGAACAAAGCTTAACCTAAGATGAATCGCCTAAACCTTCTAGAAAGAGAGAGAGAAATATAAACGTTATGAGATGTAAAAATGAATCTGAATGAGCTATGAACCGGTGAAAGAGCTCTTTATATAAGAATTTCAAAGTGATAGAAATGGTCCTCCATCTTCATAATAATTGCTCTGCTACCCCTGAGCTTCTTCCAATAGTGAGGCGCGATCCCTTGACTTTATGAAGCATCTTTATCTGTTTGCAATACAAGTCCTTCAACTTCTCCTAACATTCAAAAGTAAAGATTGTAAGTCTAATGTACATTTTAACATCCCCCCTCAATCTTGACTTTTGAATAAATCAACTAATTTTAATTTTGAACATAAGTAATTGTGTTGATTTATTCCTAGAGCCTTTGTGAATATATCTGCTGGTTGTTCAGAGGAAAAGATTTTTTCAATCTTTAACAGCCCTTTATTAATAGTTTCACGAACAAAATGAATGTCAATCTCAATGTGTTTAGATCTCTCATGAAACACAGGGTTATTTGCTATTTGAATGGCCGATTTATTGTCACAGTGTAATGAAACAGGTAATAAACCAGAAATATAAAGATCAGAAAGTATTTTTAACACTCATAACACTTCACATGATACCGCAGCCATGGCTCTATATTCTGACTCAGCAGAAGAGCGTGAAACAATGCTTTGTTTCTTACTCTTCCAATATATCATTGAAGAACCTAAAAATAAGCAGAAACCTGTTACCGAGTGCCTGGATGACCAGCACTTACCCTAGTCTGCATCAACATAAACTAAAAGAATTACAAAAACAGAACCAACACTCTTTGTAAACAAAGAATAATCATTTGTGCTTTGAATGAAACCATTTTCAATTAGGCACGAAGATAACTTGGCATACCATTGCCTTGGCGCCTGTTTCAACCCATATAGAGACTTAATCAATTTACACACATGTTTATCTTTGGTATCATAATAGCCTTCAGGGAGAGTCATATAAACTTCTTCATTTAGTTCACCATATAAAAAAACATTATTTACATCTAACTGAAAAAGACTCCAACTGTTTTGAACAGCTAAAGAAACAACACATCTAACATTGACCATTTTTACGACAGGAGAAAATGTTTCTTCATAGTCTAGCCCCTCCCTTTAACTGTAGCCTTTAGCTACCAGTCTAACTTTATACCTTTCAACTTCACCCGTGGATTTATATTTAATCTTATAAATCCACTTACAGCCTATGGGTTTTCTACCAGGGGGCAAAGAAGTAATAATCCAAGTACCATTCATATGCAGAGCCTCCATTTCATTATTCATAGCTTCTATCCAATTAGGATCATTACAAGCCTCATGAAAATTCTTTGGTTCAACAGATTTATTCAAACATGACACAAAACACAGATTTTCAGAAGATAAAAAAGAATAATTAACCACCTTCTCTAAGCCATATTTGA
The DNA here is from genome assembly GCF_001531365.2 of Cynara cardunculus var. scolymus. Lineage (NCBI taxonomy): Eukaryota > Viridiplantae > Streptophyta > Magnoliopsida > Asterales > Asteraceae > Cynara > Cynara cardunculus. The sequence continues at coordinate 19,310,609 of NC_037543.1, forward strand.
CTTTTCCCTCAACCACATAGTCATCAAACTTTTGAGGAAAAACAGACACTCCAGTAGACCTTCTAGATTCTGAACTAGAAGAAGGCAACCTAGAGCTACCCTCAGACCTGAGACTGGAAGAATGATTTTCATCATTAGGCTGTATACCGGTAGCCACTTCAGTGCTACTCATGAGTTGCATACTGGTAGCTCTTTCAGTACTATTACTGATTTGATTTAAAGAGTCAATAGATAAAGACTCAGTTGAGCTGCCTAGAGACTCCTCAGTGGCAGCTCTAGTTTGGCTACCAGGTATATTGTGAGTGTTGAGATCAGATCCTAACTGAGGAGTAGATCCACCAGTAGGGTTGTCTCGAGGTTCATCATTGGGTGTTCGATCCATATTTTCATCAGATGAACTATATTGAAAGAAATTTAATCTAGTAACATCATCATGATTGGGTTCATCGATTTTATTCATCCTCATCTTAAAAGGAAAAATGTTCTCATAGAATTTAACGTCACGTGAAACAATGATTTTCTTTGTTTCCAAACTAAGCAGTTTATAGCCCTTTTGAGAACCAGCATATCCTAAAAGCACGCATTTTTCAGATTTTGGCAAAAATATATCAGTAACATTAGGTATGCTAGCAAAACACAGACATCCAAAGCATTTAAGATGAGAAAGGACAGGTTTGAACCCATAAACCAAATCATAGGGATACTTATCGTTAAGCACATAAGAGGGAGTTCTATTAATTAAGTAAGTGGCAGTGAGAATGCATTCACTCCACAAGTTAAGAGGAACTCCTCCCTGAAATAAGAGAGCCCTAGCAACGTTTAAAAGGTGACGATGTTTTCTTTCTACCACCCTATTCTGTTGGGGGGTATAGACACAAGAAGTCTGGTGTAAAATGCCTTTGTTTTATAAGAAATCACTTAAGCGTTTACTCATAAATTCAGTCCTAAAAATTTTAACAGCCTTTTCAAACTGAGTATTAAGCAGATTGTAAAAAGTAATAATGTTCTCCTCGACTTCATATTTACCCTTTAGTAAAAAAAAAAAAACCCAGACAACCGAGTATGATCATCAATAACTGTCAAAAAGTATTTAAAACCTTCTTTAGTCTGGACATGGTAAGGACCCCATACATCTAGGTGAACCAAGTCCCCTAAACCTTTTGTTTTGTGAACACTAGATTATAAACTTTCACGAGCTTGCTTTGCCTTATGGAAAATCTCACAGGGACCATAGCAGTCACTATCAATTTTAAGGTCATTTTTATGTAATTTCAACACTTGACTAGCAGGATGGCCTAAGCGAGAATGTCATAATTGGGCAGAAGGCACAAAAGACATATTAGAAACAGTAATGGCACACGAGGACTCACCCTGAAAGTTTTAGTCAAAGTAATATAGACCCCCCTCCTCACTACCAGTCCCCACTACATTCTGTCGTAGTGAATCCTGGATATAACATTTAGTTTTATCAAAACCAACAAAAACATTATTGTCCTTAGTTAGTTTGTGAACAGATAGTAAGTTAACATTGAAGTCTGGAATTACCAACACATCAAACAATATGACATTGTTTGTCAATTTAAGATCACCAATTTTATTTATTTTGGCTTTAGTGCCATTAGGATGACAAGCTCTGAGATCAAGCTCAGAGATGTCAACCGTATTTTTTTTAAAATTTGGAATTATGTGTCATGTGTTGATTCGCTCCAGAATCAATGATCCAACCAGATAGAGGGTTAGTACCTGCCATATTAGCAGAGGCTCCCTCGCATGGTTGTTTTTGCTCTATAAGACCAAGGAGTTTATTTATCTGTTCTTCAGAAAAAGGAAAGGGGGTGACAAATTGATTATTCTTAGAATGAGTAACATCAGGGACATTAGCATTATTGTTGCTAAAAGTATTTTTGAAAGGGGAATTTTGAGGTCTAGAACGATTTTGAGAGTTGTTGGGAAAACCAATAAGCTTAAAACACCTTTCAATGGTGTGTCCCGTCATGCCACAATGTTTACAATTAAGCACAATATTTTTTCCAAAACGTTTTTTATTATCTGTGGACTTGCTAAAAAAGGCAGTGTTTTGAGACTTGGGCCTAGATTGGGACACATTACCACCACGATGAGATTCTTCACGAGAGACAATAGAAAATGCAGTTTTAACCGATGGTAAAGGGTCCCTCGTGAGAAACTTCTTATGGGTTGGTATAAATCGTCAAGACCCATAAGAAACTACATAAGTTTGACAAGTTTTGTGTGTTCCAAAAATTTGTGTGAGGCATTACAGGTGCAGGTAGGAAGTTTAACAATGGCGTCAAACTGTTTCCATAGGGAGTTTAATCTGTGATAGTAATCAGAAACAGAAGATCCATTTTGAGACAAGGAATTTATTTTTTGATATAGATTGAACATGACGAACCCGTTAAATTTGTCATATGTCTCTTTTAATTCGTCCCAAACCTTTGAGGCTTCTTTAGAGAAAACCTGACCTAAAAATAGGTCCTCCGTCATAGAACTCAGAATCCATGAAAGGACCATTGAGTTACATCTATCCCATTGTTTTTCAAAAATGGGGTCAGTGACAGGTCTGGGATAGGATCCATCAATGAAACCGATTTTATTTTTCGTTTCGAGAGCCAAAATCATAGCACATGCCCAAACCTTGTAATTATCCGTACCACACAATTTCATAGTTAACAGAGGTGTTCCGCTTGTATCACTAGGGTGTAGATACAATGGATGTCCAAAATCATGATTGGTGATTTTGGATTCCATTGGTCTACCAGCGACAAGCTCAGAACCAGACATAGAGAAAAGCACACAAAGGAAACTAAGACAAATAAAAACAGGATTCCTAAAACACTTAAAGTGTTAGGTCAAGCTAACTGTCTAGCTCCTTAAAGAAAAGAAAAGCACACACAAAACAGATACAAATAGGATAAAGCGCAGAGGAAGAAGAGAAGAAACTAAACCTGACAATCAGCAACAAAACTTTAACCAAAGGTTAAAGAAAGAATACACGCACCAAGATAGCCTGAACAGACAGATTGGAACCTCAAGGATCCCAAGAGACTTTTGCCGATAGGATCACGGCAAGCAGGAACAAAAACAACGCGAAACAGAGTAAACACATTACTAAATAAAGCACTAATCATGAAGCGTAAGTAAACAAATGAATGCAACAGAAGAATACTCAAAGAATAAGGCGATTTTAAAGAAAACGAGTATCACATATCTGATTGGAAGATCGTCATCAATAATAGACAGACTCAACCATATCAGATTGATCATTTACTATAACCAACATAAAATCTGCCTTTTTTAACAAGATGATGAAGATTATTAACAATCTAAAGTAATAAGGTGTATCACAAAATACAAAGCATTTAGATCTAGTGTTGTGTAAACAGAACATATAAGAAGCATTATAACTACAACAACCAGATCTGAAAATAAGCAAAGAGGACTAATAACAAATCTTAAAAAAGATGAAACAGATAATATATATCGATATGACCGTAACAACTCATAAGAACGATCCAAGTTTAAAGAACTAATATCGAACATGAAAAAAGAATCAGATCTAATATTATGTAAACATAATGCAAGGATAACAGATCTGACCATAATCATAGGGAGCTTACACCAGATTTGAAGAATGATTCAGATCTAAAAAAATATGATACAAACCATATATAGTTTGATATGGTTGTAACCAAACAGAATAAAATCGAACATGTATATCTAAACAGACGAGTAAAAAGTAGATCTGTATCACAGATCGAATGGTAGATTGAGACCTTAAAAGGATCTTCGCAAACCAAAAAACAGATCTGTTCATGTACAGATTACTTAGCCAAGATAAGAGCGAAGATATACAAGTTACCACATCTCAACAACGATTCAAAAGAAACAATAACAACAACAAGAGTATTACACCTTATGAGTCGGCACAAACAAGATTGACAGATTTGTATAGGCTTCGACAAAGGCGGTCATTTACTCAAGAACAAGAAGGAAGATGAAGAGTTTAGCTGGAAGCTTTGAATACAGATTGATAAAGAACAGCAGAACTCGCAATCGCAACTTCTTACGAAATAGCGAAACCAGATCTGAGGCTCTGATTCCATGAACTCGCAATCGCAACTTCTTAGGAGGTCAGGGGTTCAAACCTCACCATAGGTGAGGAGGGTGTGTGAGTTTATTTGTTGCATTTGCCATATATAAATATTATATACTTCAAAAAAAAACAAATATATGATACTATATTTACTCAATGATTTGAACAACATACAGTAAGAAATACAAAGATAAACCTAACTATTTGTTAATCAAAGTGATTAACAATCTTTATGAACAAAGCTTAACCTAAGATGAATCACCTAAACCTTCTAGAAAAAGAGAGAGATAAATATAAATGTATGAGATGTAAAAATGAATCTGAATGAGCTGTGAACCGGTGAAAGAGCTCTTTATATAAGAATTTCAAAGTGACAGAAATGGTCCTCCATTTTCATAATAATTGCTCCACTACCCCTGAACTTCTTCCAATAGTGACGCACGATCCCTTTACTTTATGAAGCATCTTTATCTGTTTGCAATACAAGTCCTTCAACTTCTCCTAACATTCAAAAGTATAGATTGTAAGTCTAATGTACCTTTTAACATAGACCAACACATATATCATGGGGTACCCCCTGTATTCAGTAATCCGAGGTTTATACCAATGTTTGATCCAAACAGTACTTGATGTTAAGATCTCTTGACTCCTACCTTATATGCACGAAGTTTGATGATGATATACATTGGTACATCACGTATTTACCATATTTTACTTGAAGTCTATTTGTAATGTATTGTTTAAACTATATTTTTGAGAAACCATAAACTTGTTGAGTAAAAACTGACCATTAGAACATCAAAGAGAATGCCATGAACATCGAAAAACTTCAATCATACATCTATAGATAGACTGCAAACAAAATTCGATGAAATAATGCAAGGTCTCCAAAGGTGCAATAGAATTTTCCAATAGGCGCACGCAACTGCATACGGCAGAGTACCACATGGATAGGGCCTTACATACTAGTGCATATCTTAAAACGGTTTTACTACTTAAATGTTGTCAACCGCTATCCATTTCGCTAATTCAATACCAATTATGCAGAGATTATAATATGCAATCGTTAACTTCCCATAAGATAGCCCTTGTTCTATATCATATTTGGGGATCATAAGATTGATCGACACGACATGCACACCCAGTGCAATTTGAAGTCAACTTAAAGCGGTAGCAAGAGCTTACTTATTCGAATTGCAAGTGTTAATGAAATAGGTAGTAGGTTTAAAAATTAGAAAAAAGTACGATCGACCATGATTTAGGATTTTCGAAAGATAATGGTATAAATGAATACATTTATATAATATTTAGAGAGAGAGAAAGAGTTTGGATTTCGGTGGGAAGCGTAAGAAAGGATCTCCACCCTTGAATGCATCGTGATGAGATGTAGCGAGATGCATCTGATCAATCCATGTATCAAACGTGATTCATGAGTGAGTTTGAGATTAAAGGTGATCAAGATCCAGATCCTTTCTTATGATTATCACTAACTCTTCTTCTTACACGATATTTCCCCTATATATATGGGGTTTTCAAACGGGTTGAGTGACCATCAAATCCAACCCGATCCCAAATATATTCCCTAAAAACCAGGTCCAAAACTTTTCGATTTCGAAACATTAAGGTTTTACATAAACACCTTATTTTGGGTTCGGGTTTGAGTTTTGGACACCTAAAATCACATATTAGCACTCTCAAGATGCCCACAAGATGAAGAATTAACATAGCCCATTATTCAAGGAATCCCATCATAAGGGGCCCAGCTCCACAACGCCATTGAAGAAGTTTGTACAAAAAGTTAAGTATTAGCTCATTTTTTTGCGATAATAAAAAAAATTCCCATGATATATATTAATTATATAACGTTTAATTATATAACGTGATGTAAAATTAATAATTAAAATTAATGTAAATCTTTTATTAGAAATAAAATTTGAACTTTAATTACAGATTAAATAAAAATTATTAGTAATAACTAGAAGAGTACTCGCATAATATAGCGAGACACATCTCGATTTTAATGTTTTATTTTATTATTTGTCTCTGTTGATGTTATAATACGATTTTATGTGTTTTTAATAAAGTAATAATGATTTTATTTTTGAGTAAAATATAAATTTAAAGATATCATAAAAGTTTGAAAAAAAAAATATCAATGTTAATATCAAATCAACTATTTAAAAGTTCTCATTTTTAATGTAATTTCTTTAATTTATTTATTTTTTWTWATAATTTAATTTAAGTATAATAACGAAATAATTTATTTTTGGTTTGATAATATAACATTTTATAATGATAATAATTAAGAATTCTGTTAGAACTCAATAATTATCATAATTATATTTTAGATTTTTTTATTTAAAATGAGATGTTTATCTTGTATTTGATTATGTTTATCTATAGTTAGTTACACGAATTCAAATATGTAGCTTTAATAAGTTGTACTTACGCACAATCTACTTGCAATCTTGAGTTTTAAGTAATATGCATTAATAAACAATATTTTACGCATAAAAAGTGGGCTTTAAGAGTTTTTGTCAAATGCTTTATAATATAGTATAGATTGACATGTTTTGCTAATTTAAAAAAACAATAAAAAATATAAAATATATATATTCATATTGGTGTCAAATTAAAAATAAAAAATTTATTTTTATTTTAGTATAATTTATTTACTTCAAAATTTTATTATAATTTAAAGTTATTAATTAAACTTAGTTTTAATTATAATTTCTTTCTGGTTTGTTTAACACAACTTCTACTAACGTTGTCGTCAAACCAAAAGTTGACTCTCTATCTCTCTCTTATATTTTTTTGGAGATGATGAAATATCTCGGCATGATGATTATTGTGTATTTGAATGTATCTGTTAGTTGATTATTAGTTAGTTTTATGAAGTTGAAATAGCTTTAGAAATTTTTACAGTGTTTTATATTTAATTGTAAACTTAAAATATGAGGTATTGTGAATTACTTCTATTCTCTACAACCGTCGGTTCAGATCTATCTGTAACAGTTACAATGGTGGCAATGGTGATAGTGGCAATAGTGGCGGTAGTGATGACGACAACAAAGATATAAATGGTGGTAGCAAAGGTGGAGACCCTGGTGATGGTGGGGATGGAGGCAGCAACGGTGGGGCTGGGGTAGATGTGCACTACTAGAAAACCAGGTATCAGCGACGACTATCAGCGAGGGAAAATTTCCCTCGCAGATCAGCGAGGGATCAGCGAGGGAAGTGACAAAAAAC
>NC_037543.1:19318071-19319933 GCF_001531365.2 Cynara cardunculus var. scolymus
TTTCTATTCTTGTAGACCCTTACGGGACCAACATGGAGATCCCTGCTTATGCTTCTCACTGGAATCCAATCCTATTACTTTATTTGTTTCAAAACAAGCATCGATATTTATTTTTAAATTGTCCCAAAATAAATGTCTATTTTCAAACGTAGACGCCTATTTTCCAATTTTACTGTTAACTATGAGAAAATATTTTGTTACTTCCTACATTATTAAGGTTAAAATTGTCATTTAGATATTTTTAAAAAATGCATGTGATTATAGAGTATTGTTTCACAACTTTAGTAATTTTGTTTTACATTATGAAACAACACTAAGTTAACATGTATTATTTCACGGTTATCACACATACAATATATATATATGTGGGCCAGATCCCGTTAGGAACCTAAAATTATTAGGAACTGGTAAATATCCACATCACAACACATGACATATTTGATCAAAAATATGGATATGTTATTCATCATAAATATTGTAACATATTCATCATGAATGTGTGATTTACGATGAATAACACGCCTATATTCATCATGAATATGTGATTCATGATTAATTAAACTTCCATAATCATTACTGTGTGATTCATGATTAACTACACTTCCATCATTAATGTGTTATTCATTATAAGTATTCATCCCGAAGAGGGATACATAACGCACTATGGACGGTTATTGGGTTCCTAAAAACGTTTCCTATGTGTGTGTATGTTAACACATGATCAGTGGTTCTCAATCTTTTTGTTTTCTCATTTGATTATGCCTTATATATATAGGAATTTCCAATACAAACCATACAATCCTTATATTAGGAAAAAATCAAGATATTTATGAAAGTTGGTCATGCTTCATTCATTACGAACGAGATATTTATGAAAAGTTGATAGAATTCATTTATTATGATTATTGCTTTAGATTAGAAAAAGTTGGGATATATTACAAAATATAATATTCATTAGGGCAAATGGACAGTTAAGACTGATTTGTGTGATTTGTATTTGAAACTCCCCTTGTCTCTTTGTTTGTGTGTGTGTATATATATATATATATGTGTGTGTGTGTGTGTATATATATATATATATATATATATGTAGGCGAATGATCGTTTGAGAAAGAAAGTTATGTGAGAATTTAACGTAAGAAGAGACTTGAACCCTAGATCACTTTTAATCATTTTTAATCTATTGCTCACCCATGAATTACGCTTTAGAATGGAAATGATTTGGTGCATCTCGGGGTACCTCATTAATGTTTGACATTCAATTAGGATTGATCCAAGAGTGAGGATCTCTTCTTACGCTTCTCAGCATAACTTTTCTTCTCACCAGAACACAACTCTAGATATATATATATATATATATATATATATATATATATATATATATAGAGAGAGAGAGAGAGAGAGAGAGAGAAAAGTTCATTTGAGAAGTGGTAAGTATTTAAGAAGTAAAGAAATGATCACAACCCTTCATCTGGTGAACATTTGCAGCTTTAACTGTAAAGCACCGAATAATCCATCATACAGGTATGCGGAAGATAGAAAGGTAGTTTCATAACTTTTACAAAAAGGTGACAAATGGGTTCATATGTGAACCACTGTGATTCACATATTTTATCTTCATATGTGAACCCGTTAATTAGTTCATATGTGAATTCCCGTTTGCCGTCTATTTTTAAAACTTACAAAACTACCCTCTCTATTTTTAGAATAGCCGCAAATTTTGACTAGTCAAAGTCTAGCTCAATTCTTGACGAGTCAAAATCCGTAATTCTTGATTTGGTTTCTGAGTTCCTAATCAATTTTAATTAGGCTCCTAATGCAACCTACCTTTCTCTCTCTCTCTCTCTCTCTCTATATATATA
>NC_037543.1:19321135-19322832 GCF_001531365.2 Cynara cardunculus var. scolymus
ATCATATATGATATTGAAACTTCTCGCATTCTCGTAAAATGTTTAGTTTCTTGTTTCAACCTATATATATATATATATATATATATATATATATATATATATAATCTTTAAGTATAATATGGCGTATATTGTTTCAGGTTGCTCGACGAATCATCCTACAGCTTGTATATTGCATTTATGGCAATACTTTTTACATTGGTCTCCCAGCTTCACCACTCATTGGGTGTCGGATTCTTGAAGTGGCTTCAACTTGCGGTGGCATTATTTGTCGTCAACTTTCTTGCTGCGTGGTGGGCATTACAACAAACCACCCACCGCCGGCGACTGGTTCATAGCCACTTTGTTACTTACCAGATAATATTCTACGTTACCATGATATCGGCTCCGGTGGTCTTGGTTCATGTCTTGGTGCTAGAACCACTAGGTCGGCTCCGGTTATTTGGCTCCATACAAGACAGCGTGTACAGTTTATTGACGGGCCGAAAGACACAGGCCACCGGCAGCCCTCCAAGAAAACCTGTTGCGTCCACCGTAGACAGCCATGGTGGTGAAACTGAGAGTTCTATAAACGGCAGGCCTCTGATCAACAATGACATCGAAAAAATGCCTCCAAGAGAAGCGTAAGAAGAGATCACCACCCTTATATCAGTTCTAATTGAATGTCAACACTAATGAGGTGTATCGAGATGCACTAGATCAATTCCCTTTTAAAGCGCAATTCATGGGCCGACATGAGATTAAAAGTGATGAAGGGTTCATCTTTCTTCTTACGTTTCTCACAATACCTTCCTTTCTCACATGATCCTTTGCCTATATATACACAGATACATGTATACACTGATTTTTGCTGGGCACGTGAGTGATCTCAGTTTTCGTCTTCAATTTTGTTCTTTGCTCTAGTTTGATATGAATTAGTTATGATCATCGGGCAACGTAATTGATTAGTGTTTGGTAAACGTCCCACGTTAGTAAGGAAAAAACATTCATCATTTGCTTCATATTAACTTAAGAGTTCCAACCATGAAACTTTGCCACAATCTAATGAGATCGATACCACTGTCTGTTGGAAAAACAAAGATTATCACAATGAATTATTAAGAACATACGAATAAGAATACACGTATCCGTCTCCATTAGTTAGGCTTGAGTATGAAACGTAGATCCAAAATTATGGCTTTCCTCAACGCAAAATCCTTGATGTCCTTCCAATGGGGAGAGAATGAACGTATTGATTTTGGTGTGTGGGAACCATAACCCTAGTCGTCTTTATATAGAGTTGTAATTAGGGTTCCCATTAAACCCTAATTATAACCTAATGAGCTTCCTCTCATTAAGTTCATACCAAATTGGGTTCTAATGGGCTCTCTTTAATTAATCACATAATTAGCCCATTACTTAAATAGCGTAATATAATTATATAATAATATGTAAGCCCATAATTATTATTGGATTTATAAATAAATCCCAACAATCTCCCACTTGGGCTACATGTTATTCTTGATCAATTATATTTAAATTTTCTTAATGCGCAACTTTATGCTATTTATTTAATTAGAACCCCTTTTAAGGTACAATCTTGTCCATCTTCTATGTTCGTATAAGATCATGACGTCTTTTGTCACTTCAATAATGTAACTTAATCTTCCATGGTCACCATACCAACATATCTAATGACATAGATCAAGCATGGATGAGTG
>NC_037543.1:19325612-19345019 GCF_001531365.2 Cynara cardunculus var. scolymus
TTTTATACATTCAACACATACTTGAAAGTCGGTTAAATCTAAGGGATTAAGGATTCTTTCATCAACAAGCCTCTGAATTCTCTGTTTAGAGATATGTCCTAAACGCTTGTGCCATAAGATGGCAGAATCCTCATTTAATTTTCGCTTAGTACCTTTAGCAACAGAGTGCAAAATTTCATTATCTAATGTAATAGTCTCAAGCATGTATGGTTTATCAATTAAAGAACCAGTGCCAACCAATTTCGAATTTAGATAGAAACCAACTTTATTGTTTCCAAAAGAACAATTATAACCAAATTTGTCCAAACATGAAACAGAAATCAAATTCCGTCTAAATGACGGTGCAACAAAAGTTTCAACTAAATCCAAATAAACACCAGTTTTTAATAAAATTCTAAAGGTCACAATAGCTTGAACTCTAACTTTAGTGCCATCGCCCACATATATAAATCTTTCATTATCATTTGGCGGTCGGCTCCACATGCAACCCTGCATAGACATACTTATGTGAGCAGTAGCACCAGAATCTACCCACCAAGTATTCATAGGTACAGAAGCTAAATTAGCTTCAGAACAAACAAAAATGAGAGTCTTACCATGTTTCTCTCGCCAAGCAGCATACTTAGGACACTCTTTCTTCATGTGTCCTGCTTTCTTGCAAAAGTAGCAGGTGAATTCCTTATCCTGCTTCTTATGCATTTTCTGCTTTGGCCCTTTTTCTGCAGTTTACTTAGCTCTCTTCCTCTTCTTATCCTGAGAGGTTGATGCCAAGTGAGCACTCTCTATCTTATCTTGCTTTAGTCGTTCTTCCTCTTGCACAAGATGTGACATGAGCTCATTAAGAGTCCATTTATCCTTCTGAGTGTTATAACTCACCACAAATTGTCCGAATTGTGCAGGAAGTGATATGAGAATCAAGTGAATGAGCAAGTCTTCCGAAAGCTCTAACTTTAGTTCCTTGAGTTTCCCATTGAGATTAGACATTCCCATGATGTACTCCCTTATGTTCCCCTTTTCTTTATACCTCATGGTGACGAGTTTCATCAAAGTGTTACTCGCTTCCGCTTTTTCATTTTTAGCAAAAAATTGCTCAATTTCAGTGAGGAACTTCTTAGCATCAGTGCTCTCAGTGATAGAGCCCCTAAATCTGCTCGGAATAGAGCGTTTCATGATCATTAGACACATGCGATTAGAGCGATCCCACCTCTCAATTTTATCCGTATTTGGGTTTTCCGCAGTGGAAATGGGTCGCTCAATCCGAAGTGCTTGGTCCAAATCCATGCAACCGAGAACAATTTCCACACTCTCTTTCCACATGGCATAATTCGTCCCAGTCAGAGTAGAAATACCATCAATTTGAGCAGATACATTATAGCATTAGCAACTGTATATTAAACAAAACAAATAACATGCTTAGCAACTATGTCATATCGGAGGAAAATACGTGCATGTATGACATAAAAAATTCGAAACATTGGTGGGCTCATTAACAAGATACCTAACACAACATCACTATTTAGTCTTTGGACTAAAATATTAACTTGTAAGTAGTACTCTCAACGTAGTAATCAAATATTGAAAATAAATCCTGTCAAACAATACCCTTCCTTTGGGCCGGTCATTGCTCACATGGAAAACTTTACAATAATCACATATTTATTACCACATGTATATTAATTATCCGGCCAAATAACAATTTTCCTTTGGGCCAATCACTATTCGCATAAATAACAAATATACTCATCTTTATACCTTAAAACAAATTAATTGTCACAACAGGGGTTACTTTGGCAACGATATTATGTCAATCAATTTATTTTAAAATACAAGACAATTAAATGCAAACATAATAAAACAGTTTGGACAATCTACATTTAATCTCAATGGGAAATATTACTTATTTCTTAATAGCCCAACTAACAAACAAAATCCTCCGAAAACCATAACATAATCTTTATTGAACGAAAGAAATTATCTTAAACAAAAAAAACTTCTTTTCCATTCACAACAACGAATAATAATAATAATAAAATATAACAATTGTCATGGTAGTAATCTATTTCACCCAAAAAAAAAGACACGTTTATATGGATATCACAAAATATATATAAACAATTTATACAATATATGGCTGTCAAACTTGAGTTCTAGAGAAACGAAAAACAATAATAATCACGAATCTAAAGAACAATAAACGGCGGCAGAAATCTCAAACCATTGATATCCAAAAAAATCATCCATCGAAATTGTTTCACACGATTACTCTAATCCAAAAGTTTTTTTTTTTTTATTATTCATTCGAATCATTGGCGACAGAATAAAAAAAACTTTTTAAATCCCCATAGCAAAACGATTCACCTTACGAAATAATTATACCACAAAAAAAAAAACTAATTATTTCTAATAATTCAATATGTGAAAACGTGGTTCTGATACCACTTGTTGGAAAAACAAAGATTATCACAATGAATTATTAAGAACATACGAATAAGAATACACGTACCCGTCTCCATTAGTTAGGCTTGAGTATGAAACGTAGATCCGAAATTATGGCTTTCCTCAACGCAAAATCCTTGATGTCCTTCCAATGGGGAGAGAATGAACGTATTGATTTTGGTGTGTGGGAACCATAACCCTAGTCGTCTTTATATAGAGTTGTAATTAGGGTTCCCATTAAACCCTAATTATAACCTAATGGGCTTCCTCTCATTAAGTCCATACCAAATTGGGTTCTAATGGGCTATCTTTAATTAATCACATAATTAGCCCATTACTTAAATAGCGTAATATAATTATATAATAATATGTAAGCCCATAATTATTATTGGATTTATAAATAAATCCCAACACTGTCAACAGTGTTATCGGAGACTATCAATTTAGAAAATGAAGCTGGTGAATCAACTCCACACAAGAAAAGTGAAAAAACTGAAGGTATTTGACACTGCTATTTAATTTTGCTGCAAAGACGTATATCAAAGAACATGGGTGAAATTTATCGTCTATTCGAGAATCGATTTAGGTTGCCTATATAGTGGCCATAATTAGCCCAACGGTTGCGGTCACGTACACGCACTTTGGTCATGTTAGAATAGGGAGCAAAGTCGATCGCAATACCGATTCGGCCCAATCTCTCTTACAATAAATTCGTATGTGGATCATGAAATATTAGCCATTTTTTTCTGTCTAATGAAATCTAACTTAATCTTGAAATGTAGTGGTTGTACATTCAGGATTTAATTCTAACAAATTATTTGGTTCACTGAAATGGGTTTTGTTTTCATAATTGGGCCATGACAACTATTTTGAAGATAAAGGCCGAGTCACGACAAAAGCCCATTTAAAGTCATATGTACTATGTAGAGAGCTAGAGACGATCAAATGGACCTACCCCAGCCCAAACTGACTTGGACCGGCCCAACTAGGATCGAGCGGGATTAAGGATGGCCGGGCCAGGTCTTACGGTCCCTGGCCTTAACAGATCCGGCCATAACCGGTCTTGGTCCCGGTCAAAAAAGGTGAGCCCGGTTAAGCTTTATTGTAACCGGTTACGGGCCGCCGGTCCGGTCATTAAAAAAAATATTTTTTAATTTTTAAAGATATTTATTTTTAATACATTATAAAATTTGTAATTTGGTCACTCAAATACACTTTAAAAATGCGTTTTATTATAATTAAAACCGAGTATTGTGAATGTTTTTTGCGTATTGTAAGTTGATATGTAAATCTTTCAACTATGACACTTTTTTAAAAGACTAAAAAACGGTCATAAATGGTACAAATATAATGGCTATATTTTTAAAATGGCTACTTTTTTAAAAACCGGGCCAGGCCGGTCTCGTAACCAATCCCGGTCCCGCGAAACACCCCAAATGCATTACAAGTCCCAAATTTCAATCCTATTACCGCTCCTGGGCCGGTCCGATCCTTGGCCAATCCCGGTTCCGGTCCTCTAGCGGTCCCGGGCCGGACCGATTTAGCCATCACTAAGCGGGATTGGTTTGGAACCGTCGCTTAAGGACCGGTTATGATTTTAATATATATGATGAAATAGCCCAATTATACATGGGTATGGAAAATTTTAGAAAGTAATATATTTTTTTATCGGAGATGGCTGGGACTTCCATGTGTAAAAAGGCGTTTATCGGAGTGGTGTACGGGTTCTTCTGGATTATTTGGAACTTGCGCAACCGTAAAATTTTCCTAGCTCGCTCTCAAAATTCGGCTACTTTTCTCGCAGGCCAGCTTCAGGCGTACTCTTTTTTCTGGTTTAAAAATAGGGTGCCGAAAGGTGTTTTGGTGAATAGTTGGATAGAGTGGTGTAATTCCCTCATGTCTTTTTTTTGCCTGTACTCTCTATTTGCTAACGTCTTGCTATTTTTTTTATGATATTTCGCCTTTCTTTGCTGGTAAAAAAAAAAATATATTTTTTATAAAGTTAATAATAATATATCAAATAAAGGGAGTTTATAGCATCCACGATAAAGGTCATTGTTAAGGTTTTTGTTATGATTTTTTATAGCAATGTTAACTGTAGTATATAAGTATTTGTCCAGTTACATGTTCTAATCAGAACTCATGTGGTTAAACAAGAACTGGGGTTCTTGTCTAAATTCATTTTTTGTAAATTTTTTTATTGTTTCTAATCATTTTATTTTGTTTGAATAAAGTTATAAAACATATAAGTTATAACTGATGTAAACAAAATACTAATTAATGATTATAAAATACATCTACAAATAAAGTTACATTTTATAAATAAAAAATGAAAAGTGAGGTTTTTAATTAAAAACCTCTATTGTGAAGTTTTATTGAGATTCTTATTTTATTCATGTGGTAAAATTGAAAATTTACCTTATTTCAGTTTTCGTACTCGTTAAAACTTATTATATGCTAATGAATCATTGACACCATCTCTTTTACTAAATCTCCAAGATCCTAATCAGGTTTAGGAGCATGGCCTTTGAGTTTACACTCTAGCGATGGCCAAACACTCCCAGCGTGGACTGCCCAGGATCGACTGGGAATAGGGACCTATATCGATTGAGACCGATAAAGACAGGTTACCCTTCCAAAAAAAATCAAGGCTTGAAATGGAGCCAGTTATGTAAAAGGACTGATTTTTTTCAAGTAAATGTTATATTTACCAAGTAAATGTTATATTTACATACTTCTACAAGTTAAAATACAAAAATCAAGTAACTTGTATAACATTTTTGTGTAAAAAAGATCTAAAAAATGATCTTCGATAAGATTGGGTCAGGTCGTGGACCAGGCTCAGAAGAGGGTAATAATGACTATAACTTTCCGACCCAGTTACAAGCCACCTTCTTAGGAATAGGGCCTCCGGCCCGATATTGAGTTTTTGCTATCTTTAGCCCCACCATCTTCAAACAGTTTCACTAGTGCTTCAAAATGTGGCCAACCATTCTTAAGTATATAATATCTATTTATAATAAATACTCATACACACTCCTCAACTTTTGTTGTGGTTTGAACTCACGACCACTAAAAAGGCTAGGATTGACTGTAATTCAAAATACTGCTAGGCCAATGTCCCTTTGGTAAAAAAAGTATCCAACCTTGAAAGGGCACAAGAAAAGTCGATGAATATTGACAAAATAAGATCTATAAGCATTTATTACTACATTCAATTTGACTGGTTTTTCTTTTATTACTAGATTTTTTGAACAGAAACATCAACAATCTTATTGGATGCTCTAAAACACTCTCACAGAAATGTCTATTTCACCGAGTCTCTCTCCGAGACAATGATCATATCGTGTTACTGTTCTCACGAGAAGTATGATGTCGATTATTTGTTCAGATTTGTCTAAAACTGATCCTTATTACCAATTCTGATAAATATCTGAAAAAATACGATTAAATTAGAATATAATTTAGTGGTTTACAAAGTATAAAACTTGTTTTTATGTTTATAATCTTGATTAAGCCATCAATGTGTTGGTTTGATTAGCTTAAGACAAGCACCCTTGTCTTGTGCTTATCTTTGCCATTGCTTACACACCTACATGGTCAACCCTTATAATCCTTAGACCTTACTCATTTAAATTTTATTTATAAATATAAAAAAATATATTAATAATAAATAGGATAATAAATTGGGATTTTAGTATTTTTGGTTGTTTAAAATTTTAATTTACGTTCTTGTATTTTTGAAATTACAGTATATTGTTATTTCTGTTCTTGAGATAATTCATTATCATTAAGTACTGAGGATGAAAAACACAGCAACAAATAGTTTGAGGACGAAACCCATAATTTTAAAAAGATAAAAACGAAAATAGAAATTTCCGATAAACCATAAATACAAAAAAAGGCAATTTACTCTAAATAGTTTGATAAGAAAAATATTGGAAAATCACATTTTTATAAGACATTTTTTTGTTGTTGATTAACCTGGATATCCAACCTGTTATGTGAGCCGACTAATCCTAGGGCGACCACCTGCTTTGCAAATAGTCTGGAGTCACCACATTTGAACCTCTATGGCTACAAGGGGATTTTTATTCCTCCTTGGATTTAAACTTGAGACATCGTGGTACTTTTGACCTTTGGAGCCAAACTCAAACCAATCAGGCACAACCCTTTCAAATAGTGTCGTAAAAAATAGATATTACGAAACTTTTGTTTAAAAACGTCCCAAAATACTTGTTAAAACGCCTAAAATCATCCTATAACCTATTATAACATGTTTAAATCAATCGTTTTTTGATCTGTTTATATAAACTTAAACCATACAAAATATTTTATGGGTATGATTAGAATTTTTAAATATTATTATAAAATCAATTTTATTATAATATTTCCTAAATATGATTTTGTATGTATACTTACAATGAAGTATAGGTGGGTCAAATATTTGTTGTAAAGATTTGGCTTATATATGGTCTTGATTTGTGAACTAGGTCAAAAGTCAACCTTTGATGAAAGAATACATCTTATCTCACAAATGGACGGTCTAGATTTGTTTAAAAAATAGATTACTTAGATTTTCTAATTACTTCATATGAGAACATGAAGAGGGAATAAGGGATTAAATAAATAAGTCACTTGCTTTTATGGCAAAGTTGCATGTGCATATATGATTGGGCTGAATGTGGTAAGCTCTTCTATATAATCCCTTATTCCCTCTTCATGTTTTCATGACACAAACACACACACACAATACACACACATACTCAAAAAGAATGGCACAAATGAATCTCTCATTGTTGGTCCTCTTTTTTACCTTTTTAGGTTTTTTGGGCACCATCGAATCACGTTCACGTGCAAGGTCGTATCTTGAGGCACAGTGTCGATCAACTTTATACTCGGATCTTTGTGTTAGAACCCTGCTACCATATACCAGCAAAAGAGTAGTACCAAGCCCACAAAAAATAGCTCAAGTTTCACTAGCCACATGTCTATCCAAAGCTCGAGTCACGAAGGCTTATGTGGATGTGATAGCAGAACAATTCAAGAAAACGAAGAATCTCGGAGAGTACCATGCCGTGAAAGACTGTTTGCAGCAAATCAACAACGGAGTCAACCAAATTACTCAATCTGTCAAGGAATTACGACAAATGGGGACGGATGGGGAGGAGAAGTTTGTGTGGCATGAGAGTAACGTGCAAAGTTGGGTCAGTGCTGCCCTGACGGACACCACAACATGTATTGACGGAATTTTGGGGGATGAGATTGGGAGTAGGGAGAAACGTATGATTAAAGCAAGGTTTTTGAACGTGAAACAACTCGCTAGCAATTCTCTAGCGTTGTTCAATCGTTTTACAGCAAAGCATCGTGCTTCTCGAGCCGTCAGGAATCCTTAGATTTCGTTATTAACCGTAGGCTCTTACGTATATAATTAAAATTGAAATATGTTGTTATATTTAATTAATTTGTGGTATTTGTTAATTGCTTATAATTTATTATATATTGAAGCTATAATTGTGATGTAATATGTGAATATGAAGTTTTGAGAAAGTTATAAATTGCTTTTGGAAAATTACTTCATAATCAAAGTCTTTATCTATTAATTAAATATATTAACCAAAATTAGCATATTTTGCATTTATTACTATTTACTATGAATAAATAATTATTTTAGCTTAAGATTTTAGGGAAAAGTTTATAAAACCCAACGAGTTATTACATTTGCATGATGAAGTTTATTAACTATTTTTTTAATGAAAAAATCATTAAATTTTTTCGAATGATTAAGGGGCCGTTTATTAAACACTTACATGGTAAGTACTTATCGGATAAATTTTCTCATCAGATGAACACGAGAAGGATCAAGATCAAGAATCTTATCGGGTAAGAGCGATGAGAATGATGGAGAGTCTTACCCGGTAAGTGAGGATGACGACTCTTACCCAGGTAAACGCTTACCCACTAAATTGTTGCATTCGATATGTTTTAATATACGAAAATCTTACACATCAAATAAATCATAGTGCTGACTCCTATCGGTAAGTGCTGACTCCTATCGGTAAGTGCTTACTAGGTAAGCAATTAGGTAAACGGCCCCTAAGTCTCTGGACAATTATTTTAATAAATAGACTATTGAACTTTTAAAAATTAGTTACTTACATTCTTTTAACAAAAAAAATTACGTGTAATCAATTAGAAAGATTTTAGAGTAAAAAAAACTTAAATTAGTTTTATCGTTTCGAAACCTGTACTCCCTTCATAACCCTCGCAAACAAACGATATTACTCCCCCTCGCCACTCCCTGTTGCCCCATTGTTGTCTGTTCTTCATATCGACTATCACACTGTTGGTCTCTGCCATGAAATTGAAAAAAAAACAAATAAGAATTTTTTTTACAAATCCGTCGGAAAGTTTAAAAATCTTATATTAAGAATTTTTTTTTTAAAAAAATAAAAGAAAATAATTAACTCTAGTTACCTTAAATTACCGACATAATTTAATTTTAAAAAAGTTAACCAAAAAATCCGCCAGTAATTTAATGGAGTTTGAGTTAATTATTATTTTTATTTTTATTGTCCGCCGAAAATCCAGCGAAAATAAAATTTTCTTTTTCAATTATTCAATGACGGATTTCTGGCGGATTACTGACGATAGTCAATGGAAGTTGACTTTTTTTAATATCCGTCGAAAATAGTCAGTTTTCTAGTAGTGTATGCAAAGTTGTGCAAATTACTTACATTTACGGACACAATCACCACTGTCCCCTCAACATGTTGTTATTGCATCTGAATGTTAATGGTAACCAATACTTAAGAGTGACATTAACACGAGAGTACTCATTGTCCACAATTACACCATAACAGAAACATTAGAAATTTCTCGATACAACTACATGGACTACTTTTTATCAATATCGATTAAACATGTATAAAGAACATTTAGTTAAATAATTGTATTCATGAATATGTTGATTTAAATGATTAATAACATCTCAAAGTTATTTTATCATTAATAGCATATTCTATTTTATAAAATCATAATTAATCAAAAAAATTAAAATTTAATACATCTTTAATAAAAATAATAAATATTTTAGATGTTAAAATTACAATATCTGTAGTACTAAAAGCCTACTTTAATTAATACATTATTAGATACAAAATAGAAAATAGAAAAATAAGATGAGTAATAGAGAAAATATCAAAAGGGTTGAAAATAATAAATCAAAAAAGTATAAGGTCTAAACTAAAATTATAATAAGGGTTAAAATTGGGCTAAGAGATTGGGCTATCGCCGGTATCAGTTGAAGTCAATAAAGAAGGAAAGCCTTCCCCCAATCCAACATTTTCCGGTGAAAAGAAGATAGATGACTGAGAGTCACGGGATTTTGAAAGCGCCGCATCCAGCTCAGCAGTTTCTTCAAAAGAGATGACAGATACAGAGCGATTACCACTTGTAGGCTCGTTTACCAACTGGGCCATGAGTTTGCTTTAACGAGTGCACGAGCAGAAGCGGAGACAGAATCACATGTTCAAATTTAAACCGTATAACACCTTGATTAATTAATCTAATTTATTAAAAGTTCTAAATAAACATGAAAATACTTTTCATAATAAAAACTACATCAGTGAAAAGCTTTGTCAAGATGATTAAATTGGCACAAATAGTAAATATTATAAATATAAATATCTTTTAATATTTTTATTAAGAATTCGAATAAGATTTCACAAATCCTGCATACGACGGATTGACGGTTAACTCGATGTAATTATGATGATTTTTTTGTAGCTTTAAGATGATTTTTACGGGAAAATCATCTATAAGATTGGATTAGATCGGTTGTCCAATGTTACTTAGATTGAATCTAATGCCAGAATTCAACATCTAATGAATGATTGGATCGGATCGCATCCACCTGAATCCATTAGATTTCAACTGATTAACATCCCCAGTTTGAGATATTTTGCGGTAAACAACATAAAGTAGGTTTTACACAATGAATCAAAACAAGATACGTTTTATTTTGATACAATTTGCATTTGGTTATAACTGGAAGAGTATCCGCGCAATGCAGCGAGACACATCTCGATTTTAATGTTTTATTTTATTATTTGTCTTTGTCGATGTTATAATACGATTTTTATGTGTTTTTAAGAAAGCATTAATGATTTTATTTTTGAATAAAGTTTAAATTTGAAGATATCATAAAAATTTGAAAAAAATATATCAATGTTAATATCAAATCAACTATTTAAAAGTTTTCATTTTTTATGTAATTTCTTTAATATATTTTTTCTATTATAATTTAATTGAAGTTTAATAAGAAAATAATTTATTTTTCGTTTAATAATATAACATTTTATAAAGATAATAATTAAGTATTCTGTTAAAAGTCAATGATTATCCTAATTATATTTTAGATTTTTTATATTTAAAATGAAATGTTTATCCTGTATTTTATTATGTCTATCTGCAGTTAGTTACACGAATTCAGATATGGAGCTTTAATAAGTTTTAATTATGCAAAATCTACTTGTAATCTTCAGTTTTAAGTAATATGCATTAGTAAACAGTACTTTACGCATAAAAAATGGTTTTTAAGAGTTTTTGTCAAATGTTTTATAATATAGTATAAATAAACTATTTAGTATACATCCAATTAATCCGAATAAACTATAAAATGGGAAAGTCAAAAATAGGAATTAGGAAACACGATCGATATTCTTGAATGTATGTATACATGGTTTTAACAACGTAAATTGTTCTTGTAGACAATTCTATTTATAAAATTAATGTCATTTCATACAGATAGATTTTGAACTTTTTGATGTTTCCAATTGCATATCTGAACTTCTTGATGGATTTATATAAATTCAGTAAGAAGTCTTATTCTAGCCGACAATCTTGAACAAAATACGTGATTAAAATTATCTGAGTTTTCATAATTATAACAGAAAAACAAAATAGCGGACCACCTAAACGTGCCTACTACCTCTCTATTTTATATGCCCAAAAAACAGTCATTGTTTCGATACAAAATTAGGCCCATTGGCCCCATTTACGGCCAAATCCCATTTTTATTTTCAATTAGTACAAAAGCATAGCCTAGTTTACATGGTCAACAACTTTAATCAGTAGATTTTATAACTTTAAGAATTTTTTCTATGACATCGATGTGTAAGTTTGTTAATTATTTCAACAAGATCAAATAATATTAAAGCGAATGTATTTTGTTCTAATTTTTATTTTGAAAGAATTAATTCTAAAAGCTTGATTTATCGAAATGTATTATGTGTCTTATGTAACTAAAAAACATACTATGAACCACAAGGGTGGTGTCTGATTGGTTTGAGCTTGGCTCCAAAGGTTAAAAGTGTCTGGAGGTCTCAAAATTCAAATCCAAGAAGAAACAAAAATCCACTTGTGGCCACGGAGGTTCAAATGCGATGACTCCGGGCTACCTGCAAAGTAGGTGGTCGCTCTGGGATTATTTTCAAATATTGGATTGATCCAATATAATCAAATGGAGAATCAACGATAATATCCAAAAGATGAGACTGATATTGGACTGGATAGAATTAGTTGTCCAATGTTAATTGATTGGATCAGATGTCAAAATCCAGCATCTACTAGATGATTGGATCAGATCAAATCAACATAAACCCATTGGATTTTAACCGATTGACACTTTAGTTTGAGGTACCGTGTTGCAAACAACAACAAGAAAATGGTTTCACAAAATATGTTTATTTTTTATTCAGTCTACATTTGTTTAATGATGGAAGGTTCTATTTATAAAATTAATGTAACTCCATACACATATATTTATGTTTAACGTGTTTCCAATTGCATAAAGTACTTTCCGATGGATTCACATGAATTCGGTCACCAGTGTCATTCGAGTCGACAATCTTAAATGTCATATATTACTAAAGTGAAACAATTTCATAGTTATTGTAAAAAAAAAAAAAAAGTGGACCACTTATATTTGTCTACTACTTCTCCAATTTTACATGCACATACATAAAACACACATCCATTGACACCAAATCCCACTTTTATTAACCACAAGGGTGGTGCCTGATTGGTTTGAGCTTGACTCCAAAGGTCAAAAGTACCATGAGGTCCCAGGTTCAAATCCAAGGAGGAATAAAAATCCCCTTGTGGCCACGGAGGTTCAAATGCGGTGACCCCGAGCTATCTGCAAAGCAGGTGGTCGCTCTGGAATTAGTCGGCTCGCATAGCGGGTTGAATATCCAGGTTAATAAAAAAAATCCCACTTTTATTTTCCATGAGGATAAAATCATAGGCCAGTTTACATAGTCATCGACCTTTGTCAGTCGATTTTACAACTTCAAGTTTTTCTATGGCATCGTTTGTAAGTTTGTTAACCATTTCAACAAGAGTAGATAGTATCAACATGAACCCGTTTTACGTTCTTATTTTTATTTTCGAAAAAAACCTAGTTTCAAAAGCTTCACTTCTTATTCTTCCTCCAACGATCTTCGTTTATTTTCTAGAACAATAGAAAGGTTCCGTCCTTGTCTTCTTCATGGCTCCATCATCGTTTTCTTCATGATAAACGCATTTGCGAAAGATGTAATCAGCCGATAAGGGAGCCAAGAATTGGGAAGCAGGAGGATGGAGTACATAAAGATATTGTTTTTAATTTTTTATAAGAAAAAGACAAAAATAGCCAAAAACGAAATTACCCTTGATTTAACTGAGTTAATGACCAAAACCAATTGAGCACTACAAGAACTGAATCAATAATAAACATACCATAGGGATCTTAGTCAGCATAAAAATCAAAACACAGGGACCAAATCCATAATTCGCTCATAATTTTAGAATATCAAATAATAATCCAACACGTGTGTCTTATCATTGATAATAATTTGTTGTTATTTACTTATTTATTTAATGATATAGATGGTTTGACTTTTGCATTAAAATGTCGGGTCCGATAAAAATAAGAGTCATGATGAAAATGTGAGAACAAAACGTTTATGCACATTCATATACTTTTATATACGTTTAACTACTTTTATTTGCCTATTTTTTTTTTTTTATCATCATGACCGTAACTTTGACAAAATCTTACATGTGAAAGTAATTAGATGTAGTTAAAGTTCGTGAAATTGTGTAACATCTCATCCCATATTTGCATAAAACACACATAATCCAAATAATATGAAATATAAATATTACACACTGGTCCCAAATATATACATTACTACTTACAAAAGTAGCTACAAACTTTTTCTTCTCAAATTACATGACGAACAAATTCACAGTTCATGTGTTTCACAGCTTCCACAAAATTCACGTTCATCAAATAAGCAGATATAAAACTATCACACTTCAATTTATATCTCCCCCCTTTCTTTTACCTTCCAGACGTGTTCGACTGTAATACACATTTTTGAAAACAAAATGAGGGTTAGACTATAAAGTCTAGTGAGTAATCCCTTGATAGCTTATTACATGGTGAAAACCATCAAAACACTTTTGGAAAATCAATCTTTGAAAAGTTATCATCTAAATAACAATTATTGCATCAAATTTTATTTTTGTCACATAATATAGATGAGACAACCAGCTCATGGCATCACAAGGATGAGACGACTCCCATCTCGTCGCATCAAGCAGATGCAATAAACATATCTAATCGTATACATGCGGTAAACACCACTTGTCGCACTACACTGATGCGATAAACACAACTACTCGTACCAAGAAGATGCGATAAACCCACTCCGCACACCACACTGATGCGATAACTCATCTCCTTGTACCACACTGATGCAACATACATAACTCATCACATTATACATATGCGATAACAATAACTCATATAATCAAAATTTCATCTTCCACGTATTGTTGATTATGCCACCCTTATCCCTGTCATCCTTATTTCAAATTTACTCTGTTCCTGATTATCCCACCCTTATCTCAAATTTACCATGCTCCTGATTATACCACCCTTATTTCAATAAATTGATAATAACAGATCAAAACTCAAATTATGCTAACAAATAGCACATAATCATGCTCAAAAACATCCAAATTTGAAACCCATATGGTTCCTTATTGAAAGCATATCAAGTGAAGCTTTTGAAATAAAAACTCATCTTAAAACACAATTAAATATAAAACTTTAAATCAACAATAATTTCTGATAATAAGCTTTCTTTTTTTTCTTCTGTTTGCTCGAACCCCGGAACCAAAACTTCACCATCAACTTTTTCTTTATCTCTTTAAATTTTTAAAAAGAGAAAAAGAAGTCACATGCATACACTATATGCATATAAAAGAATAGGTGGTGGAATGGTTGATATTTTGAACCAAGTTTTTAAAATACACCCTTTAACTTATCACAACTTATCAAAAACCACCCTTAACCTTTCAAACCTATTTTATAAACAACCCCCAAAACTTTCCACCTAACAAAATGACATAAAAATGATGAAAAATGTAGATGAATATAGTTGAAGGTAGATGAATGTGTTGAAAATAGTTGAAGAAAAATAAGTTAGATTAAAAAGTCAAATTATCCAAAGGCTCAAAAGCATCCTCACATTCTCACATAACTGTTATTCTCAATCACTCGCCAAAAATAAGATTCATTTTGTTTGTATATGATGATTACCTAAAATATATTTTTATGTTTTATTTTAACGGAAAATCCGAAACAACTTCAGTAGAATGTTCTTTTCGACATAGTTTTTTTCTTGAACAACCTAGATCGCATTACCATAGAAGCAGATTTATACGATGTTAAAAATGCCTAAATGTTCTTATAGGTTATTTCGTATTACTTACGTCTATAAAAATAAATAACAAAACATTCTATCAAAAAGTGTTTCAATAAGTTTATAGGACGTTTTTGAACATTTTAATAAGGGGTTGTTTGAGATTGCTTATAAAAACAATTTATTGACTTATTCCGGTGTGACAGTACTGGCAATAAACATTTTTGAGTGTTTGGATAAACAACTTATACAGGTGCCAAACTGGTAATAAGGAGTTTTTGAAAAAGTTCAACCATATTAACTTATAATAAGTTGATTAGTGTTTTTGTATTTCTTTTTTAAGAAATGCATATTTTAAGTATTTTTAATATACATATTGTGAACCATGTATAGCTTTAATTTATTTCCAAGAAACGTTCATGACAACACTTGCTCGAACATAATTTAAGTATCTCGTACATTTTGGGACCATAATTATTTATTGGCCAAATGTATCGTTTTCGTAATTCTTGTGGTCACGATTCTGTCTTAATCATGTGATCTATTGACAATTTTGTAGCGATGCAAATATTATATATATGTGTATATATATATATATATATGTCGTAATTGTGGTTAGAGATAACTACAAGATCGTGGTACCGAAGACCTCAATTCCCATCTCCGTCCTTGGGCCCGGCCCTGACCCAATCTTCATCTCGTTACGGAATACACTTCATTCCCGCTCCTGAAAAGGAATTGATCATCTTTTCACTATCCAGTTATAACGAAGTACAAGTAGGAGAACTCAGTAAAGTTCGACAAACGTCTAAATCTTCGAAGGATAATGAGTTTACAAGCGCATAACTCAGGAAATAAGAAAAAAAAAAACTCTTAAAAGAAGATTTGAAATTTATTAGTCATCAACTAATAACTAAATAAAATAACCAAACTCTGTTTATATAAGCTAAGGGCTGTTTATCAAACACTTATCGGATAAAATTTGAGTCCACCAAAACGGTATCGTATGCAACAATTTATCCATTAAGCACTTATCATGGTAAGAGTCTTCGTCTTCACTTACCGGGTAAGACTCTCGGTCTTTATCCCGCTTTTACCGGGTAAGATTCTTGATCCTTACCATATTCATCCAGTAAGGTAAAATGACTTGGTATTCACTTACCCGAGTAAGCGTTTGGTAAACGGCCCCTAAGGTATCTTGCAAATAACTATGGAAATTAAATTCAAATCTAAGTTAATCTTAAACCAACTAGGAAATGATTTATATTAACTAAAACAAAATCCTATATTTTTTCGTTCGATTGAGAGAATCAAGTATACTTTCATTGCTATGGACCGGCTTTCATAAAGCAGCTATGGGCAGCTGGGATCCAATTCCAGATCAATTCGACAATGAAGTTCTTTAAGCAACTGCTATTTTCTATGTCATTTTTCTCGACACAATACCTCTGTATTTTTGTATTGCCATTCCGTATTTAAATTTCAAGAAAATACACTTCTTTACTAGAGTGAACTCGATTTAAAGCTTTCATTCCTCTTCGGGTGGTTCGGTTTATCTCTATTTAGCTATTGGACAAAAAGAGTTCGCTATCTTTCTGCATAAATCATGTTTTCAGGGTAAGAAAACCTAAACTATTCGAAAAACAAATAATAATGATTAAAGAAGAAAAATAATAATCGTAAATTAATTAGGAAACAAAATAATCAAATTAACGTATCATAGCAATCTGTGCGGGACTTGTCAGGACGCACATGCGACCCAAGCCAGGGGAGAAGTCGCATAAGCGCTTTCATCGGGTTCGTTTTGTTCTTTTCCAATGACCTACGGAAATCCATATTAACTCTCAAAGTCGTCCTACATAAAATTAGGACATATATCGGGAATACAACCTTCAGTCTAGGGATAAAACCAAATGTAATAGACAAAGAACGAGATAACAAGTTGGTTATTATACAAGAAGTTGAGTTTTTTTTTAAGAAAGTATGACTCGACAAAAACCTGTTATTCTTATAAAAACATCATCAACGAAATGTATCAATGCTCCCAGAAAGCAAAGAAATAATATTATTGAGTAAATTACGTTTTCGTCCTCGTGGTTTTTTAAAAAAGTGTGAGTTTCATCCTTCTAGTTTAGAATTTGTCATTTTCGTTTGTATGATTTGTATTTCATTGCTATTTTCATCCCCATGATTTACGGTTTATTTATCTTTCGGTCCTTGTAGTTTATAGTTATTTACTATTTTGGTCCCTTACACTTATAGATTGAAAATAGTACAGGGACAAAAAATACAATTTTTAAACCATAAGAATGAAAATCAAAATTATTAACAAACCACAAGGACTAAGATCATAACTTACTCTAACTTATTTATTCTTTGGTCATTGTCAACAAAACCTTTCTATTTTCGTCATTAATGTACTTTATTAAACATTTAACTAACAACTAACTACTTTAGTAAACAAAGAGTAGATTTCATTTTTGGTTTTTGTTAGGTGTGAGCAACGGAACTGGGTATCCACTTGCGGAATCGACTGTCGGTTTCGGAACCGGAATCGATATGAGTGGTTCCGGTTACTAAAATACGGAACCGATTGAGAATGGTTCCGGTTCTCAATTTTTCGGAACCGTTACCCGCCGGGACCGGTTCCAGGTACACCAGGTATCCGGAACCGGCAGATACCCGGTATTTTTCAATTAAAAAAAAAATTTAATATTAAATTTAAATTAGGTCAATAACTTAGAACTCTAGATTCAGAATTTGAGATAAAATGATTCGTATTTTTTCAAATTGTGTGTTTAATTGGATTCGTAGTATGTAATCGTTAAACTTTGAACATTTACAATTATAGTATGTAATCGTTAAACTTTGAACCTTTACAGTTATAGTATGTAATCGTTAAACTATCAACATTTACTATTAGTCTATTATGGTTTGTAATCGTGAAACAATATTTGTAACCATTATTCCGTATAATTTGTATTCTTGTTTATTTATTTAGTGTTTTGGCAAAGTTTATTTTTTATTTCTAAATAACAAAATTTTAATATTTTACGAAGCGGGTACCCGGAACCGGAACTGGTTCCCGGCGGTTCCGGTTCCAAAAATTCAAGAACCGCCGGTTCTGGTTCCGGTTCCGGTTCCTGTCAAATAGGGCGAATACCGCCTATGCTCACCCCTAATCTTAGGGACCGTTTACTAAACGCTTACTTGGTAAATGTTTACCGGATAAATTTCCTCATCGGATGAACATGACAAGGACCAAAAATCTTACCGGGTAAGAGCGATGAGAATGATGGAGAGTCTTACCTGGTAAGTGAATATTACAACGCTTACCCAGGTAAGCGTTTACCCGATAAATTGTTGCATTTAATACGTTTTGATGTACTAAATCCTTACACATCAAAATAAATTATAATGTTGACTACTATATATAAGCAGTTATCGGATAAGCATTTGGATAAACAGCCCCTTAATCTTTAGTAATAGAAACTATAGTTTTAATAGTTTAATACTTAAAATATATTAATTTGAAATATAATTTAATAATTAAACTATATTTAAAATAAAAAATGTATTTTTTTTTCAAAAACAAAGAAATTAATAATATAAAGTTTTTTTATTTGATACATGTCTAAATTTAGTTAAATGAAATATCCGAAAACAATATATTTTTTAATTAATAGACATAAATAAGTTTCGATTGTCATCTTACATAAAAAAAAAAACAGTACGTTTCTGAATCCAACTTAAAATAGGAAATATTTTTTTATTACTGTAGATAGATTTGCAGATAGATATTAAATAAAAAATAAATAAAAATTTATTCAATGCTTAACTTATTTAAAATGTACAACAAGAGTGCCTATTAGTATAATTTATAAAATAATAAGGGGAGTACTAATGGCACCCTCTTAAGAGGGGATGTTGAATATTTGAAAATTGTGCATTCTTTAAAATATATAAAACATCAAATCGATTTAGTAATATGTAACACCCTAAAATAATAGATAAAGCGAGAACCGGAACTTTATATAAAATTCACCCAACGACAGGGGGGGGTAAAAACATAGCGTTTACAACACGGCTACTGAGAAGATATTTAACAACCTACTGATCTAGATTATTCTATAACTAGATTAAAGACGTGTGTTTCTACTAGTCTCCAAAAATGTCGTAACTTCAAAACGCTACCCTCAAAAGTAAATAAAGG
>NC_037543.1:19345259-19352205 GCF_001531365.2 Cynara cardunculus var. scolymus
AACACAAAGTAAGTCATAGATCAACGTTATAGAGCATCACTTACAGGTTTAGAACCATTGACATCAACCAAATCCAGTCATATAGTCGAACGTGATCTTAAGCTCTTTACTTCGGAAGTTACATAATTATCACAATGCCTACTTCCGAGTGGGTGAGAAGATGGTTTGGAAATAACACAATAATCATAATACCTATTTCCAACTTACACCATCCTTCACAAATAATAATAAAATGAAACAACATTCACGCCCAACCTGTCAATGATAAACTCCAAACTAGAATCATGAAGGTTTTTGAGTTAACTAACCAACAATTTCGAAAGAAGTACTTTACCAAGTGTACGGGACTATTTACCCTATTCAATCTGTCATCAAAAGTAGAACCACACAGTTCATTCATTAGTCATAGTAGTCTCCGTTTAAAACAATCAAATAAGCATGTAAGGTTAAGGTGTAAGGCAGAAAATGTACTTCATTTCATTAGAGAAAGTTTTCGTGCAAGAAGAGGGTTTGAACTCCAATAGTGGAATTTAGGATAAATCCCAAAGTTCTGGCTTAAGGGGGAAACGTTGTTGCTGCTTGCTGTCTCGACTGCTGTTTGCTTCGGTCGAGAGGGTGCAGAGAGTGCAGCAAGTGCTGCTGTTTGGCGAGGCAGTAAACGAACAACACAACGGGCGGCTGTCTTGGCGAGCGGCGAACGGACAGCACAACGGCTCGACACAGCAGCTATCAAGGCTGCTGTTTTCGTCGGATAAATGGAGAAAATGCAGGCGCTGCTTCTGGTTAGGCGTACGAAGGAACAGCAGCAAGGTCTGCTCTATGCTGTCTTGCTAGGGGGGTCGCTGCAGGCACAGAACCGCAAATACACGCAGACTCGAACGAAGGTAGCGGCTGCTGGTTCCTCGCTGCTGTTGCTGCACGCTTGACAGCAGCCTGTTGCTGCTTCTTCGTTGTTGTTCAAGGAAAGAAAGGGGGTGCAGCTTGGCCTCTGTGCTACCTCTGCGTTTGCTGAAACGGCTGCGCCGGTTGGCAGTCACGAAGAAGGTCCGGCAGCGGCGCTGTTGCTGAAGGAMAGTCAAAATGAAGGCAGAAGACAGCAGCAAACGTTGCTGTGCTGTTCGAGCAGACTAGATCGAGAGCTCGTGGGTAGGACCTGCTGCTGTTGCTGTTTGACTGTGGAGGTGAGAAGGGGCACAGCAGCCCTTCCTCCTTGCTGTTGCCACCTGGTTGAGATGACGAACACGGTGACAACCCCTCTTCCTTTCTTCTCTCCTTTCTCTTCTACTCTTTTTCTTTCTTTTCCTCTGTCTCCTTCCTYCCCCCCCCCCCCAAGCTTCATACTAAGCAAGAAAACATTGGGTAAGGACCCAAATGTAAGAGGGGTCTCATTTCCAAGAGGTAGTAGTTAGCCTCTTTTTTTCTTACACCACTCAACTAAACCAATCAGTCACAAAAGAGAAAGTACACACATACAAATATCTATATATATACTCTYTTCAAGACTAAAAAGAAAGCATGCTTAAGGTTTCATAAAATAAAATAAAAATAAACTAACACGTGAAACTATCGGACGAGGCGAGAACTCAGGAGGCCAACGGAGACGGGGATGGGTAAAATCACCGGTGTTACAATCCTCCCCACCTTGGGTTTAATTTCGTCCTCGAAATTCTTAAGTCACGCGAATAGGCGAGGGTAGCGTCTCTTCAAGTCCTCTTCTGCTTCCCAAGTCACGTTAGACCCTCGATGATGCTTCCATTGCACTTTGACCAAGACAACCTCTTTGTTCCTCAACACTTTGGTTTTGCTTTCCAAGATGGCCTCCGGTTCTTCCACGCATTGGTTGTTCTCGTCGACCCGAATTTCCGATAATGGTATTACACTTTCTTCGTTCGCTAAACACTTACGAAGGTAACACACGTGAAATGTGTTGTGGATTCCGGCCATCTCAGGTGGTAGTTCCAATTTGTAAGCTTGAAGCCCCACTCGAGCCAAAACTTTAAATGGTCCGAGAAAACGGGGGCTGAGCTTCCCACGCTTTCCAAAATGGATAATGCCTTTCCAAGGGGATACCTTAAGCATAACACGGTCGCCCACTTGGAAATCTATAGGTCGGCTCCTCTTATCTGCGTAACTCTTCTGTCTGTCATGCGCCGCCTTTAAGCGTTCCTGAATACATTTCACCTTGTTGGACGTTTCTTGCACGATTTCAGGGCCGGCGAACTGTTTCTCACCCGCCTCGAGCCAACACACAGGAGTCCTACATTTTCGTCCATACAGTGCTTCGAATAGTGCCATCCCGATACTAGAATGATAACTGTTGTTGTAGGCGAACTCCACAAGGGGTAGGTGGGAGTCCCAATTTCCGCCAAAGTCGATAACACACGATCGAAGCATATCTTCCAGAGTTTGAATAGTCCGTTCACTCTGACCATCAGTCTGAGGATGGTAAGTTGTACTCAATTTCACCCTCGTTTCCAGTTCTTTCTGCAGACCGCTCCAGAAATGGGAAGTGAATCGACTATCCCGATTTGACACTATGGACAACGGTATACCGTGTCGTGAGACAACTTCATCGATGTATAACTTGGCAAGCTTGTCCATTGGCAAAGTTTCACGCATAGCCAAGAAATGAGCGCTCTTTGTCAGCCGATCAACCACTACCCATATTGTATCATGACCCCTTAAAGTCTTCGGCAGTTTGGTCACGAAATCCATTGTAATGTGCTCCCACTTCCACTCGGGGATTTCTAAGGATTGGAGGCTACCATAAGGTCGTTGGTGCTCCGCTTTCACTTGCAAACAAGTCACGCACCTTTCTACATAGCGTGCCACGTCCAACTTCATGACAGGCCACCAATATGTCAATTTCAAATCCCGATACATCTTGGTGCTACCCGGATGAATTGAGTATTTAGACTTGTGTGCGTCCTCTAGCAGCAGTTCGCGATTGCCCCCAATATCGGGTACCCATATACGCCCTCGAAATAACTTCAAGCCGCGACCATCTTCTGACAACAGTAAGCGTTGTTTTACCATAACTTCGCTTTTGAGGTTTTCTTCTAGAAGTGCCTCGGATTGCGCCACTTTGATTCGATCGATTAAACTGGATTCTAAATCTATTATGGTAAGTACAGTTCTCATCCCTCTACTGTACTCTTTTCGACTCAAAGCATCCGCCACTACATTTGCCTTTCCAGGATGGTAAAGTAACTCACAATCATAGTCTTTGAGCAGCTCGAGCCAACGCCGTTGTCTCATATTCAAATCCTTCTGGTCGAAAATGTACTTCAAGCTCTTGTGATCAGTGAAGAGCGTACACTTGGTACCATAAAGGTAATGTTGCCAAAGTTTCAAGGCGAACACCACCGCCGCTAACTCCAAATCATGGGTGGGGTAATTTTTCTCATGAACTTTGAGTTGTCTTGATGCGTAGGCAATCACCCTTCCCCTTTGCATCAAGACACACCCCAACCCCAATTTTGAAGCGTCACTAAAAACTACGAAATCTTCGGACCCTTCCGGCAATGAGAGAACCGGGGCTTCACATAGCTTCTTTTGGAGGTTTCTGAAGGCTTGTTCTTGCTTCTCTGTCCAGATAAATTTCACATTCTTCTTAGTCAACGCCGTTAAGGCCGAAGCAACTTTGGAAAAATCTTGGATAAATCTCCTGTAATAACCCGCCAGACCCAAGAAACTACGGATTTCAGAAGGGCTCTTTGGTGGCTCCCAATTCATCATCGCCTCGATCTTTGTTGGGTCCACCTTCACCCCGTCACGAGTGACTATGTGACCTAAGAACTGAACCTCCTTTAGCCAAAAATCACACTTGGAGAATTTTGCATACAGTTTCTCCCTTCTCAACGTTTCGAGAACTTCCCGAAGGTGTTGCTCATGATCCGATTCGTCCTTGGAATAAATGAGGATGTCATCAATGAACACTATTACCGTCTTGTCAAGGAATGGTCGGCACACTCGGTTCATCAAGTCCATGAATACCGCCGGTGCATTCGTCAAACCGAAAGGCGTGACTAAAAATTCATAGTGTCCATAACGTGTTCTAAAAGCTGTTTTTGCCACATCATCTTCTTTCACCCGCACTTGGTGATATCCTGAACGAAGATCGATCTTAGAGAAACAACTGGCCCCCTGTAGTTGGTCGAAGAGGTCGTCAATCCTAGGGAGAGGATATTTATTCTTCACGGTTGCCTTATTGAGTTCTCGATAGTCAATACACATCCTCATGGTGCCGTCCTTCTTTTTCACAAATAAGACTGGAGCTCCCTAAGGTGACAAACTCGGTCTGACGAATCCTTTCTCAAGAAGGTCCTTCAATTGAGACATCAACTCTTGCATTTCAAAAGGAGCCAATCGGTAAGGGGCTCTTGCAAGCGGAGTGGTTCCTGGGATAAGATCGATTCGAAACTCCACCTGTCTAACTGGTGGTAAACCGGGTAAATCTTCTGAGAAAACATCAAGAAACTCGTTGACCACTTTCACCTCCTCAATCCTCTCTTTTTCTAGTTTGGCATCCATCACGTATGCTATGAATGAGGGATACCCCTTAGCTAAGCATTTGCGCGCCTTTGCCACCGATAGGAGTACTACGTCTCCCTTCTTCCTTTCTCCATAAACCAACACCACGCCCTCGCTCGGCAAAGGAATACGAATTAATTTCTTGGAACATAAGATCTCTGCTTGATTATTTGCTAACCAGTCCATTCCAATGATGATGTCGAACCCACCGATCGTCATGGGTATAAGGTCCACCCGAAATTCTTCACCCTCGATTCTCAACACGCAACCCCTAACAACCTCGTGTACTAGAACTCTACTACCATTTGCTAGTTCGATGACCAAGGCGTCTTCTAGAGTACTAGGAGGCGTATGCAAGAGTTGGTAGAATGTTGTGGACACAAAAGAACATGAAGCACCGGAATCAAAAAGTACGTGAGCAGGTATGGAGTCAATGAGGAACGTACCCGACACTACATCCGACGATGCCTTCGCTTCCTCCGCAGTCATCTGAAAGGCTCGACCGGTTGTCTTCGGGGTACTTTCTTTCCTTCCCTGGCCCCCTCCCGCCTTCAACTTCGGACAGTCATTTCTGAAGTGGCCCGACTCCCCACATCCAAAACAGATGGGTCCTTTGATGGGACATTCATTTCGCGTGTGTCCTGGCTTCCCACACTTATAACATTTAGCAGGAGAAAGGTTCGTGGTGCACGGGCCGTGGTGTTTAGTGCGGCATTTAGAGCACCATCTTGCCTCTTGCCTAGGGTAAACTCCTCGATGGTTGTTGTTGGGATGGCTTGGTCTCTTGGAAGGTGCGTACTGATTCTCCCACTTCCTCTTTTCACCACTTTCCCCCTTCTCTTCTCTTCCTTTGGCATAGATCGCTTCCATGACTTTCTCTTCCTCAATTGCCTCCCTAAGGGTGGAGGCCCTCGAGTTCCTAATCATAACCATCATGTCAGCGGGCAGTCCCTTGAGATAAGCTTTCTTTTTTTCTTTTTCTGATGGGGCCACATGTCCCACTAAATTCAGTTTCTCCATGAATAAACGTGTGTAGTCTCTTACTGACAAGTTTCCTTTCTTAAGGGTTCGGAACTCTCTTCAATACGGTCCATTTATTGTTCGTTGCAATATTCCTCCAATACTTTTTCCTTAATCGTGGTCCAACTCTTCTTGGCTAGTTCTTGAGCCTCTATAGTTGATATGACGATGTTCCACCAAGTAAGGGCCGCACCCCTAAACATTTGAGAGCCAAATTTTGCCTTTTGCCCTTCATCACAGTCACAAGCCCGGAAGGCCTGCTCGATCTCTCGAAGCCAATTCATGCATGTCACGGAGTCATCTGACCCCACAAACTCCGGTGGTTTGCAACTCAAGAATGTTTTGTAAGAACAAATCCTTCCCACTTGTCTTGCATCGATTGTTGCCAGTTCTTGAGTTGGAATTCCATTTCCAGTACCCCCGGATCCCACAATGGTTACGTTCTCCGCAACTGCCTCATGCTTGCGATTGTTGGCGTCTCTATCCTCTAACAGCTTCATAAAGAACTCCTGTTGCTGGGCCATAGCTCTGTTCATAACGCCCATCATTGTGCCCAACATTCTCGACTCTGGGGTTTCCTCTTCTATCACAGGGTTAGAGGTGACAAGGTTAACTTGGGAAACGCGGCCAACTCCATCACCCGAAGTGTTCTGCCTAGGGTGCACTCTTGCGGTTGTGGTCCGAGGCGGTTGATCCGCGGTGGATTCGGTCACCGCGAGACCTTCTGGTGAGGTATCCCGTCTACTCCGAGTATTCACCATAAAAGACTGCCATAAAAGAGAGTGGAAAGAGTTATGATAAGACGAACACGGGGTTAGCATAATACATACCGATGCATTCATAAATTTTTGTAATAACAGTAAGTTTAAGCATGCTTGTGTAATAACTTACTCAAAATAGCATTAGCTAGGTCAAATTTTGAATAGGTTATACATAAGAATTCTTAACACCATCGTCACAATTCATGAACGGGGTAGCTCCCAAGACTCTAGTGCTCTCCTATCCTAAAAGTTTCTACCCACATCTCACAACTAGCTCTCACGATCTCAGCTTAAGTCTAGGCGTCCTGTTCCCATTACCTAGTTCACTTAAACTAGTGCTCTGATACCAACTTGTAACACCCTAAAATAATAGATAAAGCGAGAACCGGAACTTTATATAAAATTCACCCAACGACAAGGGGGGTAAAAACATAGCGTTTACAACACGGCTACTGAGAAGATATTTAACAACCTACTAATCTAGATTATTCTATAACTAGATTAAAGACGGGTGTTTCTACCAATCTCCAAAAATGCCGTAACTTCAAAACGCTACCCTCAAAAGTAAATAAAGGTTGCAATTACAAAAGAGCCTTCCACGAACCGACGCTCCTCTCAACCCTTATGAGCCC
>NC_037543.1:19361355-19368115 GCF_001531365.2 Cynara cardunculus var. scolymus
TTACTTCGTTATTGTACATAAATTAAATTATAAAATTATTGAATTAAAATATTACACAAAAAAATGAGGAATTTCAAATAGTTAATTTGATATTAATATCGATATATTTTTGTCAATTTTTTATGATATCTTCAAACATATATTTTATTCAAAAATAAAAACATCATCGTTTTATCAAAATCATATAAAGTCATATTATAACATCGACTAAGATAAAGAATAAAATGAAATATTAAAATCACGATGTATCTCGCTGCATTGCGCGAGTACGCTTCTAATATATATATATATATATATATATATATATATATATTTCTTTAAAATGATTATTAGAAAAAGGTAACGCCTTTTAAGAAAAATATTAAAAAAGAAAATAAAACATATAATATTTTTTAATAGAAATTATGATAAAAAATAATATTTTTTAATAATAATAAAAAATTTATAAGGTAATAAATAATATTTATAATAATATATTTATAATAAAAACACAAAAAAGAAACAAAAAGAGAATTATTACATAGGGGGATAAGAGTGAAATTAATAAATGGTAGGGGTGTCATTAGCCTCCTCCAATAAAATATATATTATACATTTTTAGTTAATATTATCATTAATTAATTAATACTATAAAGAGTATAAAATAAAAAATAAATGGTAGGAAAAACAATAATGCAAAAAAGACAAACCACAGGGGTGAAGATGTAATTTATTCTATTTTCTAATAAAACAAAAATAGGAAAAAGACAAAAAAAAGTTAGTAAAAGTGAAAACTACAAGAACCAAACTTGATAACGAGTGACAACTATAAAGACAAAAAATAAAATTTACTCTTAAGCAAATAAATAATGGAAAAAATTATTGGATGGATTGAGTCCAGATACGGATCCATAATTTTTTTATACGGTGATACCATATAATATAGACAAAAAATATTTACAAAAACACGGTTTTTATCGGCGTGTCTACATGTTTTTACTAACATTCAATATCGCTCGATGTGTTTTTAGCTAATTCCTCTTTTTCGAGGAATTTTTAAAGTTTTCTGCTTGATTTCGAGGAGTTTTTTAGTTTTTTTCGATTTCGAGAGGCTTTTTCCGTTTTTTTTTTGTTGATATCAAGAGTTTCTTTTTGTTTTTTTAGTTGAATTCTAGAGTTCTTTTTCCTGTTTTTTGGTTGATTTCAAGGTTTTTTTTTGGTTGATTACGATGTATGGTTGCACCTTCTTAAACTTTTGAATATCATATGGTGTCACCTTCAAAAACGACATGGTTGCACCTTTCATAAACGTAAATTTTTAACTTTAACCACAATGGTGATGTCTGATTGGTTTGAGCTTGGCTTCAAAGGTTAAAAGTACCTAGAGGTCTCAGGTTCAAATCCAAGGAGAAACAAAAATCTTCTTGTAGCCACGAAGGTTCAAATGCGATAACTCCGGGGTCATCTACAAAGCAGGTGGTCGTCCTAGAATTAGTCGGCTCGCATAGCGGGTTGGATATCCAGGTTAATAAAAAAATAACTTTTCGACAAAAAGATAATACAGTAGCATGTGCCATCATATGCCCTTCTCTGAGTCCGTCCATGATCGAGGTGTTTAGTTAACTTTTCGTTTTCACAATAAAATAATATCTCTTGTTCGTAACAAATAAGTACGGCTTCAAATTAAAGTTGTCGGTTTCAATTCAAAAGTCATATCATGTATCGCTATATATAATTAGAAACCTTATAAGTATTTAACGTAACAATTTAATTATCGTTTATGACATGACTTATAAGTATTTAACGTAACGATTAAATTTGTCGTTTATAAATAACAAAAAATGTAAGAAACGAGTTGTGTAACAAGCAATTGGCATATAAATATACGAAGTCCGCACACAATGCATTAATGTGAATAGAAAAAAACATACGTATAGATAAGGGCCATGCATATGTGAATAGTATCGGATATTCTATGCCTCATAAAGAAATTTAATATGGAAATTTAGTCTAATTTGGGGGGTAAAATGCATTGGATAATCTAATAAATAAAATATTAACTTTTAATTTATTAATTTCTAAAGAAATTGGGAAAAGGTAAAAATTAGACGTTAATAATCATACTTCTAAAAAGCTCGTCGTGACAGCTGTTATGACGTGCTAAAATCAAGGTTTGTCTTTTAACGATACATTAAGCCTGTGTTGCATGCTGTGATTCGATCTGCGGTTTGTAAGGCGTTCTTTGTTCTTTATACCATTTTAGTCAGCGGCGGACGTTTGATTTTTATTGAGCGGGTGCACTTTGAAGGTGGATCAAAGGTCCGTAAAGTCATTCGATGTCTTTTTAGCATATTTCCATCATTTCAAAAGATTTTTTAAAGTTTTTTTTTATAATTTAGAGGAACATTTTCGATCTCTTTTTATTGATTTTGAGAGATTTTTTTGGTTTTTTGTTGATTCCCCTTATATTTTCTAATATCTCGAGGCACACCTCAAATTTAGCATGTGCAACTTTCATACAAAAAAAAAAATTACTTGCGAAAAACCGCTGAACGGATGTACGAGACCTGGTGGGGCCTACCTAGATCCATCACTAATTTTAGTGTCTTAATACGTAACCTAAATCAAATTGTTCAATATCATCGATTAATTCTGTAATAGTAGATTGCATACGTTCGTATATATGTATATGATATAAATATTTTATAGTTATAAATCACGCCTTAAACAAGGTCCTGGCTCATCATGGCCAACACTTTAAGCTTAACCTTACTGCCACGTTACATCTCATACAATTTAAAACTTTGATAAAACACCATATACCTGATAAAATTATATTCAGACCATTATTTTATTAAATTGGTTTTTCAATTACTATTTGGATAAATATTTCTTGAATATTTAAATGTGTCAAAGTATATATCATGGTATAGGAGGTTTTCTTAGAAAACCTCAAAAGCAAGCGATGTCCATGTTTATTATGAATGTGGACGTTGATTTTTTTACGACATTTATCATGAATACAAACATTCATGATAAATGTTCTGTCCGTATTCATACTAAATAAGAGCACATGACGGTTCTCGATAGTACTAGACGTACTTCTCAATGAAAACGAGGTTCCAGATGGAATATACCCTTTTCGTCATATATCACAGATATTAAATAACTTTTTTCTGAATATTTTTTAGACAATTGTGAAACTTATAGTTGCTAAATTAGTTTACTTTAATCCTTAATATGTTCGTTATTATAATGATTAACAAGATAAAAAGTGAAAATCGACATAATAACGGAACTATTTTTGTATATACTTTTGCCTGATATATATTTTGATCACAATCATTTCTAATCAAATGGCTAGATTTCAATCAAAACGATGTAATTTTGGAAATTATTACAGTTTTTCCGTGGAAATTTTCGTTTAACTTGCTAAATCTAAAACATGACAATCAAGTTAATCATGGATTAGGGTTTTGCTAATAATCTTAAGCATATTTGTAACAACCCGTTTTATATGGATATTTGTAACAAGGGTGGTGCCTGATTGATTTGAGTTTGGCAACAAAGGTCAAAAGTACCAGGAGGTCTCATGTTCAAATCAAATGAGGAATAAAAATCCCCTTGTAGCCACAAAGGCTCAAATGTGGTGACTTCGGGCTATCTGCAAAGCAGGTGGTGGCCCTGTGATTAGTCGGCTCGCATAGTGGGTCGGATATCCATGTTAATAAAAAAAGTAGAATTGTGAGCTCTTTTTCAGCTCTAAATTGTAGGCTAATAATAACTTTCACCATAATTTTAAGTTGAATTATAAATTATTGTGTTAATCTGTCATTTTAGGTTTGTGGTGTTACAGTATCATACTTTCCACGAATAAATAAACTTCAATTCTTTCTTCTACAAAAAAGAACGTAAAAGGAAAGAATTCTTATGGAAGTATGTTATTTAAAGCGATAAGTTTCCATATAAAACACATCAGTGACGTCCTTCTAAGCATTGTATATAATTTAATGCAATTAACCAAGATGCGTATTGTAAAATACAGACTGAACTGACCGCTAATCGACTTAAACCTAATAGATTCGACAAACACCAAAAAAGACTTTGATAACAAATAACTAAATTTACCTATTCACACATAGTCTAGATGTAGATTAGATGGGACAATTATTACGAATTCAAGATATAACTGTAATAATTAATCTGTTAGTTTATTGGATAAATCTTGAAATATATTTATTATATGTTTTGAGATTCAAATTTTGCGAATGCTATCATATTTTAGAAAGACATAATCAGAATACTGAAAAACCTAAAGGTAACTTGATTTATTCATAAGAAAGAAACGTAATTCATAGATTTCATGAACGAGTTTGACAAAAGCAACGTAAACAAGTACATGAATTAAAGAAAGACTTTATGTGAATGTTTGCATTGTGTTGTCGAATCCATGAAGAAATGAAATGAAATGAAAGAGATGCCTTATTGGTTTGAGTTTGAGCTCCAAAGGTCAAAAGTATCTAGAGGTCCCAGGTTCAAATTTAAGAAGAAATAAAATATTTTGTAAATATAATATATTTTTACATATATACCCTTTTAATTTGCATTGTCTAATTGGTTGTTGTTGATGGTAGGATTGTAATTTTGCTCATCTTTCAATAATTTTTTTTCCTTTCCTTTTTCCCCTCATTCGGAAGGAACATTTTAGAAGAAAACTTATCATTTAATTTTCTCTTTTTTCTTATCCTTTCTCTCTTAAAAAATCTCGAGAACACAATTTAATAGTTAGAGATTTGTAACTCAGATGTAATTTTATATGATTTAAAAATAAATTATATGTTAAGCTGTCTTTTTATAGATACAAAAATTAGATAGAGATCTATACATACAAAATTACATTAATTTGGCAAATAAAGCATACCGACAACACTTCAAGATTGAGACTTGCTAACAAGAATTTATTTCATTAAATCTACGAAGACTTCCCGTTTATTATCTCTTTTTTAACACTTAACATTTAACATTTATTTTGCTATTTCAATGTGTACTATTAATTTACTCTCAAAATACTCAAAAGTCATAAAACTTATAGTGAATTACATTTTTGGTCCCATTATTTATGGTTGTTGTTCGGTTTTAATCCTTAAAATTCATAATACATATATATATATATATATATATATACACACACACTGGTGGTTTTTATTTCATACTTTTGTGCTCAAACTAGTCCCTTGAGCCAAGCTGCTAGTCAAATAGTCGTTAAGTCTATCATGTGCGCGTTACTTGAGTGGCAATTTGATTATTTTACAAATCTTCTTCATTTTCATCTCTACAACAAGAATATTCATACCCACCATCGTTGCCACCCCCCACCATTCTGGTGTCCTATCTTCCACCATCCACCAATTACACCCGTCAACATCACAGCTCAAACGCAAAATCAGTCTTTGAAACTCAAATCCAGACAAAAAGTTGTGATAAAAGAATCAATCATATATATAAAAAAGCCAAAATCAAGAGCTACATTTTAAATCCCTAAATTTAAAACCCTAAATTGCACGATCGCCTGAATTTAGATCTAAAGCTACATTTTAAATCCCTAAATTTAAAACCCTAACTCGAATCATTATTAGGATCTAGATCTACGTTAAACTTGAATTTGGATCTCCATCGAACCATCATCTGCTTCGTTTGAATCTAGATCTTTGAATTCGAGTTTGAGACTGTATTCAGATCTTCGAGTTTGTCGTTCGTCATCTTCTAGAGCCTAGATCTTCCGGTTAAACTGAGAAGAACAAGTGGAGGATATATCACCGTAAAGAAATCATGTAAGGTTGAAAGAAGTCACAAATGCAAATTCAAAACGATAAAGTGGCGTGCCATCAACCAATGATTTGGTGTCGGTTGATAGAGAAACGAGGGATGAATCACCAAAGCCACAGGAAGGGGGGGGGGGGTGTCAACGCACATGGAGAGGTTTTATGTAACATTAGTTA
Organism: Cynara cardunculus var. scolymus; assembly: GCF_001531365.2. NCBI lineage: Eukaryota > Viridiplantae > Streptophyta > Magnoliopsida > Asterales > Asteraceae > Cynara > Cynara cardunculus. The sequence goes on from NC_037543.1 coordinate 19,367,334, forward strand.
TTCTATAAATATAAAATATTAACTTATTTACAAAATAAATAAAAATAAATATGAGCAAAATATTAACTTATTTACCAAATTGTGTCTCACATGAGTGGCACATGATGAACTTAACAACTGTTTGACTAACATCGTTAACTCTAGGACTAGTTTGGACTCCGAAATACGAAATAAGAAATTACTGGAATTCTATATGAATTACAAGGACCAAACAAAGAACCAACCATAAAAGAGGGACCAAAATGTAATTCACTCAAATTTATGAGGTGTTGATGACATTTATACTTAATTCTACTTTTCAAATTGGTCCTCTTAATTAAGAAGGTAGGAGATAGACAATAACTACCCAATCATCTAATCTAACTCCCCTCCTACCTACATCAAACTTTTTTATCATAGCTGTATTAATTTTGTATCAGACTAAACCAGTCAATATGTGTATCAACCGTATTAATTATAATTGGTGTCTGGTTGGTACACAATACCAAAAGTTACATACATCGGTAGTATTATGATGTCAATTTATTTAATTATTTAATTGTTACTAGAAGGGTACTCGCACAATCCAGCGAGATATATCTTGATTTTAATATTTTATTTTCTTCATTATTTTAGTCGATATTATAGTATGGTCTTATGTGATTTTGAAAAGCGATTATGTTTTTATTTTTGAATAAAATATAAAATTAAATATATCATAAGAATTTGACAAAAATATATTGATATTAGTATCAAATTAATTATTTAAAATTCATATTTTTTGTGTAATTTTTTAATTCAAT
>NC_037543.1:19368475-19376142 GCF_001531365.2 Cynara cardunculus var. scolymus
ATAAAAAATGGTTTTTAAGAGTTTTTTGTCAAATGCTTTATAATATAGTATAAATAGTATTTTTTATGTATTGAATATTAAAAATGATAATTTTAACCTCGTTTATCTGTCTGAACATTTGAACCCTTACAAGTATTATTTCTTACAATTAAAAACCCTTAAACATCACATATGTACTGAAAACTCAAAACATCACTTGAAGATTTGAACAAAATGAAAAAAAATTCATATAGTAAATTAAAGTTAGTACAATACCACTAACATGTACCAACCGAAAAAAGTTGGTACCAGTTAAACTGGTACCAAACATTTCGTTGGTATACTGTATAAGACAATACATATCAGTTATAATTGATACATAAAAAATTGAGACCATACCCAACTTCACCTCTATTTTTATATATATTTTCTTTCTACTCATTTATATTTTTATAATTAATTAATTTTTTTATACAATTAAACTTTATTATTATTATTATTTTTATTAAGAAGACTTTAAAAAGCTCATTTGGTTGACTTTTGGTCGCTTATCAAATATAAATGATTAAATTTGGAGTTTTGGGGACATGTGATTTATTAATAATTTTGATTTTTCTTTGTATGGTTTAGAAATTACGATTTTTATTTATATGGTTTTATAATTTTATTATTTTTTTTTTAACTAATTTTTATCTTTAAGTACATGAGATCAAAACAATAAAGAATTGTAAACCATAAAGACTGAAAAAACAATAATTATAAATCATAAATATGAAAATAGTAATGAATTACAAGCCATCGGGAAAAAAACCAGAATTTCTAAATCACACTACAACAAAATTAGGCTTACATAAATAATGTATTCTATCTAAAGGCGTTGTAATAAGTTTATAGGACGTCTTTGAACTTCTTAATAAGGTTTTTAGGGCACTTAAACAAAATGTCGCATACCTATTTTATAGGACAATTTTGAGAAAGTATCTTATAAACCCATCTTTTATAGGATATTTAATTTGTGTTTATAGGACATTTTTTCAATAGTGACATATAAAATAGCTAATATGACCTCTTTTTTATATAAAAGTGTCCTAACAAACTTGTTACCACGCCCAAAACATCCTATAAACTTATTACAACGCCTTTAGAGACACTTTATTTTTTGGTTATATAAATTATGTCTTATAAAGTAGTCTATTAAGACACTTATTTATTGGTGACTTCCTATAAATCTAATTTTGTTGTAGTGTCATAGAGAAAAGAAATCGCAATTTTCAACAAACTACAAGGACGAAAGACGTAATTTACTCAATATATATTATATGAAACATGTCATATAGTACGTTTTAAATGTCGATCTTGAAACATAAGATAATGAAGTATTTGATTGCTGAAAAATACAGACTTTGGAGATCGGTAAACTTTTTTTTGATTTCTTTTCTTATGCTTTGTGCGCTATTATGTTTGTAAGGAGCCGTTTACTAAACACTTGCTTGGTAAGTACTTACCGGATAAATTTCCTCATCGGATGAACATGAGAAGGGTCAAGAATCTTACCTGGTAAGAGCGATGAGAATGATGTAGAGTCTTACCCGGTATGTGAGGATGATGACTCTTACCCAGGTAAGCGCTTACCCACTAAATTGTTGTATTCGATGTGTTTTGATATACTAAAAGTCTTACGCGTCAAAATAAATCATAATGTTGACTCCTATCGGTAAGCGCTTACCAGATAAACAATTAGGTAAACGGCCCCTAAGTCTTATTTTAAGTTAAAAAAAAAGTATATCATTTGGAATGATGTTACATAACATTATTTTATATAACTTTTTTGAATGCATATTCAGATACGTTACCTGTGAGCAAGTCCAACCCGTTTATTTGATGAGTTATTTCAGTTATCAAGCTTGTAAAACGTGTTATGTTTTATTATATTAGGTGTAATGGACAAACCATGTATGTTACGCCTAACTCGTGTCCGCTCTAGACCTATAAATGAATCAGCTAGTAAATAATTTCTGCTAAAATATTGGTAGTCCTTGTTTCTAACTTATTTTGTGTTAAAACTTTCGTTATCTGTTTATTAACAAGCTGACACATAATCGTCAATTACTTTAAATGTCTTCTTTTTCCCTGATTGACCAATCGATTATATTTATGAATACGTTGAACTACCAAGCTTTAAATTTCTACCAAACCTTTTGAAAAAAGAACCGTCGTGCAAAAAGCCTATTTCTAGACCATCCTTGTCCAATAATTCTATAGCATCTCGTACTTATGCACGCAGTTACTCGTTTATCGTAAATTAATACGTAAACAAGTAAACACGTATATAATACAGATGATGTATTATCTCAAAGTGTTTTAACTGACTGTTTAATAGGGTCTATGTTTACATATGCTACAAAACATTTGTTAGGAGCCGTTTACCAAACACTTACGGGTAAAATTTAACACTATCATTTACTTACCGGGTAAGATTTTAGTCTAACAAAACAATGTCGTATGCAACAATTTACCCGGTAAGCGCTTACCATCGTAAGAGTCGTCGCCCTCACTTACTGGGTAAGACTCTTGGTCCTTGTCTCGCTCTTGCCGGGTAAGATTCTTGGTCCTTATCATATTCACCCGGCAAGGTAATGTGATTTGGTAAGCGCTTACCCGGTTAAGCGTTTGATAAACGGCCTATTAGTTTTTGTATGACAGTAAGTGTCTTGTAAAAACAGATAAAAAAGGAGAACCGAAAGATAAAAAAGAGGGAGATCGGTGACAGGGGACAACAATGGTGATGGACGGTGGATAAGGATGGGACAGTGAGGGGAGCGATTTTGTCGGGTGTGAGAGAATTGAACGCTGTAAAGTTTGAGAACGATAAAACTGATTTCAGTTTTTTTTTTTTTTAATTTGAAACGTTCCTAGCCAATTACGGTTACTTTTTTGGGTTAAAATGATGTATGCAACCAAAATCTAGAAAATTCAATGGTTTATTTATTAAAAGAACTGATAAAACAGTATTTTCTAAGGACATTTAAACATTTATGACGTTCTATAAAACTGATTTTGTTATAAACTGTTGTTTGTGGTTGGATTTTGATAAGTTGAATATTAGTTGGGTGGGGAAGTAGCCATAGCTTGTTTTAGACCAGACCAGTTGATGAATGTGACCAGGTGGGCCGGTGGGGTGCACCCCTGGGTTAGATTCCACTTGTATATAAACCAAACCCCTTTGCATGCAACTTCCCACAACAAAAACCATCTCTAAAACCTCCCTCTTATTTCTATCTGAGATGCCAATCTTTCCATTTTTAGTAACCCTGATATCTTGCCTATTCCTTCTCATCTCTCCAGGGGTGTTTGGCTACTCCATATCTGAGATTAGATCATGGTGCAGTCAAACACCTCATCCGGAGTCTTGTGAGAGCGTCTTGGCCGGTAAGCCGAACTACGGTCCGCTGAGCCAAAAACCGGACTTCATCAAGGCGTTAGTGAAGGTTACCCTTGAACGAGCTGCAGACGCCGAGTCGAACACTCGTGGGCTCGGTGCGAAATGCCGGAACAACCTCGAAAAGGCCGCATGGAAAGACTGTTTGGAGCTTTACGAAAACACGGTGTGGAGGATCAACATGACGGTCGATCCGAACCGGAAGTGTAGCCAGAACGAGATGCAAACGTGGCTCAGCACAGCCCTCACTAATCTCGAGACGTGTCGGGCTGGGTTCGAGGAGCTCGGCGTTGGCGGCTACTTGTTGCCGCTAATGAAGAATAATGTGTCGGCTTTGATCAGCAACACGTTGGCGATGAACAAAGGCGGATCTCCGCCGGAGACTTACCCGAATGGGTTCCCTAGTTGGGTGAAACCCGGTGATCGGAAGCTCTTACAGTCTTCGAATCCGGGTTCTCAGGCGAACTCCGTGGTGGCTCAAGACGGTTCTGGGAACTATAAGACGATCGGAGCCGCGGTGGCGGCCGCGAAATCGGGCGGTGGGAGGTATGTGATATATGTGAAGGCTGGGACTTATAATGAATATGTGCAGATTGGATCTGGATTGAAGAACTTAATGATAATTGGAGATGGTATTGGGAAAACTATCATAACTGGTAGTAAGAGTGTTGGTGGTGGTTCTACCTCTTTCAATTCAGCCACTTTTGGTAAGCACAATTAAGATTTTACTTTTGGTAAGCACAATTAAGATTTTTTTATTTGACTTAATAGGACGTTCAAAATGTCTAAATGATTAAATATATTGCTTTATAGGACTGAAGTTTATATAATCAAACAGTTGTGTGTCGTATACATAAAAGTGTTATGATACAGTTACGTATTTGGGTGTCTTAATAAGTTTTTTAGAACAGTTTTGAAATAAGGTATTCTTATTAGTGAATTTACCTTCCGATATTTCAGCTGTGGATGGAGATGGATTTATTGGTCGTGGCATCACGATTAGAAACACGGCCGGGCCACAAAACCAACAAGCGGTGGCGTTGCGTAGTGGCTCTGATCTTTCGGTGTTCTACCAATGTAGCTTCGAAGGCTACCAAGATACGCTCTATGCTCTCTCGAACCGACAGTTCTATAGACAATGTGACATTTATGGCACCGTTGATTTCATCTTTGGCAACGCGGCCGTGGTCCTTCAGAGCTGCAACATTTATGCCCGTGACCCTCCTAACAAGACCAACACGTTGACCGCACAAGGGCGGACCGATCCGAACCAGAACACGGGAATATCGATCCATAATTGTCGTGTCACGGGTGTCTCGAGCTTAAGTGGGGTTAAAACGTTTCTCGGGAGACCATGGAAGCAGTATTCAAGGACCGTTTATCTCAAAACGTATCTTGACGGTATCGTGAACCCGGCGGGTTGGATGCCGTGGAGCGGAAATTTCGCGCTCGATACTTTGTATTATGGCGAGTACATGAATACAGGCCCGGGTTCATCAACCGCGAATCGGGTTAATTGGAAAGGGTACCGTGTGATCACTAGTGCGGCGGAGGCCGGAAAGTTCACCGTCGGGAGCTTCATCGCCGGCGGATCTTGGTTGCCGGCGACCGGTGTGGCCTACACTTCTGGCCTTTAATTAATTCCCTCATACAATATATCATCAAATGTTAATGTATTTTGTAATTGATTATTAATTATTACATGTTTAAAGCTCAAGAATAAATAGTTGATTATACACATAATTATTGATGCTTATAAATGATTTAAAAGAAAATATAGCCTTTGTTGCTACATTATTGGAGTATTTATTGATGTATATTTATTTAATAATTATTAAATTAAACTGGGGTTTTGATGATAATTTTTTACTTTTGTGAGAACCGTAAAAATGTATTCAGAACTGTCGATCATTTTTTCGATCCAGCAGGGATGATCACGCATGTTTTGTAGCGGAGGGGTACTTTCGTCATTTGGTTTTTTGCATCCGGACACGATCTATCTTGATGTATAGGAAGGTCAGGGACGTTCCAACTTTTTAGAGGCTCTGTTACATCTAAAACTTTTGATTGCATTGTATAAATGAGATAACAGAGAATATATGTTAAGAACAAAAATGGGCTAAACCTAAAACGATTAACAATCTGAACCAAAACCTAAACCATTAATAATTTGAACCTAAAACCAAACGATTAATAATTTGAACCTAAATAATTCCGACTATAATTTTACATAGGTCAATAAAAAAGACACTAAACACAAGTAAGTTTGGGCCCCAAAATTTCGGGGGTCATGTTCAAAATCTCACATTTAACATGCTAAGGGACGGTCCTGGTGAAGGTATTTGTAGGTCTGTGATGGTTAGTGAAGGTATGTGCACATCAGTGATTTTCATGTTAAAATATGTGTCCCTTAAAACAGTGTCACCGATATTTCACTTAATTATGAAAATGGCATCGCATTATACAGCCTTGTGATAAAAAAAAAATCATTTAGATGGTTGTCCCACGAGAAAGAAAAATTCTCAGATAATCACAAGTCTTTCTCAAACCTGAGGTTTCAAAGTACAAATACAAAAACAGTCGTTTATCATATGAATAATGGATTCGTACTCAAAATTGTACCAAGGATATATAATTGATCGAGGCATAATCTTCTTTATTGATCACTTAATATCTAAATGTTGTCGATTTATTCAGATTACTCATTTATTTTACAAATGACGTACTATATTTTAATTCTTTAATTTTTATTCAGATTATCCATATATTTTACAGATGGCGTACTATATTCTAATTCCTTAAACAAAATCATCAAACTCATTTATTAATGATAAATTGGTAATGGGGTCGCTATGCGGTTTAAGCGGCCTTTTACACTACAAAATAAAGAGGATTCACTGACAGAAAAATTTGTCGGTAGTTCGTCGAGAAAATCCATCACTGGCAGATCTCATCGTCGGATAAAATGTGGCTGGTGACCGTAATTACCGGCGGAATGACAATCACTGACAGAAAAATCCGTCAATAATCCGTCGGTGATTCGCCACAAATCTGTTGAAAGTACTTAATGGAAAAATCCGTCAGTAAAGTCTCTTTATTTTGTAGAGTCGGCGATCTAAAATCGACCGGACTACTTGTATATATAAATATACCCTTTATTTCATATTTTACGGTTTAAAAAACTCTGATGATGCCATTATGAATGTGTAAAAAAAAAGTCATTCAATCCACTTTGAAATGATTAATCGACAGACCATGATCGGATATCCAATTGTAATTGTATTGGACCGGATCAAAATTTTCAACATCCAAATTAGATTTGTTGGTTCTTAGATAGCAATCCAACATCCAATAGAATATAATCGATCTAATCCGATGATCATCCAGTTAATAACGATGTATATTTATTAACATTTTATATCCATTGTTTTTTAAGAATTTTAAAAAAAATATGAATAATTAGTTGCAGTGGTTGACTAATTGGTTGAAAATTTGATCAAAGTATTGAATGAATCCAGTCTGCTCCAACAGATAACCAATAATAATATCCAATGGTTGGAACCGATCCGATCCAATCATCCATTGGATCTGATTGGATCGATAAGAAATCCAACATCCAATAGACGAGTGGATCAAATCAAATCCATCTACTGGATTTCAACCGAAAAAGGCCCCTAACCGCCACTTGCAGTCTAATTTGGGCTTAAACTCATCTAGGCATGAGAATAGGCCCCGACCCGTCAGGGAACCCGGTCCACCCGCCCCGATCGGGGACGGGGATTCCCTGCTAAATCGGGGATGGGGATGGGGACGGGGAGGGGGATCCCCGTTTGTCTCAAACCAGGGATGGGGACGGGGACAGGTATGGTACTCCCCGTCCCGCTCCGTACCTGTTATATATATATTAATTAATAAATTATATATATATATATATATATATATATTATATACTAGAAGCGTACTCGCGCAATGCAGCGAGATACATCATGATTTTAATATTTCATTTTCTTCTTTATCTCAGTCGATATTATAATATGRMTTTATGTGATTTTGAGAAAGCGATAATGTTTTTATTTTTGAATGAAATATATGTTTGAAGATATYATAAAATTTTGACAAAAATATATCGATATTAGTATCAAATTAACTATTTGAAATTCCTAATTTTTTTGTGTAAATTTTTAATTCAATTTTTTTATAATTTAATTTATGTACAATAACGAAATAATTTATATTTGGTTTAATAATA
>NC_037543.1:19377738-19389534 GCF_001531365.2 Cynara cardunculus var. scolymus
TAAAGCCAAAATAATATTTAACTAGGGACATTTAGAATGAATCTAAAATTGTTATTTTTTGGATGTTAATATGTAATATTTTGGATGTCAAGTCAAAATGCAATTACTCGATAAGTTTTGTATATTACTCGATATGGTTTTATATTGCTCAATATCTTTTGGTACATGTGACTTTAAGTTTTTTTGGATTTAATTGAATATTTTTTGGTTTTAGGTTATTAGTTCTTATATGATGTTGTGGTTTTTTTGTATTAAATTATATTAAATTCATTTTAGTTTTAGGTTTATTGAAAATGTTTGAGATTTAAACATGTATGATCTCTCACATATTTAATTTAAAAGAACTTGTATAAACGGAAAAAAATCTCCGTTTCCCCGTTGGGGATGGAGATGTGATTATATTCCCCAGCGGGGATGGAGACGGGGACGATGATAGAGATAAGTAATCGGGGGCGAGGATTTCCCATGCCTTACTCATCAGAGAAAAGCACAACGCCCCTAAACTGACTAAAAAATAAATAAGAAAAACAATGAAATTAAATATTAAATTTATATAAAATATTCAAACTTTTTGGTTAACATAACACCTTTAGTTTGTACAAAATTCGTACGTATAATTAAAAGCAATCATTTAAGACGTCAATGTCTTACTATGTTTATCTTCTCATGAATTGAGTGTTTTTCATATATCATCCAAGTAAATGTTGTCAATATCATTTTTTATTATTTTAATTGATATTATTTTGAAATTTTAATCTATATAATAGTAATTATTTTTAAAATAAGAAAAAGACTTGACGAATGTTCAATATATATAATGGTCATTATTTTCATGATGAGTATTCATCGTGAATAACATGTTTATAATGAATCATACATTCATGATGAATATGCTACAACATTCATGACCAATAGTACGTACATATTCCTTATAATTATGTCATGTGTGGCTTTATGAGTGGTTACTGGGTTCTAATCGATTTTAGGTTCCTAACTGAACCTACCATATACATATACATACTGACATACATACATGCATGCATACATATATACATAGGTGAATTATCGTGTGAGAGCGAGAGTTAAGGTAAGAAGTGTAAGAAGGAATTTGGATCTTGATCACCTTTAATCTTAAACCCACCCATGAAACTGTTGGGTTACGGGATCTCAAGCACAATGGAAAATAAAACCGTAACCCTTCAAAGACCCATACGAACCGGAATAAATCGGGTGTTTCAAAATTATATCTCACGGTTAGAGAGACTTTGGATTTAAGCAACAAACAAGACTTGATGCCTCCACGGTATCCATGCGAACAATCTGAATCTTTTGCCTTCTCGTGATACTAGTCACGGTTTCAAAACTTAGAAAGAAAAGGGAGCATAAGTTGTAGGTGATTTAGAGAGAAAATTGCAAGAGCAAGAATTGCATAAAATGTCATACATTTTATAGTTATGAGAAGTATGGTCTAAAACCACCACGATCCCTACAGCTTACTTGAGTGTAAGACTTTCCAAACACCATCCCTCTCCTTTTAAGACCATCCCTTGCCAACCTACATTATATCCAACATAAAATAATATCTGATTTTTATTTAATTAGATTAAATCAATACAAAAATCAGATATACTAATTAAACAATTTAATTATTGAAACTCCTTATTCTGATATGTTCATAACGTGTGACCTAGTGGGTTTTCGATATGTTGGTAATAAATATAAATATCGTAGTTATATTTTATAAACGATGAATGCTATCTAGCAATACATCATTGTCACCCAAATCTAGGGATGGTGATTTGGCCCGACCCGGTGGGGAACCCGGTTCACCCGACCCGGACGGGGACGGGGATTCCCCGCTAAAACGGGTACCGGGGCCGGGGCCGGGGATCCCTGGTAGAGGCAAACCGGGGCCGGGGCCGGGTATTGTATCCCCCGACCCGCCCCGCACCCGGTATATATATAAATATTAACATTTTGATTATTTGGGCTTATAATTGATATGTGCGGCCTGTTGGACTTATGGACTTGGGCTTTGTAATTGATATGTCCAAATTTCAATCCTCTTCTACTCTTCTTGACTAGAGTCTAGATATGATGTAATTATATTAACACTTGTTTTAAATTTTACATTTCTTTGGATTATTGTTAATTTTACAATTTTATTATTTTTATTAGGCAAGACTAGATATGATGTAATTATGTTGTTATGTTGATCATGCTTAGAAAAAACTTATTAATTTTTATTTGACCGTGTGTTGACCGGGGGTTGACCGGGGTTGACCGAAAGTTGACCGGGGCCGGGGCCGGGGCTGGGGACTGTGTGTATAAACCGGGGCCGGGGCCGGGGCCGGGGATTGCAATCCCCGCCCCATCCCCGTCCCGTTGCCATCCCTACCCAAATAACGAGAATTTGTGATACAACAAATTATTGGTTTGTAGTCAATTTTAGTTTATCCATGTAATTCTTTTGTCGTTGATGTCCAGATTGAACACGAAACATTGAATGTGTCATTCTCGTTATGTCCAATATCTAGTTTATTGATTCCCTAATATACTAATAAAACAGATCATGATATCTTATATCAATATCTCTGAGCATGCATGTATTTTCTTAGTATATATTTATTAAGGGGCTGAGAGACATCACTCCAGTCATAAAAGGAGGGACAAATCTTATCTCGATACATGCTAGTTCTACCATGTGATATATAAAATACCTAATAATCATTATGTCACCAATTTACGGAATGATTAGAATAAATGTTAAAATACGTCACTCACACACAATAAACTCCATGTTCTCAAGTCAAAGAATTACATATACATTAATCACATGAGAAACACTTATGACACTCACATGACATCCAATGCAATGTTCTCATTGCGAGTCACGTCCGATACACAAAATCTCCATCTTGTACCCATATGCAGATTCAATATTTCTATATGAATCTCTACACATACTAGTTATTATCATATTCAACCTTAAAGCCAAAATAATATTTAACTAGGGACATTTAGAATGCATTATTCTAAGATTATTTATTATGAATAATTAAAACACATAATATAATATAAACAAAATAAAATAGGCAATCATCATATGATTGATTTTTGGGCATTCACTAACAGAAACACACTTGATACGGGAATTGATTCGGTGCATCTCGGTGTGTCTCATCCTAATATGCATGCAAAAATGAAGATCATTTATTACGCTTCTCATTTAACTCTCAGTTTCAGTAAAACCCAACCACATATCTATATCTATATCTATATCTATATATATATATACACACTTCACTAAAATATACATCAATCAAACTATTAATATACATATGCAATGCAATAGGATGTACCATAAAAAAATATTAATACAATTATTTGTTACTAAAAGCAAGTCTTAAAATTTTAATTTATAACAGAATAAAAATTATAATCATACACATTTATAGATAAATGTATAAATATTTTATATTGCTTTTATTTATTTATATTTTTTTAAAACAATGTGTGAAAAATTATAAGTCATGATATCTTAAGCCCCCTTAATTGCATCTGTACTACTCAAAGATTTAACTCATATTTCTACAATTTATGATAAAAGAATAAAAAAAGAATCAAATACTTCATATGTAGGGTTGTAAACAAACCGAACGTTCAGCAAACTGTTCGTGAACCGTTCGGCGGGAAGTTCGTTTATGTTCGTTTATTTAATAAATGAACGAACATGAACAANTTTAGTTAAACGAACGAACATGAACAAGAGTCTCGTTCGTTCATTTATGTTCGTGAACGTTCGTTTATTTACGTTCGTTTATATTCATTCGTTTATGTTCGTTTATATATTAAATTTAATATATAATTTTTTTATTTATTTACTTTGAATTCAAATAATATTTATTTATGTTCGTTTATGTTCGTTTAATTTGTTTGTTTATGTTCGTTTAGCCCGTTCGTTTATGTTCATTCGTTTACGTTCGTTTAGCATGTTAACGAACGAACATAAACGAACACGAACACACCTTATTTCTAAACGAACGAACACGAACACAAAGATTTTCGTTCGTTTACCGTTCGTGTTCGTTCGTTTGTTCGGTTAAGTTAAACGAACGAACATGAACAAACATCCGTTCGTGTTCGTTCGGTTCGTTTACAACTCTATTCATATGCATTTAATTAGGACGGTGCTTCTAAACTGAAGTCTTGGACTCTTTTTATAGACACGAAGGTCACTCTTACTTTTGTTGCTCCACTAAATTGGGGCATTTATTCAACAAAAATTCTTAACAAACGATAACTCCTAATATATTAGTGATTTATACTTAGGGGTTGTTTGGCAATTGCTGAATGGTTTGATGCATAATGATTAAGAGACTCTCATGATATAGTGCAAAATGAAATATAATTGTTTGGTAATTATGTACAATGAAATTAGCTTATAGGGCTCTTAATGGTTAAGGGAGATCCAAGATACAAAATCATTCATAGGGTTTTTGAAGCATTAAGAGGCAGACTTTTTTCTTGTCAAACAAGATTCACCTCTTAACGATTTAGAGGTTGCCTCTTAATGGAACTATTAAGAGGTAAAAAACAAACAACCCCTTAATCTTCCATAAATATTTTACTCCTGAAATTTGAGATTGTGTAAATGATTTATAACAAGCGTGCACACACACACACATACATAATCAAGTTCATATGAGAACAACAACTAAATAACATAATAAGAAAACGGTTAGATCACAAGTAATTTTTACACTAAAATTACGTATTAAATCACATATGATTCACACAACATTAGGTGGCGGGACACGTCGCCCATACACCCTCTTATATTGACTGTTAGTATAAAATAACATGTGATTTTGCACAAGATTTGGTTGTTTCCATTAGGGGTGTCCGTGGTCCGCTTTGGACGGTTTAACCCCCAAACCATAATGGATGTTTAGGAAATTTTCCAAACCAAGCGGTTTGGCAGCAAGTAATCAAACCAGTTAAACTGCACCACAAAAAGACGGTCCGGTTTGACTTGGTTCGACCGGTTTTAGCGGTCCAATGGTTTTTTTGAACACCCATGTTTTCGTGTTCTTGTATTTAGTTAGTGTTCTCGTTTGAACCTCCCTCTCCTTGTCTATATATATCGTGTTCTTGTATTTAGTCTCCAGTTATGTTGTCTTTGACATCAGTTGCTCCAATGATTACAGTTTCTTAAGAAAGTTAGGGGCCGTTTACCAAACACTTAACCGGTAAGCGTGTACCGGTAATATTCAACATTATCATTTACTTACCTGGTAAGATTTTAGTTCACGAAAACGACATTGTATGCAACAATTTACCTGGTAAGCGCTTACCATGTTAAGAGTCAATCGTCCTCACTTACCGGATAACACTCTTTTCCTTGGCTTGCTCTTACCAGGTATAGATTCTTGGTCCTTATCGCATTCATCCAGTAAGGTAATGTGAGTCGGTAAGCTCTTACCCAAATAAGAGTTTGGTAAACGGCCCCTTAGCTTGCATAATAATATATATTTCTTAGTGATCTAATTAGAATGCAAAAATAATAATATATCCTTCTTAGTGATCTAATTATAAGGAAAAAATCATAATATTTTTTCATGATACGAAATGCTTGTTTCATTACATGAAAGACTACAATTCCGTCCCTACAAAATTACATTCCATGTTGTTTCACAACGATGTCTAGTTTGGGACTGAAAACAAAGACATTATTAGAAGAGATATTTCATCAAACACTTTATAAGCATGAGATAAACATTGTTAACTAAAAGTTATTTCACACCATGAAAACGATGGATCTAGAAGATGAATGATGCGGATAAGATGCAGTTGGTGGATTCAGACTTTCATTTTGATTGCATACATGTTCTTCATCAGGCATTCAAGTAATTAAATTGCATTTTGGAGTCCAGTTAACTAAATATGAATCATATTTCCTTTGATTCTGATTCTCAGAATTACAGGTTTTCTTCACCATCAGTATGAAATTTTACTTTGGATCAAAGCTCACGAGAAAAATACACCAAACCCTCACAAAAAGCACACACAAAACCTTTATAGTCGTCTCATAGGTCTCCGAAGAACTGGATGGTTTCACGAGAATCCTCCGTATACACACTTACACACACATAGAGGCATTCAGACTGGCAAAGCCAACCTTGATCCAGGGTCATCCTAATTAAGCCCACCCTCAACTTTATAAGAAAATACAATCTATAGCTTAAATCTCACAGTCTCACACTTGTAGATTTGGATCACAATGGCCCTACTGAAAGTTATACCAGTTTCCTAAGAAGTTGTCCTACTTTACCTTCTTTCTCTCACACAAATACACACTCACCTATCATGAACATTTTATGTTGAAGCTTATCAGAAACTACAATTTGTCTACATTATATCTTATTGGCATGCACATATCCTTTTTCTTTTTTTATTAACCTGGATATCCGACCAACGACACCCTTCTGGTGACCCAGTTGTATACACAACGTTCTTGTCACATTGAATATGTTATGATTCAATACGACGTTACAGCAATAACTACGACACATATTATGAATTTACATCGCCCATTTGACTCTAATAATTGAAATTGATGCTTTAATTAACGACCCACAAAGAATCAAAAAAATCAACCTATTGTATAATGACATTACACCATAAACCTGACTGATCATTCAAGAAAAGCAGAACATGCATGAAAAATATAGCGATGTGTACTAATCAAATATTTATTTATAGGCACTGTTCATGTTTATTGAAAGTTTTTGTCGATTACTTTGTGTTTTTGAATATCATTAGTGACCTGTCATTTCATAGATTAGTCGTCTCAAAAAAGAAAATTGAGAACTATTATTGATGCTTTGATTTGGATAAGTTATCATGATCACGTTACTCTACGTTTAAATTAAAAATCCTTAGTTATATGTGTACTGTATAAGCATATAATGATAACGTTACGTTAAAATTTGAAACTCATCAGTTATTTATCTGTGTCATGTTGTAATATAGCGTCTGATTCTTTCTTTTAATATGTGATGCTTCAGGTATAACGATACGAACTGATATCACCATATAAGACGATAAAGACGGAAAAACTTGTTTTGTATCATTTCATTTTGATTTATATGGTTTATATTTCTTCATAAAGTTTTTGTCGGCAACTTTGCTTTATTTGTTTTTTTTAGCGATTATTTCCTTAAAATAAACTTTCAATTCGTAACCGACACCTTAGATTTGTATTAGTTTTGAGGATTTATATTTTAGCAGAATTTATCGTAATAAAGAAAAGGAAAGTGGAAGGTGGGGTTGTGCTGAGTGGTTGGTAGGGAAAGTGGTGGGTCGGATCTTTTTAAGGTCTATATCAAATACAACTTTTTGCAATATAAAAATGGTCGTTGGCGAAGGAGGATTATGGATGGTGAACATATAAGGATCGTAATAAATCTAGACAGGTCATGTGCTAATGTCTTATTAGATCATGGTCGGGACATATAGACCGGTATAGATTAAGAGACACGAAAACCTCTATGATTGAAGCTATTAGTCGTAAGAAAACCAACTTAAACAGTTTTTTGCTTTTATTACACATAATCTATACATTATCATCTGATAACAAGAGAAAGTCTGATCAGATCCCTTATGTCATTAATGTCGTAGTTATATTTCAGATCATTTAAATTCTACCGTTTCTGATTAATTTTAATGAGAGATTTTATGGGAAAGTGATGTTATATCCTTATAAAATTCCTCTTAATGAAAAAAAACCATGGTTTTCTAAAAATCATCATCACTATTTAGGGGCCGTTTACCAAACGCTTACTTAGGTAAGCGCTTACCAATTCATATTACCTCATCGAATGAATATGATAAGGATCAATAATCTTACCTGGTAAGAGCGAGACAAGGACCAAAAGTCTTACCCGGTAAGTGAGAACGACGACTCTTACCATGGTAAGCACTTACCGGGTAAATTGTTGCATGCAATGTCGCTTTGGTGGACTAAATCTTACCCGACAAGTATATAATAGTGTTAAATTTTATTGGTAAACACTTATCGGATAGATAATTTGTAAATGGCCCCTTACTCTTTATATTTATTTATTAAAAAATTTAAAATAAGTTGCACATCATTTACATTTTGTTTTGTTAAAGAAAACTTTTAGGCCCAAGTCTCAAGCCTTCTTAGTCAACCTAGTCCAGGGCCCAGTTGGCCCAAACCCTGTTTATGTACTTTATACTATTTTCTTTAATTACTTTTATTAGTTAAATTATTTTTTATGTATTATTATTGATATTTAAGTATTTTAGTTTTAGATAAAATTAAATTTAAGGTATTTTGTAGGATTCTGATGTACCTTTTATAAACTTTATGCATATGCTCCAAACTTTCTTGGATTTGAGACTGTTTTACTGATTATCAGTATACTTTTAAAACTACAGATAACCTTCATTAACTATATAATATATTAATATTGCATATAGATTATATTCTATTATTTAGGATGTTTAGTACAGGATAGAGGTGATTGCACATTCATATGAGATGATTGGGGTTGCCTTCATTTGTTGGTTATGATATTGAATTGTAAGGTTTTTAAGAATATATATATATATATATATATATATATATATATATATATATAGGGGCCTAATCAAATGATAACTAATTAGTTTGTGGTAACCGTGAGATCCAATCTCAACCACAAATCAATATATAAATTAAAAAAATTATAATTTTGGTAATTTTTAATTAAAATTTTAATGCAAGGACATTTTAGGTAATTTCTCTCCTCTCTCCTATCTCCTCTCTTCTCTCTCCGGCCTCCGTCCTCTGGCCTCCGGCCACTGTCCTCCGGTGATACCACTGTGGTCACACTGTGGTCATTTGTGTGGTCGATCGGATATGTAACACAGTGGTATCACAATAAATCTTATATGTGCTTGAGTATTAATGGTATCACCGGATGACGGTGGCCGGAGGACGGTAGCCGGAAGACGGGGACGGAGAGAGAAGAGAGGAGAGATGAGAGAAAATACCTAAAATGTCATTCCATTAAAATTTTAATTAAAAATTACCAAAATTATAAATTTTCTAATTTATCTATTGATTTGTGGTTAAGATTGGATCTCACGGTTACCACAAACTAGTCAGTTCTCCCTTGAATAGACCCCTATATATATAGACTTGGGATCATGTGAGACCAATGGTTTTTCGTGAGACCCGTAAGACCAATTCTCAACCCTTGGATTAGATTTACAATCGTTAGATCTGAACATTCATAAACGCCACGAGACTTCTCAATAATTACAAAATTTCCATTGTGCAACTTTAGACCATTAGATCATTAACTTATAAAGTTGATCAATGAATATAGATTGGTGTTACGGGTCTCACGAAAAACTCTTGGTCTCACGTGAACCCAACCCTATATATATATATATATATATATATATATATATATATATATATATATAGGAGCCTAATCAAATGAGAACTAATTAGTTTGTGGTAAATGTGAGAACCAATATTAATCACAAATCAATTGATAAATTAGGAAATTTATAATTTTGGCAAWTTTGAATTAAAATTTTAATGCAAGGATATTTTTGTTATTTTAAAACTTTCCTCCCTCCTCTCTTCTCTCTCCGGCCACCGTCCGCCGGTGATACTACAATGGTATCACAATGCATCATATATGTGCTTGGGTATCACATTGATGTCGTTTGTGTGGTCGATCGAAGATGTAACACAGTGATATCACTATGCGTCTTATATATGATTAGGTATCACAATGTATCTTTTGTTTAACAGAGTCAATATTTTTAGGTATCACAGTGGTATCATAGTGGTATCACCGGTGGACGGTGGCCGGAGGCTGGAGAACGGTGGCCAGAGAGAGAAGAGAGGAGAGGGGAGAGTTTTAAAATACCAAAAATATCTTGCATTAAGATTTTAATTTAAAATTACCAAATTTATAAATTTCCTAATTTATCTATTGATTTGTGGTTAATATTGGTTCTCACAGTTACCACAAACAACTCAGTTCTCCCTTGAATATGCCCCTATATATATATATGTGTGTGTGTGTGTGTGTGTGTATGTGTATGTATAGAGAGAGAGGGGGGGGGGGATTTACTTTGCAAACCACGTTATTTGTACAACTCATACAAACTTTAATCATAATTTTTCATTTTGTTCATATTTTTTTTGAATTATGAGAGGTTGATTAATCATTTTTATTGTGGAGGGTGTTAATCATGGATATTATCTTCTTCATTATTTTAATTTTAGAGAAATACATGAAACAATTTTATTAAAATTCCATTAAGTATTATATGAAACAATTTCATAACCATATATGAAACAAATTTATCAAAAAATAGTATTATATGAAACAGTTTCATAACATTAAACAATTTCATGAAATTTTTTCATAAGATTAAACAATGAAATCGACGGATGACGGTGGTTTGCACGGTTTGTACAAATTAGGTGGTTTCATTTGATCGCTCATCTCACATTATTTAGTACAGTTGGATGTGCATGTCCAATGTACGTGCCTGTGTGGCTTATGTATGACAATTGTTGTATCTTTCTATGTGTGACATGAAACGCAAGCGTATGCGATTATTTGTTCGAGCTCGGTATATGATTTTGATTTAAGCTTCTCAGATTCGTTTGGTATTTATTTGACAATAGTTGTTTTGATTTGACAGTTGTTTGAACTTTGACAAGATTTACTATTTGGGTACAATAAATTTGCGTATATTCGTTTTGTTATGGCTTGATTAAGCAAATTAAAATTGTGCTTTTCGGTCCAACTTCTTTTAGATTAAGAGTATCTAGCTATTAAGAGGTTCGTTTCATATTTGTAGGCTTATTATCATTGAGAAGCAAGCTTTGAAAAAAAAGTGTTATCATTCGAGGCAATTGTTAATTTTTTTTAAATGGTGTTTATTATTTAAATATGGTTTAATAACGCTCTGTATGCTTTTGTTGACAGTTTCTTTTAAGTTCGAACGTAACCTCCTTTTCAGTCTCAGGAACAGGGTGCTACAAAACATCTTCAATTACCAGTATGCACATGTTCATACCGTTCAAAAGAAAGGTGACTAGTATGTATGTATATATATGTGCACATATATACATAGGGTTGGGTTCACATGAGACCAGTCTGTTTTCGTGAGACCCGTGAGATCACCTTTTTACATTTGAAACTTCACAGCAAAAACATTGTGAAGGTAAAAAAAATATGAATCTTCACAGCAAAAACACTGTGAAGGTTACCTTTACAGCATTTTACTGTGAAGTTTCAAGTGTAAAAAAATGGTCTCATGGGTCTCACGAAAACAGGTTGGGCTCACATGATCCCAAGTCTATATATATATATATATATATATATCTATATATATATCTATATATATATATATATATATATAGGGGCCTATTCAAGAAAGAACTGACTAGTTTGTGGTAACCGTAAGATCCAATCTCAACCACAAATCAATAGATAAATTAGTAAATTTATAATTTTGGTAATTTTGAATTAAAATTTTAATGCAAGGACATTTTAGGTATTTTTTCTCCTCTCTTCTCTCTCCGTCCTCCGGCCACCATCCTCCGTCCTCCGGCCACCGTCCTCTGGTGATACCACTGTGATACCTAAAAATATTGAGTCTGTTAAACGAAAGACACAGTGTGATACCCGAGCATATATAAGATGCATTGTGATGCCACTGTGTTACATCTTCGATCGACCACACAAACGA
>NC_037543.1:19389923-19396521 GCF_001531365.2 Cynara cardunculus var. scolymus
GGAAGCATTGAAACGAAAGGTTTTGTCATTAAGGTATAACGACCAATGAATGTAATGTTGATCTTTTTGAAAAATGATATGAAAGTCAAGTTATTTGTGATGACTAATCAATGATACTATTCATCGATAAAGTTGGCTTATTCATTGTGAATAACGAATAAGTATCAAACCACAATTAGCCTTTGATAGACTAATCACAATCACATACGCTTTTTTGGTATGATTTATTTGGTCCAAGTTGAAATACAAATTACGTGAATTTCTACATTCATGTATATCATCGATTACTTAAAACATCGGTAATATTTTTTTCAAAATTATCATTCCAACCGAAGTTGTATAAGAGTTTCGGATGCTATTGTTTTCGGGAATTTTAAGCGCGTTTTTGAAGATTCTTTCAATTTACTTTTTAAAAAGGTAAAATAGCACGATCAACGATTGCTCAATAAATACCAACGAAATCTAGAATGAAGATAAGAATACGTCGACGAAAAGATAAGAATTATAAGTAGAGACATCAACGTAAAAATAATGTTATAAGAAATGGTAAATCTCCGTTATTATATCATGTACTTGATATAAATCACAAATACAAATTACTGTTGTTAATTATTGTGATTAAGGAGAGAAATTAACGTTTAAGGATGAATATACCACTCGGAAATTTGTCATTAATTTATCAATAACTAATGGTTTTAACGTTTTATGATTCATTTTTTTAAGTATAAACTTAATTCAGAACATATTACAAATTGAACTTATCAACCATTATTTGCTTTTCATTGATCGTTACTTTTTACCGACTGATTATTTCAACATGAAATTTTTCCATGTATTATGTCAGTGATGAGCAAAATTTGATTTCATAAAATACTACATATTCATCGGAATGAAAAAAAAAACCAAAAAACTAAATAATTTAATAAAAGGGTATCGTAGTATTCGGCCTCTTAGGAGATCAAGAGTTCAAACCTCACCAAAGATGAAGAAGATATATGAGTTTATTTATTGTATTTATCGTATATAAATATTATATACTTAAAAAATAACAATATTATTTCATAAATGGACCAAAACAACAACACAATTAGAAAACTTTTTGTTATTTATTTATTATTCAAAATATAACAAATATTCCATAAAGAATAAGAGCCAAAATTCTTTTACACTAAAGGTACATACAATACAAAGTATAAAGAATACAATGTGACATAATTCACCATGGTATGATGTTGGACTTTTGAGTCACCAACCATTTATTTTATATCGTTAAACATGTAATTAATAATCAATTATCAAAACATATCAATTGTATTTTTATATGTCGAACGAGCGAATTATAGGCCCGAAGTGAACGGTACGTTGGTTGACGGCAACCATGATCCACCGGCGATGAAGTTTCCAACGGTGAACCTTGCTGCCTCAGTGCTGCTAGTGATCACACGGTAACCCTTCCATTTAACCCTGTTGGCGGTTGATGAACCCGGGCCTGTGTTCAGATATTCTCCGTAGTACAAAGTATCAAGCGCAAAATTACCACTCCATGGCATCCAGCCTGCAGGGTCGATTATGCTATCTAGGTTTGATTTCATGAACACGGTTCTCGAATACTGCTTCCATGGCCTACCAAGATACGTCTTAACGCCCCCGACCCCTTTAAGGTCTGACGCGGCCGTGACACGACAATTATGGATCGAGATTCCCGTGTTCTGATTCGGGTCGGTCCGGCCTTGTGCGGTCACAGTGTTGGTCCTGTTGGGAGGCTTACGGGCGTAAATGTTGCAATTCTGAAGCACGACGGCAGCATTGCCAAAAATGAAGTCAACGGTGCCGTATATGTCACATTCTCTATAGAACTGTCTATCAGAGTGGACGTAAAGCGTGTCTTGGTAACCTTCAAAGCTGCACTGGTAGAACACTGAGAGATCAGAGCCGCTTCGCAACGCCACCGCCTGATGGTTTTGTGGGCCCGCCGTGTTTCGAAAAGTGATGCCACGACCAATGAATCCGTCTCCCACCACAGCTAATTAACATGAAACAAAATTTTACGATAAATATCGACATCGGTGTGTAAACGTTACATAGTTTATATTTATAACTACGTCAATATCTTATATTATTTGCGTCAATCGTTTTCATTGTGACAAACTAAACCTTTGAATAGAAAGCATGATAAAAGTCAAACTGAATTTTAGTAGATAACTTGTACAAAAAGAGGTCAAACACTACAACAAAATTGAGTTTATAGGACACCTCCAAATTATAAGCGTCCCAATAGATTGCTTTATAAGACTTAATTTATAGGACCAAAATATAAAACGTCATATCTAAAAGTGTAATAAATTTATATGATACTTTTAGGCGTCTTAACAAGTTTTTTATAACATTCTTAATACAAAGTCTCGTATTAACAATTTTATAGGACACTTTTGAGAAAGCGCCTTATAAACTCATTTTTTTATAGGACAATTTTTCAAATAATGTCGTATAAAGTTGTTAATAGTACGCTTTATATTAGAAGTAGGGGTGCTCAAAAACCCGACTAACCCGATCAACCCAACCCAAACCAACATGAAATAACCTAACCCGAAGCAACCCAATGTCTAATCGAGTTGTAAAATTGTCAAACCGTAAGTATTGAGTTACAATTATTTGAACCCAATCCAACCCGATGAACCCGATATCCTTTTATTTCTTAGATTTAATTTGATTGTTGAAATTCTATTAATATATACATTAGACAATTATACTATCATATATGCTTTTTATATATACATATTTTTAATCTATTCACATCTTTATATAACTCCTTCGTATATATGTTTAGTAACTGTAAACATATATATGTAAATTGAGAAAATTAACTGAATGTGATATATATAAGAAACATGGATAAGTTGTTTCAAATGGTTGATGATGAAAAAAAAATTATAAGTAAAGAAATAACACATTCAATGTTAGAAGAATGTTTTAATGTACCAAAGTATCAACCCGACCAAACCATACGGGTTGGGTTGGATTGCACTTTGATTTGGATTGGATTGGGTTAAGATTTTTTTAAACCGTAAACATTAGATTAGATTGTTAAAATATATTCAACCCTGTCAACCCAACATTACCGCACCTAATTAAAAGTAAACATTAATTGTGCTTACCAACGGTGGCTGATTTAAAGGTGGTGGCACCTCCTCCAACACTTTTGCTTCCGGTGATGATAGTTTTTCCGATACCATCTCCAACCAGCATTATATTCTTCAATTTGGTCCCAATTTCGATATTCTCGTTGTAAGATCCTGCCTTCACATATATCACATACCTTCCGCTGCCGGACCTTTTTCCGGCGGCGGCAACCGCTTCTCCCACCGTCTTATAGTTCCCGGAACCATCTTGAGCCACCACAACGTTCGCCTGAGAACCTGGACTCGAAGATTGTAACAGCTTCCGATCACCGGGTTTCACCCAACTAGGGAACCCATTCGGGTAAGTCTCCGGCGGAGATCCGCCTTTGTTCATCGCCAACGTGTTGCTGATCAAAGCCGACACATTATTCTTCATTAGCGGCAACAAGTAGCCGCCAACGCCGAGCTCCTCGAACCCAGCCCGACACGTCTCGAGATTAGTGAGGGCTGTGCTGAGCCACGTTTGCATCTCGTATTGGCTACACTTTTTACGAGGATCGACCGTCATGTTGAGCCGCTCGACCGTGTTGTCGTAAAGCTCGATGCAATCTTCCCATGCAGCTTTTTCGAGCTTGTTTCGGCATTTCGTGCCGAGCCCTTTAGTATTCGACTCGGCATGTTTGGCTCGATCGAGGGTGATCTTTAGTAACGCTTTTATGAAGTCTGGTTTTTGGGTCACCGGACCGGAATTTTGATTTCCTGCGACCAAGAAATACTCACAAGATTCTGGATGTGGTGTTTGGCTGCACCATGAACTGATCTCCGATTTGGTGTAACCATAAACACCAGAAGAAAGGAAACAAGAAATTAGGGTTGCTAAAAATGGAAAGATGATGATCTTCATAGTTTGCAGGTTTGAGTTGAGATGGTCTTTATGGTTCTTAATTGGGATTCTAATGGAGGGTTTATATAGCAATCGAATCGAACACTATTCATATATGAATCAGCTGATTTGGTCCAAAACGAGCTGTGCCAAGTTTCCTACTTTTCTACAAAAGCTAACGAGTCAGTAATTATATATATTTTTGTAATTATTTAAAAATTAATTATATATTTTAAAATTATTTTTGTATAATTATATATGGAGAGAAAGAAAGAGGTGGTTTCATTTACAAACCTAATCATTAATATAATTTGTATAAATTAATTTCAATCGTTCATTTAATTTAATGGATATTGAGTTTAATGAATATTTCGATTGTTTCATAATATAAAATATCGATAATAATGAATAAATTCTGATTTTTTTCCATAAATATCAAAACAGTATATAAAACTTTATAATTTTTATAAATATTTTAATTAATTGGTCTTTAATTGAATTCATAAATAAAACCAATTATGTATATATTATATTATATTATTTGTAAAGAAAAATGATGCAATAAAATAGACACTTGACTTCTGGCTACAAAACAATATTTATACCAATGACAAAAATAATAATCAATTATCGTTAATCAACGTTTATTTGGGTAAGTGTTTATCAAGTCATTTAATCTTATCGGATAAATATGATAAAGATAAAGAATCTTATCCGGTAAGAACGAGACAAGGACCAATTTTATATAATGTTATAGTTCATCTTAGTTTTTCTTAAACATGGCTTTCAGATAGAGTATTCATTATACCATTATACGAATTAAGCATCTCTAACAACTATGCTAAAATAGAGGTTTTTGTGGTTTTAGAAAATTATTGGCTCCAACAGGTATACTATTAAGTATACTTTATTAATGTGTTGAGTATTTTAATAATACAGTTAATGTTATAATTCTAAAACATAAGTAACAGTTAGAGTTTAATGTAAATTTTTAAAAATACATTTTGACTTTAGATTCTTTATTTCGAAAAAAAATATACTTTAAGCGTTAATCATAATGAATGAACATTGATCATCATAAATATTCATATCATAATAAATAAGCACTAATCATTTACATAAATTAATAAATATTTTAATTAATCGATTTGTATTTTTTGTATTAATTAAAGAGGTTGTAAAACAATTTACCCTTCTTTCTCTAGTCTCTATGTGTGTGGGTATATATAGATGGAGGTTGAAACAAAAAGAGTACCTCCATTTTACGAAAACATCAAAATATACTTATCACATGTGATAATACACGTGAAGAAACATGGTGGTGTGAGGACGACGTGTCATGTGCGACCTAGGTCGCATTAAAGGTCGTATGTGTCTCTAATATAGTATCTTATATATGTGATTATATTATCACATCAAGAACACCCTTATCACATGTGATAATACACGTAAGGGGAGCTTAGTGGTATACGAGCGACTTGGCCCACAACCTAGGTCGCGTCAAAGGTCTTCCGTGTCTAATCTATGAATAAGTATCACATGTGTATCATGTATGATGGAATATATAGTAAAAGGGTATATATATATATATATATATATATATATATGTATGTATGTATATATATATATATATATATATATATGTATATGTATAATTTGATAAGCACTTTCATGAAGGTGTGTGTTTTATTTGTGAGTTATGAATATTTGCAGGAATAAAGCATATTTGATGCATGTGGTAATGAGAATGGAAGGGAAGCACGTAATTTGGTAAAGTCGTGAAAGAATGGTTTTTGAATAAGCTTTTTGCATGGCAACTTTCGTTATGTTCCAGTGGGTTGGTGTCCACGATAACCTTTCATTATCCAATTCAACTCTTCCATACATTCGTCAACCAAGTAACGCCAAAAAACCAAAAACAATATATATATATATATATATATATATATATATATGTATGTATATGTATATATATATATATATATGTATATGTATTTATACTATATTATAAAGCATTTGACAAAAACTCTTAAAAACCATATTTTATGCATGAAGTATTGTTTATTTATGTATATTACTTAAAATTCAAGATTATAAATAATTGTGTATAAGTACAACTTATTAAAGCTTCATGTTTGAATTCGTGTGACTAACTACAGATAAACATAATCAAATAGAGGATAATCATCTTATTTTAAATATAAAAAATATAAAATATAATTAATATATATAATCATTAAGTTTTAACAAAATACTTAATTATTATTTTTAGAAAAATTATATTATTAAACCAAAAAATATAAAAAATGAAATAGAGAAATCCACAAAAAATGATAAATTTTAAATAGTTAGTTTGGTACTAGTATCAATATTTTCTTTCAAATTTTATGATATATTTTCATATTTAAATTTTATTTAAAAATAAAAACATTATCGTTTTCTCAAAACCATATAAAACTGTATTATTTAATCAACTAAGACAAAAAAACGAAATATTAAAATCATGATGTATCTCGCTGTATTGTGCGAGAACAAAAAGGAACGGTTTGTATTTGATCGCTCATCTATGTATATGTATATATATATATATATATAT
>NC_037543.1:19396826-19407074 GCF_001531365.2 Cynara cardunculus var. scolymus
TTGGTTGTACAAATGCAACAGGTTGTATTTGAAACAAACTCTATATGTATATGTATAGAGGACGTTTCAAATGCAACCATCACATTTGTACAACCAATGCAACCCAATCAATTAAGATATTTATGAAAATTATGAGAGTTCATTTATTATAATTTGAACATCTGTAGAAGATGATTAGGGTTCATTAGTTATAATTAATACTTTATATTATGAAACAATCTAAATTTTTATGAAATCACATATTTATCAAATTAAATGGACGGTTGAGATTGAGTTGTACAAATGTAAAGTGTTGCATATATAATAACCCACCTCTATATGTATAAATATGTATGTGTGTGTATATATATATATGTATGTATGTATGTATGCATGTATGTATGTATGTGTGTATATATATGTATATATAGGGTTGAGTTCATCTGAGATAAAGTTGTTTTCATGAAACACGAATTTTACATTTGAAACTTCACAACAAAATATTGTAAACGTAAAAAAAAAAAAGCAGAATTTCACAGTAAAAACATTGTGAAGGTTACCTTCACAATGTTTTGCTGTAAAGATTCAAATGTAAAATCATGTCTCACAAAAACAAACTTGTTTCACATGATCTCATGTTTATATATATAAAAAAATTTCTCTTAATATTATTTTGGATTATTTTTCATTCGTGTCGGTTAAATGCATGAATCTAGTTTATTTTCTATATTTAATAAAAAGATCTTGATTTGATTTGTCACATGCTAACCTATAAGATAGGATTTTCAAATTAAAAAGGTTAAGAAAATCTAATGAATTTTCTTATTTTAAATAATCAAGGTTTTAATAAAATATTTATAGAGTAATTAATTAAAGTTTTTACATTTTGAATGATTAAGGGGTCGTTTACCAAACGCTTACCAAGTCACAATATCTTACCGGATGAATATGGTAAATACCAAGAATCTTACTCGGTAAGAGCGAGACAAGAACCAAAAGTCTTACCCGGTAAGTGAGGACAACGACTCTTACCACGGTAAGTGCTAATTACCAAATAAATTGTTACATACGATGTCGTTTTGGTGGACTAAAATCTTACCCGATAAATAAATAATAGTGTTAAATTTTACCAATAAGAATTTATCGGTAAGTATTTGATAAATAGCCTCTAACTTATTAAGTAACAGTATTAATTCACAAACTAATAGTTAGTTATCAGCTAGTTCCCAAAACTTAATCATAGTAACTTTGAGCTAACATATCATTATCGAACATTAGACGGGGACCAATTACATAGCCAAAAGCAAGTTGAAAGCTATGTATATATCTTTTAAACCTATAAATCGTAGAAAAATGTCAATGATATCGTTATCAGAAAGAATATACGTCCAAAATACAGTATAAATAACTTGTACTTTATGTATTAACAGTTGTACGATACTGATCGAATTCCAAAAAGGAAGTCAAAAGATTAACAGCTCATAATATTGGAATAAAGATGTACCCAAAAAACCGTGGTTTGAAATATTCAAAAACCAGATATTATCAAAAGCTTTACTTTTTATTTTTTGATAATTTTATATGATAAAGGAAATAGTAATTGAAAGGAAAATAAATAAATAATCCATGAAAAATAAAATATAAAAATGAAAAATATAAAGTCTTCAAACATATGATTTAATGGATTAAATTCTTGTTAGCAAGTCTCAATCTTGATGGTGGTGTCAACTTTCTTTTAATTATCAAATTAATGTGATTTTATTAATTTGCTTGTTTTTGTATTTAATTTTGTAGCAATAAAATATCAAATCTGTGATTAAATGTATACTATTACGAGAAAGTTTCAACCATTTAAATAGATCCTACTTGCGAGTTTGTGTTTTCACTTTCATGGCATATTAATAGTTCCATGACGGTTTATATATACATAATATATATAGGTTCAGGTTCAAAAGGAAACTATACAAAATAAAAAAACTCGAAAACATTCTAATAACTATTCATCTGGACTATATGTATATATGTATACAAGTAATTTGTCCGCTATATACACATATGTATACAAGTAGTTGAAAATATTTTCTGGTTTTTGTGCATGTATGTGTATGCACATGTACACATACTAGACAAAATATTTGTATGCATATGTGCATACTGTACAGATGAATGTTAATTAGAGTGTTTCTCACTTAGACACACGTGCACACACACACACACACACACTCTCTCTCTCTCTCATATATATATATATATATATATATATATATATATATATATATATATATAGACACACACACACAAACACACGTACCATATAGGAAGAAGAAAGTAAGGGAGAGAAAAAAGTTATGTCGAAGACCACATTTCCATTTCAAATCGAGAGCTATCAAGCATGCATCATATGTTCATATTCATCATGAATAAAATATATGAATCTTTTAGAACATTCATGATGAATGTCCAGGACACATGGCGTACATACATATATATATTTACATAGACACGCGCACACACATATATATATATATATACACATAAGTTTGATACAAAATGAGTATTTTAGGATGTGCAATCCTTCTTGGATGTCTTAGTAGAGTATTTAACGAGACTTTTAAGTTTTAGAATCAATTAACTCTAAATCTCATACAATGGCGTTACAATAAGTTGTTAGCACGAAATAAGACCACCTACCAAATTACATCACCAAGTTGGATAGTCCAATTGAACAAAAAGAAATAAATTGTAGTATTAATTAGGGGTCGTTTACTAAACATTTACTTGGTAAATGCTTAACGGATAAATTTCCTTATCGGATGAACATGAGAAGGGCCAAGAATCTTACCGGGTAAGAGCAATGAAAAAAATAAAGAGTCTTACCCAGTAAGTAAGGATGGCGACTCTTACCCAGATAAGCACTTACCCAGTAACTTGTTGCATTCGATATGTTTTGATGTACTAAAATCTTACGTATCAAAATAAATTATAATGTTGAATCATATCGGTAAACACTTACCGGGTAAGCATTTAGGTAAACGGCCCCTTAGTCTTTTATGATACTTTTGTGAAAGTTCCTTATGAAAAGGAATATTTTTCAAAAGTGTCCTTAAAAGACCACTAAGATTATATTGTTATATTAAATTGTCCAACTTCGTTAATATAACTTGTTAGATCACGTAATTCATTCTAACAACTTATCGTAACATCGATGTATAGAACTCAAAATTGCTAGTCTTATAAACGAGAATTCAATTAAAGGACTCTATTAGGTCGTCCACGGACAACTAGACATTCTAACAATCTCACTTCCTGTTAAATCGTCTATCTCTAATCATTTACCATGTGTCAATATAGGCTTGTACATTGTTGTCGGCATCCAAAAAGGATGTCAAGTAAAACATATGCAAACACGTTACACAAGATGTCAAATCAATCACATAAAACATCAACTTAAATATATGTCAATGTGCAACACAGATGTCCCTGTTTTACACAGAAACGTATGTACATTAGTTCGACCAAATGTGTCCGACCCATGAGGTTAAAAAGGGTAAAGAAGTCACATGCATGAATCGGTACAAAATCCATCGGTTCAAAAGTCAGTAGGGTTCGTAATTAAAGAATCTTTCCCTTATGGTGTTGTAGAAAAGAAAAGCATTTGAACTTTTACATATATACGAAAGGAATCGTCACTTATCATATACCATCGTGAAACGTTTTTGGTATGAAAAGATCAACATACACAATGATTGTGTTAACAATGAGATTAGAACTCATAGTTATTGATTAAGATTAATTAGTTCAACAACAATCGAATGAAATTTATTATCAAAACCCTAGCTTATTAATTAGTGTTCCACAAATGGAATAAGGGTATTTTGGTCTTTAAAATGTAAGCAGACTATTTAAATGTATGATGGTATTATTGTCTTTAATTAGTTAGTTTAGTTATAATTGATCCTTGAATTTTAGAACTTGTGTATCCTTTTTGGAACAAAAATCATTTAGGAAGGAGAATTTGGTTACTCTCAACGAGCAATCAAGTTATTTTAAGTGTGTATGTATGTATGTATGTATGTATGTATGTATGTATGTATGTATGTATGTATGCATATCTAATTTAAGGAGGTTTACTTTGTAAACTACCTTATTTGTACAAACCGTACAAAGCTCATTCAACCAATTATAATTTTTCATTTTGTTCATTTTTTTGTAATTATGAGAAATTGGTTAATCATTCTTATTGTGAAGGGTATTAATCATGGATATTATCATATTCATTATATTAATTTTAGAGAAATACATGAAACAGTTTCATTAAAATTTCATAAGCACTATATGAAACAGTTTCATAGTCATATATGAGACAACTTCATCAAAAAAATAGATTATATGAAACAATTTCATAAGATTAACAATGAAAGTGACGGATAAAGATGGTTTGCATGGTTTGTACAAATATATGTGGTTTGCATTTAATCGCTCATCTATCTAATTTTTAAAAGAGAAAAACAAAAAGAAAGAAATGCTTTAAAGATAAATAAAAAAAGAAAAACTTGTACTGAAAACTTCTAGTTAATTTCAACATTACAAACGTTGCAAAATGATTCAAGTAAGAAACACAAACAAGTTCCCTCAAGAACAGACTTAGGTGGTATATGTAGTGGTACCGGTCACCATTTCGTTCTTCTATCGTGGTGTAAAAAATTATAAGGTCATGCAAAATGTCAATGTATCAATTTGTTATGTGTCATTGTATATACTTTGAAACTAAAAATGAGGACACAAGTTTTCTTTGTAGAGTTAGTTTGCAAGGCTTTTCTTCTATCCAAGACCCGAGTTTGAATCATTGTCATTTTCTTAGTTTTTAGCTTTTAATTTTAGATTTATTATATTTCTGAAAAAACATTTACAGTAAAATACTTGAACACAGGCCCGCACATATGAAAAGTAATGAACTAACCAACATACCAATGATGATTTTGTGAAAAAAGATCCCAACATTCTTATGCACACATTTCACATGTTGGACGTAGCTGGTGTATTCGGCGGCTCCCTATTCCATGTTATGCATGGTTCCTTGGTAACCTCTAGTTTGATGAGGGGAACCACATAAATGAATCTGCTAATGGTTTCTTATAGTCAAATGGTGCCATATTTGAAAAAAAAAAATCTAGATCTGTCTTTGAGTCTCATCACCTGACTAACAGGTCAAACTTTATACTTATTGATCATAAACTAGTCCAATTTTTTAGTCTACTACATCATTTCTTCGATCAATCAAAAGTTTTCTTACTACGTAATATTCAAGCAGAAATAACGTTGATAGGTATAATATATATCTACATGGTTTTCAACTTTTCAAATTCTTAAAGGGATCGTTTGGTTATAACACATAAATATAATCAATATCTGATAATGAGAAATTTTTTAAAATATATTATGATATTGGTTTGATTGTTCGGAGAAGGTCTTGGTGATATAACAACGTGAATATATAAATTTTTTGAATTATTAATTATTGTAACTAATATATTTATTTTTGAACTAGTCTTATGCAAATGCAACCATTAACATTTGGTTAATTGAAGTTTTGCAATAATACGTTTTTTAAACGTGTAATTGACATTAAAGATATTATAGAAAAAATTAATTTTTTGTAAACTAGAAAAAATCCCCGATTTCCCGATGGGGATCCTCGATCCCCGACTGGGATGGGAATAGAGAAGGAAACTTGTTCCCCAAGTGTGATGGGGGTAGGGAGTAGGGAGCGGGGATGGGGATAGCGATCCCGATATCCCCGACCCCATTGTCATCTCTATTGAGATGGTCGTTCTTGTACAAGACTCAAAAGATGTGTAAAACTCTCTCTAATGGTAATTTCTGAAAGATACTGAATTTTTTGTTTATAAGAATCTCCTATTGAAAATGCTCTAACATATTTTATAATTTGGTTTTAAAAATAAAATAACATTTGTATCCACTTTAACAAACACAAGACCTCCCCTCACCCTCACCCTCACCCTCACCCTCACCCCCGCTGTCGTTGCCCTAACCACCAATGCAAATTAATATTATCATCCTACCACCAAGTTTTTCCACAAAAACCCTGTACAAAATATTGTATACATAACGAGTATTCAAATTCAATAGATGATACATCTCCCCAACATCTCATGTAAGCAAATATAAATTCTTCACCAATTTACCTTCCCCTTATTTCCTAATTGTGCCCGACATGTAATGCAGATTTTAAAATACAAAATAAGGGTTAGACCAGAAGGTATAATGAGAAATCTCTTTTGATTGCTATTACAGGGTGAAAATCACCAAAACAGTTTTAGAAAACTCATATTTGTATAAGTAACAGATAAACAATATTTCATTAAAACAAACTTTTTTGTTGCATCATATAGATGAGACAACTTCATCTTATTGCATCATAACTCATTGAGGTCTCAATCTTATCACATTAAATAAACAAACATTCAAGTTATTACATCCCATATGTATTACACCAATTTATCCCACCACATTAATGCAATAACAAATTTTGTTGTATCTTACAAATAACCTCCTTGTCGCACCTCAAGGATGCGATAACATTTTCTCACATCTCATTGATGCGATAACCGAAACTTGTCGCATCACAAAGATGCGATAATCACCATTTATCGCATCCAACATATGCAATAAACACTCTTGTCGCACTATATAGATGCGATAATACATACTAGTGCGATAAACTCAATATGTTGCATCACACACATGCGATAACCAACACCTCCATTTTACATCCCAATTTCATCACATCATACTATGCGATAAAAATCACACTCATCACATGTTATAGATGCGATAACAGAATCCCATGATCAAAAGATCATCATTTTTTCCATAATATGATTATGTCACCCTTATCCCAACATGCCCAACTTCTTATTATGTCACCCTTATTACAAAGACATCCAACTCCAGATTATGCCACTTCTGTTACAAAGATATACCCATCTCCTGATTATGTCACACTTATTACAAAAAATACTCATCTCTTGATTATGTCACATTTATTACAATCAGATAATAACATCATATCAAAACCCAAAGTTTATGCAAACAATAGCATATAAACATCATGTACCCACACATAAAACTTTACGGTTTTTTCATCCAAAAACATAATAAATGATGTTTTCAAAATAAAACTCATATTAAATTCACAAAGAGAAGACAAACAGCAACAAGTATTCAGATTAAAATCACAGAATCAACTTCTTCTTTCTCCTCTTTCGGTTTCTGTTTCTCAGCTCCAAGAACACACACAGAAAAATGATTTTCTCACCAACTTTCACAATTCCCATGAGATAAAACAAATCTCTCACTATAAACTCACTTAAAATAAGCATAAGACGGTGTGATTAAAACATTTTAATCACATTAACAAAATAAACCCCTCAAGTCTCTGCTTTCAATCGAAAACAACTTAGAACTTTATAACCGATAACTCGGTTATCACAATATATTAATTAATTTAAGTAAATCGGTTAAATTTGTATTTTTTAAATGTAACCATAAGATATTTTTTATATCAGTTAGTTTTAATAAATTACTCAGTTAGTTTTAATAAATTACTCAAACTTATATTTTTATATATATCTTATCATCTAATATATTTTCGGTTATTTAATTTTAAAACTTTATTTAAATTTTCAACTAATTAAACCAAAACAATAATAAAAAATATATTTTATTTGAGCTAAATGATTTCATGGTAATAAAGTTTCTAAAAAGATCAAATATTTTATGATAAAATCTAAGCTTCAAATTTTATTTAATTATTTTGCTCATTGTATTTTGAAGATATATGTTTGTGTCATCAAATATTTGATTAAAAGAAGTGGCCAAAGCCTAAAAAATGAAAGTTCATAGAGAGACCAAATTTGTTATAAAAATGAAAAGTAGATGGACAGACCAAATACGTCATAAAAAATGAAGTTGAAAAAGAGGAACATCATTTTTTTTATTAACCTCTTTGGCCACAAGGAGATTTTTATCCTTCCTTGGATTTGAACCTGGGACCTCCAGATACTTTTGACTTCTAAAATCAAGCTCAAACCAATCAGACACCACTCTTATGATTGAGAAACATCATTACGAAAATTTAATTGATACTATTAATAAAAGGGATCATATCCGTTATAAAAAGTGGTGGATGAATTGTGGGGCTTATAGGTGCCATGGCCCTGCATTTTTGTGTTTGCTTAGCATGATTGATTATATGGGATATTAAAATTTCAATTAAAATTTTGTTTAATTGGGTCCCTTCCCATCCAACTCCAAGCCTTACACACCACCTAACAAAAAATAGATGCCTTAGATCTTAGATTGGTTTGAGTTTAGACTTCAAAGGTTAAAAGTGTTTGATGATTTCAGGTTTAAATCTAAGAAGAAATAAAAATCATCTTATAACCACGGAAGTTCAAATACAATGACTTCGAGCTACTCGCAAAACAGATGGTTTTCATGGGATGAATCTGTTCGTATAACAGGTTGAATATCCAGATTAATAAAAAAAACGCTTAGGTGCAAGAGGACTTGCGATCTCCTAAAACTATTGAGCAATTTTAGTTTCATTTTTCTATTTGTCTCCAACACTTTAGTGATTGAGATTTACTTTTATTGCATTTTTTCGAAGTAATATATATATATATATATATATATATATATATATATTATAAAACATTTGACAAAAACTTTTAAAAACTTTTTTTTATGCATGAAGTACTGTTTATTGATGCATTTTACTTAAAATTCAATATTACAAGTAAATTATGCGTAAATACAACTTATTAAAGCTTCATGTTTGAATTCGTATAACTAACTTTAGATTAACATAATCAAATAAAGGATAAACATCTCATTTTAAATATTAAAAAACTAAAATATAATTAGGATAATCATTGAGTTTTAACAAAATATTTAATTATTATTTTTATAAAAAATTATATTATTAAACCAAAAATAAAAAAAATGAATTAAAAAAATACATTAAAAAGGAGAAATTTTAAATAGTTACTCTGATACTAATATCAATATTTTTTTAAATTTTTTTATGATATCTTTATATTTATATTTTATTCAAAAAACAAAACATTATCACTTTCTAAAACCCACATAAAACTGTATTATAACATCGACTAAGACAAAAAAAACGAAACACTAAAATCGAGATGTATCTCGCATTGTGCGAGTACCCTTCTAGTATATTATAAAGCATTTGACAAAAAATTCTTAAAAACCATTTTTATGCATGAAGTATTGTTTATTGATGCATATTACTTAAAATTCATGATTACAAATAAACTGTGTGTAAGTACAACTTATTAAAGCTTCATGTTTGAATTCGTATAACTAACTGCAGATAAACATAATCAAATAGAGGATAAATATCTCATTTAAATATAAAAAATCTAAAATATAATTAGGATAATCATTGAAATCTAATAGAATTCTTAATTATTATCCTTATAAAAAATTATATTATTAATTTAAAAATAAATTACTTCGTTATTAAATCTAAACTAAATTATAAAAAACAATTGAATTAAATAAATTACACAAAAAACAAGAACTTTTAAATAGTTAATTTGATAATAATATCGATATATTTATCTGCAAAATTTTATGAAATTTTCAAATTTATATTTTATTTAAAACTAAAAATATTATTCATTTTTTAGAACCATATAAACCGTATTATAACATTACTGAGACAGAATAAAATGAACCTTTACAATTAATATATATCTCGTTGTACCCTTCTAATATATATATATATATATATATATATATATATATATATATTATTTGTTTGTGGTTTTTATTTATGATTTGATTAGATATTTTTACAAATTAATTTGTAATTAAAATTATCATTAAAAAATATGCATGAGTATAGGCACAACTATTTTTTAATGGTTATCGACAGTAAAAAGCTATTATTTCCATTTATAGTTTAATTTATAATAATTAATTTGAATTGCGTGGAAAGAATTATAAGTATTTTAATTTCTTAATTATATATGTCAAATTCTAAGTAGTTAAAAATTTGGTCTTAATGGGGCCGAAGGAACACTTTTTGCGTTCAGATATCAACTTATCCACTTATTAATACACAAATTGAAATACGTGTCACATTTGATACCAAATTATAAAATTCTAATTTAAAAGTATTAAAACTTTATATATATATATATATATATATATATATAT
>NC_037543.1:19407505-19425022 GCF_001531365.2 Cynara cardunculus var. scolymus
AATAATTTTAGTAAGATATTTAATTTAAATATTAATTATAGTTCAAAAAATTTATTTATTAATTAGGATATGTGAGGTTGACCAATTTTATTTTTATTCATATTATACGCAATGCTTATTTAAAATTATAAATTGATGTAGATTTTTTCTAAAATTTATTTCACAAATCCGGAATTTATAATATGTATACATCAATTTAAAAAATTCTTTTAATTAACATATTATTTTATTTAATTTTTCTTTACTATCTTGCTTGTATTAATTAATATATTATATTATGAAATATTGTGATTGACTAATTTCTCAAGATGTCATTTTTATTCATTTTACATGCTTATCATTTAGTTTTCGTCAAACATGATTTGTTCACTTGTTAGTTCGCCAAGCATAGCCTATAGTGTTATCATGAATAATTCGTTAAATAGTTGGTTCCTCGATCTTCAATATATTTATGCTTTTCATTTTAACATATCTATCTATATCTATATCCATCCATCTCTCTCTCTCTCTCTCTCTATATATATATATAGAGAGAGAGAGAGAGAGAAGAGATCAAACAAGAATACAGTCAATTAATTTGCGAGAATTGGAGAAGTTCTAAGACCACATGTGATATAATTAAAACACGCAATCACATTTGATACAAACAAGTTGCACTGACCAACCACTTATATAGCGAGCAACATTTCTCCACGACCCGACCCTTGCTCCAGTTGACAAGTCCCCCGTTTTTTGAACAAATGGTATCACATGTGATTTTACTGTACAATTACATGTCAAACCAAAATTTCTTGTCGTTTCATAAATTGAATGTCTTCTCGTTTGATTCTGTTTACATATAATCTCCATTTTGTTTTCACACATAATTGCTTGTTAGATATGAGTTTAAGGTAAGCACGCAAACGAGGTCTCCAAATAGTTGTGTTATGTTTGCATCTTGACCTTTCTTGTATTCCAAAGGGGTTTGGTGCAAATGACAATTGATGGTTTGTTAATTTCAAATATTTGTTAGCAACATCTCTTTGTCAACCTTTTGGCTAAGATTAGACATGTGATTTGTGAACCAAAACTAACAAACAAAAAATGATTAAGAAACCATGAGTTAAAGAAAATAGACTGGTTTGGACGGATTATATAACAGATCGAATTATACGTGTTAAATTTACGAACCCAAAAAAGCTTTTTTAGTTCTAATAATTTACGTTTTCCGTTACAGTTTATTTATCGCAACAACTATACGTTAGGAGTTAAAATAATAATTTATGACATCTTTCAAATTCTTTTGACGGTAAATTGTATCCAAAAAAAAAAAAACCACATGGGTGGTGTCTAATTGGTTTGAGTTTGCTTTCAAATGTCAAAAGTACCAGGAGGTCTCAGGTTCAAATCCAAGGAGAAATAAAAATCTCCTTGTGGGCACGGAAGTTCAAATGGGGTGACTCCGGACTATCTGCAAAGCAGGTGGTCGCCATGAGATTAGTCGGCTCGCATAGCGGGTTGGATATCTAGGTTAATCACAAAAAGTTGTATCAAAATATGACGTCTTTTTTTTTCTAATTTAGGGAACCTACTTTCAAAAGACCCATTCTGAATAATGTACGATGTATTTAATGCAGTTAAAAGAATATAGTATATCTGATACCTTGTTGTAAACAAAAAAAGGTCTCATAAAATGAATCAAAAACATAAATACATTTTGTTTACTATAAAAATAATTAGTATTTATTAATGAATCCGAATAAAGTATAAAATAGGAAGTCAAAAATAGGGCAGAGGGAACACGATCGAGATTCTTGTATGTATGTATATTCAGTTTTAACAACATAAGCTTTTCTTGTAGATGATTCTGTTTATCAAAATAATGTAATCCGTACATATATGTTTATGTTTAACGTGTTTCCAATTGCCTGAAAGAACTTCTTGATGGATCCACATGAGTTCAATTACCGATGTCAATTTGAACCGACAATCTTGCACAACAAACATAATTATGAAAGAGTTTTTGTAATTACCGTAAAGCCGAACAAAATAGTGGACCACCTAAACATGCCAGATGCCTCTCCATTTTATACGCACAAACAGCAGTACATTGTTTTGATACTAGAATATGTCTATTAGTACTGAATCCCATTTTTATTTCAAAGCATGACCTAGTTTACATGGTCTATCAACTTTTATGAGTAGATTATTTAACTTTGAGTTTTTCTGTGGCATTGTTGTGCAAGTTTAGATGTTAATCGTTTTAATAAGAGAAAAATAGTATCAGATGTTTTGATTTTGATTTGAAAAACATACTGTTAAACGCTTCATTTAAAGAAACGTATTACGTGTTTCATAGAATATTGAAAATGGTACTTTATATTTCATATAATTAAGAACATATACTATAAATTTATGAGCAAAACTAAATGTTTTATAATCTTACTAGAAGGGTACTCACACAATGTAGCGAGATACATCTCGATTTTAATGTTGCGTTTTATTTCTTTTTTGGTCTCGGCCGATGTTATAATATGGTTTTATGTAGTTTTGAGAAAACGATAAAGTTTTTATTTTTGAATAAAATATAAATATGAAGATATAAAATATTGAAAAAAAATAATATTGATATTAGTACCAAACTAACTATTTAAAATTTTTTCTTTCTTTGTGTATTTCCTTAATTCATTTTTTTTTATTTTTGGTTTAATAATATATTTTTTATAAATATAATGATCAAGTATTTTATTAGAATTTAATGATTATCCTAATTATATTTGAGATTTTTTGTATTTAAAATGAGATGTTTATTCTTTATTTGATTATATTTATCTGCGTTTAGTTACATAAATTCAAACATGAAGCTTTAATAAGGTGTACTTACGCACAATTTACTCGTAATCTTGAATTGTAAGTAATGTGTATCAATAAACAGTACTTCATGCATAAAATATGGTTTTTAAAAGTTTTTGTCAAATACTTTATAATATAATATAAGCAACAAATCTTTTTGAATTTTTTTTTATTAGTCCTTCCAATTTAAGATTTCTTTTCATAAACATTAGAATTAAATTCATTTTATTTTAAGACAATTTGTGTAATTAAATTGGATGGATAATTAGATGATGATTGTTTTTAGTTGCTATTTACACGTAGTATCTTTTTAAGTAATTACAAAAAATATATGAATATTTGGTTGAATTGATTAATTAATTGGTTTAAAGCAAAATATTAGACGAGTCTAATATATCAGATGCATAACCAATGATAACATCCAATGGATAAAACCAGTCTAATCCAAGCATCCATTGGATTGGATTGGATTGGTTGTCCAATGTAATTAACTAAATTGGATCATATATTAAAATCCAACATCCTGTCAATAATTGGATCAGATCAGGTCCACCTAAATCCATTGGATTTTGAACTGTTGAACTCCCCTAGTTTGAGATATCGTTGTAAACAACAAAAAAATAAGTTTCACAAGATGAACGAAAACAAAATACATTCTATTTTAATACAATATGTATTTGTTTATTATAAATTAACTAATTAATATACATTAAAATGTATCAAAATAAACAAAAAATAAACTTTTTAACGGATTTATGTAAATTCAGTCATTATTATTATTTGAGCTGACAATCTTAAGCGACATACGTGATTAAAGGGACTGAGTTTTCATAATTATATAAAAAAACATAATAGTGGACCAACTATTCCTCCATACTGCCTCTCCAGTTTTTATGCACAAACAACAATTGTCGTTTCGATATAAAAAACGTACATTGGCACCATTTACGACCAAATCTCTTTTTAATTTTCAGTGAGGATCGAACCACAGCCTAGTTTACATGGTCATCAACTTCAATCAGTAGATTTTTTAAATTTAAGTACTTTTTTTATGACATCAAGGTATAAGTTTGTTAATTGTTTCAGTTAAAGCAAACATCATCAGATGAACGTGTTTTATTCTTATTTTTATTTGGGAAAATCTACGTTTTAAAGCTTCAGAAATATATTATGTATTTTATGTAATTAACAAATATATTATGTATTTTATGTAATTAAAAACATGTCCGTATTTGATCCTATCTAACGGCCATTAAAAAATTCCTTTTAAATGAGGGTGCAATTTTTACCAATCAATAAACCATAGAGACCAAAATCATAAAATCAATTTTTATTGGTTAAAAGAAAATATCGACGAAAAACGAAAATTCCCCTCATTTAATGTAATTTTTTAAACGTGTATTAGAGGAAGAGGTTAAATCTGGATGATTTTGCAAATCTTGATGGCTATATCGTAATTTCAAAATTGTAAGGACGAAAAATGGTATTTTCCACAAACCATAGGGACCAAATTTGTAGTTTGCTCTAGAATATTGTAGTAATTTAATTTTCTATTTTTTTTGAAATGTAATTTTCTATTTTGAAAGTGGTACATATTTGAGAAGTAAAGAAATGACTCTAGCCCGTCATACGGTCAACATCGGATTTGATCGGTTAAAATTGCAATGTTGACTGGTCAAAATTTGCAGCTATGCTAAATATAGATGGGGTAGTTTTGTAACTTTTACAAATAGGCGTTAAACGAGTTCGTATGTGAACTCGTGTAATTCACATATGAACGATTTTAACTGATTCACACATGAACCCGTGTGATTCACATATAAACTGATTCACTTATGAATCATGGGTTCATATCTGAATCAATTAAATAATTCAAACGTGAACTGATTAACGGGTTCATATATAAACATATAGTTTATATGTGAATCACACGGGTTCACACATATCAACCTGTTTGCCGCCTATTCATAAAAATTGCTAACCTACCCCTATGTCTTTCGTATAACTTAACCATATGAAGAGCTGAGATCATTTTTTACTTCTCAAATACTTATCACTTCTAAGATGAACATTTTCCTAATTTTCTAATATCGAATAATAATAATCCAACATGTGTATCGTGTTGGTAATAATTAATTCTTATAAATAATTAATCTCGGGATGCTTCAGAATATGTCCAACCTAATTACTAAAAAAATAACAATAAAGATGGTCGATTTATTGAACACTAAAAAACCAACTCCAACCACACACTAAAAAAACACTAAAATCATCTTTGATATAATAATAATAATAATAATAATAATAATAAACATTTTAATATATTAAACTTTTAATATTTCTCTCTCTTTCTCTCTCTCTCTCTCTCTCTATATATATATATATATATATATATACACTATACATTTATAGAAGAGGGGCTTATTCAAGGGAGAACTGAATTGTTTGTGGTAACTGTGAGAACCAATCTCAACCAATCATTTTAACATATTAATTATACAATTAAAATCAAATTAAAAGGGTATGTTAGTCAATTCTTAATTTAAAATTAAATTTTAATTTTTTAAATGCAACCTTTCAAATAAAATAAATTAATATTGATTTACATTCCTAAAATAAAATATTAATATCATTTAGTGAAATAATTTCAAAAAAATAAATCCATTTGTGTAAACATGTTCATTWTTYTGATGAATCACATGAAATCACACATATTTGTTGAAGATTGTATCCATAATATTTAAGAATGTTATTACAATGTATCACACCAATTTGTACTAATGTTGTTAATACATCTGCAGATTTTATGTAGCAGATGTGCTGTTACCACAATGTAGCACAAATTGATTATCACAATGTCCAGTCAAATATTATTACAAAGGCAAAATGTTATCACAATGTATCACACCATTTTCCAACAGATTATGATCAACACTAAATGTA
Source organism: Cynara cardunculus var. scolymus (assembly GCF_001531365.2). Lineage (NCBI taxonomy): Eukaryota > Viridiplantae > Streptophyta > Magnoliopsida > Asterales > Asteraceae > Cynara > Cynara cardunculus. The sequence continues at coordinate 19,413,281 of NC_037543.1, forward strand.
CCACAATGTAGCACAAATTGAGATTATTCTAGGGTTTAAGGCAATCGTCTCCGTCTCAAATACAGGAAAGTATCTTCACTATATTTGGATTCCAATTGAACAAGAATATTAACGTACAAAATGACCATCTTGCCCTTGTTCATATAATGTCATTAAATGACAATAATTTATTTATAGAAATACATTAATTAAGATTCTTTTTTAATCTTACCCATTGATTATTATAATATGTTGTTGAGATTGGTTCTCACAGTTACCACAAACAATTCAGTTCTCATTTGATTAAACCCCTATATATATATATATATATATATATATATACACTATACATTTATAGAAGCCTATTTTATTGAACTCAATATATAGAAGCTAACATTTTTAACTCCATATAAATTTATTGGAGTATGATTCTAAAAACTTAAATTTCATATGAAACAGTCTATTAAGACATCTAGACTTTTTTGCAAGTAAGTACATAATTATATTATTGTTACTCTCAGGGACAGACCAATAGTTGGGCATACGATGGCACGTGCCACCGTATTATTCCTCCGTTGAAGGGTAAAAAAATTTAGGTTCGTGAAATGTGCAATTGTATTACTCTGTTGTGTGCTACCGTATGTATTCGAAACTACAATGAGAACACGTTTTATTTGGTAGAGTTGGTTTGCAAGACTTTTATTCCACCTCATACCTAAGTTCAAATCGTCTTAGTGTCATTTTCTTAGTCAAATAATGCCACCATTTGATTTTTTTTTTGTATATTATATTTATAGTCAAATGGTACCACCATGTAAAAAAATTTCCCTATAATTTTTCTCATAGTCATATGATTTCACCATTTAAAAAAAATTCTATTCCGTCCCAGATTACTGCCATCTTGTCTTTAACAACATAACATGTTGCTCGTGCCACAGCTTCATGTACTAATGAATAAAAACTTAGGGGCCGTTTACCAAAGACTTACCCGATAAGTGTTTACCCGTAAAATTCAACACTATTACTTACTTCCCGAGTAAGATTTTACTCCACGAAAACAGCACCGTATGTAATAATCTACCCAATAAGCTCTTACCATGGTAAGAGTCGTCGTCTTCACTTACCGGGTAAGACTCTTGTTCCTTGTCTCGTTCTTACCGGGTAAGATTTTTGGTCCTTGCGTCATATTCATCCGGTAATGTAATTTGACTTGATAAGCGCTTACCCGGGTAAGCGTTTGGTAAACTGCACCTTAGTGAGAAACTTGGTACTCGACCAACTTAATCCATTGAGTCAAATATATGATTAGATCGTAGCCAATCAAGGCCCATCTGTGCAATGTCCTCTATTAATTAACTAATTTTAAAAAAAATACATTTCTTTTTTATAAATTATACTATTATAACAGTATTATGGACTATCTGGCAGTTACTGAATTGTGTTGTGCTGAATGATTAAGAGGTCATAATGATTAAGAGACTCTCATGATATAATGCAAAACCAAATATAATTGTTTACAACAAAATTAGGACGCTGAATGGTTAAGAGATGCCCAAGATATAAAATCATTCAGAGAGTTTTAGAACCATTAAGAGACAAATTTTTTTTTGTCAAACAAGATTATCTCTTTACGATTCAGACATTGCCTTTTAATTGAACTATTAAGAGGTAAATAATAATTAACTTTAAGATGAGCCCAATTGAATATTTTTTTGTATTATTAAATATCATATATACGTAAATTGTGGGGTTTAATTTCAGTCTATGTACTTGATATAAGTACATGCATTACTTTATATCAATATTGATTAAAAATATATAAGTAATAATTAGATTTTAACCATAAACATGCATATATTAATTAAAATAATTGATAGCATCACAAAATAATAATCATAAAAAATTAATTTGAAATTGTTTAATCTTATAAATATAATTAAATTAATATCTTTTAATAATTTAATAATCACAAATGTTATTTTTAGTTTTTTAACCTTAAAAATATATTTAAGTTTAAAAGTTTTAGAAAATACAATTAAGTTTATAGTGTTAAAAATACATATTTTAGTTATTATATTGTCAACTAAGTGATATAATAGGAATATAAAAGAAAAAAAAATATAAAAATAAAGGAAATAATAGAGAAATATTAAAATGGTTAAAAATAATAAATTAGAAAAACGTAATGTTTAAAACAAAAATATATGTAAAAAATGTTGAAAATGAAAATAAATTACATTGTTTTCTATATTTTTTTTTTTAGTGCAGTGGGGGTATGGAAAATTATTGGGGTGTTTGAGATTGGTTATTAAAATGATTATTAATTTATTGTGGTTTGGTATCAATAATTTAGCGTTTGTATGGAAAAAGAAATATTTATACCGGTGTGGTACTGGTAATAAAGAGTTTTTGATAAGTTACTTTTTTCTAACTTATTAACTTATTCCGGTGTGGTACCAGTAATAAAGAGTTTTTAGTGTTTGGATTGAAAAAAAATATTTATCAGCTTATTACGTTTTGATACTAGTATAAGCTAATACAAACATGTTTTATATAACTCCAGTTTGATACCTCATCAGTTGATAATCACTTTTACAAAAAAAATATAAGTTGTTTTAAATAAGCAATCCCTAACACCCTTTTAAGTAATATATATATATATATAAGCGAAATATCGTGTGAGAATGAAAGATATGATGAGAAACGTAAGAAGTGATCTGAAGTCTGAACCATTAATCACTTTTAATTGAATGTGCACCCATGAATTGCGTTTTATAAGAGAGTTGATCTGATACATCTTGATGCACCTCATTAGTGTTAACATTCAATTAAGATTGATACAAGGGTGAAGATCTATTTTTACACTTTTCACCATAACTTTTTTTTAACCCGGAACTCAACCCCACACACACACACACACACATATATATATATATACACACACACACACACACATATATATATATATACACACACACACACACACATATATATATATATATACACACACACATATATATACATATATATATATACATACATATATATACATACATATATATATATACATACATATACATATATATATACATACATATATATATATATACATACATATATAGAGGAGCGTTCAAATAAATTTGCCTCATTTGTGTAAACCGTGTAAACCAATCTCATCCATCCATTTTCTTGATCAATGACTAAGATTAGTTTACTTTATTTTAGGAAATTAAAAAATAAAAAATATTAAAAATTTATTTTATTTCAATACTAAGGGCAAAATTGGTAAACAAAAATAAACCATTTTATAATGAAACATTTTCACATTGAAACAGTTTCATGAACATTAATTTCATAAAGAACAAAATATAATATGCACGCGTTTCATCATACATTTATTTCATAAAGAACAAAATACATTATGCACCCGTTTCATTTTCATCCTACCAACTAAACGAATCAACTTCAATCACAAAGCAACATGGATCACCATGAAACTAGATCATGAATCATGAATCAATTAGAGCATCAACATTTTCACCATCATGAACCTATTTCATTAACATGTAAAATATGCCTAAAAGAAGCAAATAAACCATTTTACAATGATACCTTTTCACATTGAAACAGTTTCATGAACATGGATGATTTTTTTCCTCCAACCTCAAATCAAGATTTCATTCCATAAGAAGCTAGAATATTCATACCACGTTTCCAGATTCATTAAATAACAAAAAATTAAAATCAAGTTTTTAATATTATAATATAATAAAATTTTTAAATGTTACCATTTATATAATTTCTATTATTAAATTTCCTTATTTAATATTTATTAATAACTTCTTTATTTATCAAAAAATATGGAAAATGACCGAAATACCCTTATTGATTAAATTTAATTATAAAAAAAATAAAATTTTCCTATTGGTCGAAATTGGTTTACAAGATTTCTTAGAATTGCATGTTTTTCATTTGAACCTGCCCCTATATATATTTTCTAGAAAACCTTGTCTTCCAATGGGAAGTCTAGAAAAGTGTTTACTTTTCTATAATATAAAAGAAAAGATGGGGATTTTTTCAAAGAATGCAGTTGCATGGTCTAACTTGGGATCTTAATAAATGAAGAAAGAAAAAAACTTTAATTTCACATCCCTAACTACTTTTTAAAACCAAAAAAACCTTCATTTGTTCAAGGTTTTTTACGTTCTATATAAACTCGGTTTTATTGTAGTGTTTTATTTTAAAAACGTATGCATAATATTTGTTTCTTTTATAGTTTGCCGAACTTAAATCTAAATAAATCAGATATTGTCTTCTAACCAGTAATTCAAACATGAATATTTTCAAATAATAATTAGATTGAATCAAGTTGACAAACCTACTAAATTACGTTAGTGTCCTTATCATATAACCAACTTGGACTTTTGAATTTGTGTCCCATTTTGTATATCAAACTTAGGCACATGATAATGATGGCATCAAAAGTTTATTGTCGACGATTATAATCATCTTCACATGGAACCTGTCTTTAAAGACACTGTTATGAAGGAGAAATTTTTGGCTCATTCAATGGCTGAGCCCGAGATTATACCCAGGGCCTGTATTGTATTTGGTTAAAGTAACATCAGCTCTTTACCAACTGAACTACATGCCAAAAGCAATAGCAAATTATATTATATACGCACTACGACTAATCTATGATTATTGTATGTTTATTTCTTTATGATTCATATAAACAGGAAAATGATAAAATATTTCTTTATATCCAAATATAAAACAGGTTTCAGGTCTGATTCTTCATTCTACTTATGCTAGCTTCAGTCGTTGAGTGAGACAAAAATATGACCTTTTTAGAGACGGGTTTCATATGAAAACAATTGAAATCACTGGTAATCAACTTTTTTTATTTAAATATAAATATATATAAAAAAATAATAACATATTGTCCCACTCATAAGTTAAGAGAATTTTTTTTATTAACCTGGATATCCAACCCGCTATACTAGCCGACTAATCCCAAGACGACCACCTGCTATGCAGATAGCCCGGAGTCACCGCATTTGAACCTCCATGGCCACAAGAGAATTTTTTTTTCCTGCTTGGATTTGAACCTGTGACCTCCTGGTACTTTTGATCTTTGAAACCAAGTTTAAACCAATCAGACACCATCCCTATGGTTTAATTTTTTAATTATAGAAATCAACAATAATAAGTTTTGTCATATTTTAATTGTATAAAAAGATAATTAAGAAAGATTCGAAAATATTCACAATTAAAAGCATGAACATTAGGAAAAGTTTACATTTAAAATATAATGGGGATTTAAACAACATTATAAATCAATAATAATATTTTATGTTTTTGTTTCTCTAATGCTTTAATAATTATTTTTATAAAACAAATTAATACTTTATATTGAGGTGAATAAATGGAAATTATGAAAACATAGTAATAAAATAAATTATGAAAATGTAATGAAATATAGATTTTATATACCATCTTGACAATCATGGGTTTTAGTTTTATGTTTCAGAGTTATTAAAATTAAGAGGTTGATTCAGTAAAGATGGAAAACTAGGAGGGTTGGACTGTAGATGCTAAGTATTTAGAAGCGTAGCAGAGTGTGAATGAATAAAGCTGAAAAGGCTAAACGGTAACTTCTTGTTATATAACATCGAGCTTTATATGAGCTTTAGGTAAGATTTTGGATTTCAAAGTTTTCCTTTGTTTAGTTGAGAGAATAGCATCTTTTGTTCTAGAGAGTAGTTTTAGGGTTTTATTCTATGATACATTACTGACTGAGAAGATGAAATACATTTGGAGTTTATAGTTTTGTACAAAGTTAAACTATGAAGTGGTTCCTTGGCATGAAATTTGTGAAACAAGGGTAAATTAGTAATATGACTTTCAATTGAATGATAGAGGATTATGTGAATATCTCCATGAAGCTACATAGAAGATCTTCTTTGTCTCCATCCCTGATCAATCTTCACAATGTCCATCTCCTTCCCTCCTACACTGTCGCTTCTCTTAGGTTTCATTTAAACCTCTGTTCATCTCGTAGGTCTCCATCTCCGATCAATCTTCACAGTGTCCATCTGTATGATGTGATGAGATTGGGTTTATCACATCTGTGTGATGCGACAAAATAAGTTATCGCATCAAAATGATGCAAGGAAGTGGGTTTATCGCATCAGTGTGATGCGACAAAAAGGTTATGTATGGTGCGAGGAGCGTGTTATCACATATGTATGATACGAGGAGTGGGTTATCGCATCTGTATAGTGTGAGAAGTGTGTTATCGCATATGTATAGTGTGAGAAGTGTGTTATCGCACCAATGGGATGTGACAAGTTTGGTCTATCACATGTGTTTGATGCAACAAAAGGTGTTATCATATATGTTTGATGCGATGAAATGGGTTATCTCATCATTGGGATGCGATGAGATGGGGTTTTCTCATTTATATGATGCGACAAAATAAGGTTTGATGCGATAAATGTTATTTACATATTATCTTTTCAAAAATTGGCTTTCTAAAAGTAGTTTTGGTGACTTTCACCTTGTAATAGCTACAAAGATATTACTCACTAGACCTTACATTCTAACCCTCATTTTGTTTTAAAAAAATGTGCATTACTGGTCGGGCACATTCATAAGGTAAAGAAAAGGGAAAGATGTGAATGGATATGTTATAGCTTAACATCTGTGAATATTGTGAAAGCTGATTTATACATGAACTTGTGAAATTGTTATATTCAAGTCATGTACTTGTGAGCAAAAAGTTTAGAGCTACTTTTATATGTAGCAATGTGTACATTTGGGACCAGTGTGGAATATGGTGGTGCATGGTGTTTGATTCACCTTATGAAACACATATAATTTATGTTCCATTTCATGTGGTGCACATGAAATAATATTATATATATATATATATGTGTGTGTGTGTGTGTGTGTGTGTGTCTATGAAACATTATCATTATCAACCATTAATCTTATAAAAATATAATAATTTTTATTATGATTCAATTGGTGAATATGTGTTTCATTTGGTGAAACTCTGTTATCTAAATGACGATTATATCATTCTCTAATTAAAACAATTTAAAATTAAATATGATTAAAATTAAATTAGGGCTTAGATCAATCTTTACGGTTCTCAACTTTTTTGTAGTTTTTTGAAGGGTATCTCAGGTTATGCTTGGACTAATCCCGACAAATTGTGACTACAAAAACTAGTTATGATAAACTTAGTGTCCACAATTGTTGTATACGTCTGAAATCGAACCCTAGATAGATTAGATATTCCACCACATCTCCCACTGTCACAACTACTACACCACAACCTTTATGGTCAACCTTTTTGTAGTTTCTCATTTGATTACCGTACTGTCTATACACTATTCTTTTACAAGCTTAATTTCTTTTTGTAAGAAGTAAATGAGATGCGTATTGACGTCTTCATTTCTTTTTAAACAATGGATACCATAAAACCCATATAACAAAATCTTAATCCAAGCTTAAAGTAATAAAAAAAAGTTATGTTAATGGATGATAACCTATTAATTTGACCGAATTATTAATGAATTAATAATGATTGTAATTTAAAACACGTGTATTTTATTCAAATAAATTCCGACAAATGAAGTAAATGGTAAAGAGCACTGGTCATTCGATTTGTCTAATCAAATCGTACAAACCAATTTTACACATGATCAATGTTATGAACCAACAACGTAAAATCACATCACCTATCATCATATATTGATATATACATCTAAACTTCTCTCTATATATATAGAGAGAGAGAGAGAGAGATTGGTTCAAATATTAACCAATATTATTGTGTTAACTTTGTTAATCAAGCTCAACCAATGAAAATCCATCTTTTCTTTAGGTTCACATACATCTCATATGTTAATGACAAGGGTAATTAAGTAATTTTATCATTTTGTATAACTCTCATATCATTAATTGGGAGTTATAAAATCTAAAAATCTCATAATTGATGATGATTTAATATTGATCTTGTTTTTCAATTTGTGATTGTTTTTTAAATTTGATTTATCTATCTATAATGTTATTGAATCTATGATTGTTAAATAATTTCTTATAGTAAAGTTTTCGATATCGTCCAAGCTAATATGGATAAACCCATTGGAAAACAGATTGACGACAATGGGAATGAGAAGGTTAAAATGGTTTACGATGACAATTGGACTTCGAGTTCCGGAAGTGAAGACAATGATCAAAGCGTTTGTATTGGTAATGGATTAATATGATATTGCATTCGTTTTAATCGACAGTTCTCACCTTTGACRTATGAACACATCAGAAATCACACAGCCTTAGATGTCGTGATTCATAAGTGTTCATGTATATTCAAGTTACTAGATGTCCATATGAATACATATACACACACAGAACATGTGAAGACGTGTGAGTACGTATGAAAATACACAGCCCTAGATGCCTTGGTTCATATGTGTCCATGTACATACAACAGAGTTGACTCTTGAATATACAAAAGATGTTCATACGGTTCACATGTTGTTCATATGTCTAATCTTTTTTGTTTGATGTGGTTTGAGGATATACACAAGTTGTTCATATGTCTGACAACTCGTGTATCAAAGATAAATTACTTTTTACCTAAATACCCTTTGATATTTTGTTTACATATGTTAATTGAAAATATTAATTTAATAATTAATTTTTAAATATCATTAAATCACAATTGTTTATTATTCAAATTAATAGTCAAGATCGGTTAACAAAGTTAACACGATAATCTTAATTAACATTTGAACCAACCTCTCTCTCTCTCTCTCTCTCTCTCTCTCTCTCTMTATATATATATATATATATATATCCTCCAAACGAGCTGCACTTCTCACACAGTAAATGATGTTAGATTTGTAGATGTCTGAAATTATCATCAAATTCCCGTTAATTATATTTTTATGAGAAAATTTAGGTGGATATAATATTAGTTGGCATTTCCTATGAAGATTTTTCTTAAAAAAAGTTAATGTAACTAAAGAATTAATTTTTGAACAAATTTAGAACGGAATACGTAGTAGTTCGGGATGCACAAAAGACTTGTTATCATAATATAATCCGAGCTCAACCCGAGAAGTAGACCAGAAGGAACAAGTCTTTCAAAGACTAAAAACTAGCACGGTCCGGTCCTCCGTTTTAAAACATACCCATTTCGTTTTTAAAGACATAAAACGGACCAATTCCAAGTAAGATTGAGTAGTTGATCAAATCAATGATCATATTAAGTCCAGTCAACGATGACAGGACATGATATATATTTTTATATTTGACAACTAAAATTTCACTGTCTTATTTAAAAGTAAAAAAAATAATAGTAATCACAAAATGCTTTCATTTACTTTTTTAAGAGCATTTTCAACGGCCATGTTATAATATTTCTATAATGGAGTACAAGAAGTCAAAATTTGTATAAAAAAATACATACAACTCCAACAGCTACTCTTTATTAGCAATTCTAACGTTAATTATATTATTAAAATATTCAGTACAAATTTAATAATCAAGTACCTATTATTTTGAATGTTATGGGAGAGAGATCATAATTTGTTGTATTTTTGTACCAGCCTTGCTTTTTGAATCACAACAACAAAATTGGGTTTATAGGACACCCCCAATCTCTAAGCGTCCCAATAGATCGTTTTATAGGACTTAATTTATAGGACTAATATATAAAGCGTCTTATCTAAAGGTGTTGCAATAAGTTTATATGACGCTTTTGGACGTCTTAACAAGTTTTTTAAGACATTTTTAATATAAAGTGTCGCATTAGCAACTTGATGGGACACTTTTGAGAAAGTGTCCTATAAACTCAATTTTTTATAGGACATTTGTTTTTATAGGACAATTTTTCAAATAGTGTCATATAAAGTTGATAATGTGATGCTTTATAATAAAAGTGTCATATAAAGTTGATAATGTGACACTTTATAATAAAAGTGTCCTAAAAAACTTATTACGACGTCAAAAAACGTCATATAAACTTATTACAACACCTTTAGATATGACATTTTATTTTTTTGGTTCTATAAAGTAAGTCCTATAAAGAGGTCTATTAGGACACTTAAAATTTGTGAGTGTCCTATAAACCCGATTTTGTTGTAGTGAATAAGGTGGCTTTGATCTCTAAATGTATCTTTACCTCATCTAACCACAATTCAACATCTGAATATTTGGATTCCGATAGCACTGGGATATAATAGTTTATCGAACTTTTCGGGTGGACGGGCAATGATGGGCATCGCAGGCTGGAAGGTTGAGTAAGGCCATCTTTCTTCCCTCTCGCTTAACTCTGATGATGACGAGTGACGACCCCCTCTCTTTCTCTCTAACCTTAAGGAAACCTTGGCCTTTCCCAACTTCGATTTTTCTTTTCAAGAACGATTTTTGTCACTCCAAATTGTGTCGTTAATTTATATTTAAAAAGGTGAAAAGGGAAAATTGTCAAACCTTGAAAGTAATTATGAAGTATAAAATATTTAGGCGAATGATTGGTGAAAAACGTAAAAAAATATTTGAACCCTTGATTATTTCTAATCTCATGTCCATTCATGAATTGCGGTTTTTAGGAGAATTGACCCCGGTGCATCTTGATACATCTTATAAGTGTTAACATTCAATTAAGATTAATCCAAGGGTGGAGATATTTTCTTATGTTTCTCACCATAACTTCCCTTCTTATCGGAACCCAACCCATAATAATGTATATATATATGACAAATGCAATAAATAAACTTATATATATGACAAATGCAATAAATAAACTTACGCATCCTCCTCACCTTTGGTTTTGAACTCTTAACCTCTTAGGAGGCCGAAGGCTTCGATACTGCTAGACCCAAGGCCATTTTGCCCTTGAAACTGAGGTTAGGGGATGAGCAATGAATGGTCAAAGTTTGAGTTGCCGGCCTGCCAAAAGGGAAAACATTTGAATTTTAAAATCAATTCTCATCAAAGCTGTTGAGGCCTCAAACTGATGCTCGATTGGAATCCGTTTTTGAATGAGGTTTAAAGACAGAAGGTGGGCCTTCGAGTTGGGAGTACAAAACCCCCCTTTGAATTTGCTAGTATCCATTGAAAAACGACATAAATTTGTAGTGGACTAGGGCTCATTCGAAGAAAAACAACGTTTTAAGGTAAACACTAAAGCAATTACAGTCGTACGTGATATATTTCAGCCGAAAAACCACTGTGGCAGTGGTTCTCGGCTGTGGGGTTAGAAACCCCCCCCCCCCTCCCCCTTTGATACTTAATTACTACTTGGTACTAATAATTTTTTGCAAAAGAAGTGAGGGAAAATGCCCAAAAACGAATCAATTTGAGCCAAATCGGAATAAAAGTATGGATGGGGTTATCGGGTGATTTGGGTCAAGTATGTGTCGGTTCGAGAGCTGCGCTCCCGAGACCCGGGGATTTTGGTGGTGACCGGGTCACTGGATCGCTTTTTGTCCTGGGTCTGGGTCACAGTGATATGGGCTGAAGTCTAGTTGGGAAAGAGATATTTCTTGGGCCAAGCTAATTTGGTTGGACCTATAATTTGAGCCCAAGGGCTTATTTTCTCTTGGATGTATTTAATTTTGATTAAATGGTTATAATAAGAATATAAATAATTAATTAATTTCAGGTTTAAAATCAATACATTAATTTAACTAAAAAATTAATTTTTCTAATTCTTTATTACTATGGAGGTATTTTATTAAATCA
>NC_037543.1:19432532-19438580 GCF_001531365.2 Cynara cardunculus var. scolymus
GTGTATCATGTGCTATTTCATATGATTATTTTCCATCTAATATTCTTACAATATTGATTAATATATTTGTTTTACAATGTTAACATTTTATGCTTGTTTCTGAAACAAAGGTTACAATTTTACAATGTGAACTACATATATATGAAGCAAACATATTGTGAACTACATACATATGAAACAAACACATTGTGAAACATATATACGTTCATCAATCATAAGATATAAGGTTTTAAAAATATTAAACCATATATATATATATATATATATATATATCATTTACAATGCTCGAATATGGTGAATGATTTCATTACCCTTTTCACCTAACAAGACCATTTGTATGTCATTTGCTTTGTCAACATTAATGAGACCGTTTTAAAAGCTTGATAGCTTTTAGGCCTAAAAATAAAATGGAGAAAAAATAGGTTTCAAGAAAAGTTTTATATATGGTCCTCTTTTGCCATTTATAAAATCAACTTGTTTTACAATTCAACGAGTACGGACATAATCTTATATGAAGGGAGCAACAAGAAAAAAGGTTCAATAAATTATCAGATAAATAAATGAATCCAAGAAGGAATAATATATCTGGTTTACAAAATTCCGATTGAGTCGAAGTGATTGGAATGGTCAATTTAGTTGATCAAATTTTATACCGACGTTTGGTTTACATATGAAAAGTAACTGAATTTCTACTATTCATAGATTTGATCATTCTGTTACGAGGGAGAAGAAATTGAATTTTATTTCATCCCTCAACTTTAGAAAGGAAGAAGATAAAACTATCTTTCGTAGATGATGTATATATATATATATATATATATATATATATATATATAGAGAGAGAGAGAGAGAGAGAGAGAAATGTTCATTAAAAAGTGATAAATATTTGGGAATAAAAGAAGTGATGCTAGCTTTTCATCTAGTCAACATTTGCAACATTGACCGTGAAACACAAATAATTTATCGCATGAGTATGCGGAAGATAGATGAGTAGTTTTATAACTTTTACAAATACGTGACAAACAGGTTCATATGTGAACTCATGTGATATACATATGAACTATATGTTCATATGTAAACTCGTTAATTAGTTCATATGTGAATCACAATTATTCATATGTGAACCACCCGGGTTCATATGTGAATCACCCTGGTTTATATGTAAATCAATTAAAATGGTTCATATGTGAATTACATGAGTTTACATATGAATACATAGTTCATATGTGAATCACATAGGTTCATATATGAATCTGTTTGCCACATATTCATAAAGGTTACAAAACTACGATCTTTTTTTTTCACATAGCCACAATATATTTGACCTATTAAAGCCGCAATTATTGATCAGTCAAAGCTGTAATTATTGACCAATCAAAACTGCAATTATTGATCAGTCAAATCCGATCTTGACCGTATGAAGGGCTACGATCACTTGTTTAATTCTCAAATATTTAGCACTTCTTTAAATAACCTTTGACTATATATATATATATATATATATATATATATATATATATATATAGAGAGAGAGAGNTATATATATATATATATATATATATATATATATATATATATAGAGAGAGAGAGAGAGAGAGAGAGAGGAGCAATCAATTGAAAACCACTCAATTTGTAAAAACCGTAAAAACCTCATTCCATCAATCATAATTTTTTATTTTGTTCAGTTTTTTGTAATTATGAGAGGTTGATTAATCATTTTTATTGTGGAGGATTTTAATCATGGATATTATCATCTTCATTATTTTAATTTTAGAGAAATACATGAAACAGTTTCATTAAAATTTCATTAAGTAGTATATGAAACAATTTCATAACCATATATGAAACAACTTCATCAAAAAATTTATTATATGAAACAATTTCACAAAATTAAACAAATTCATGAAAAAATTTCATAAGATTAAACAATGAAATCGACGGATGAGAGTAGTTTTTACTGTTTTTACAAATTGGAGTGGTTTTCATTTGATCGCTCATATATATATATATATATATATATATATATAAAAGAGAGAGAGGGGGGTTGGTTATTATACAATCTATTACATTTGTACAACCAATACAACTCAATCTCAACCGTCCATTTAATTTGATTAATATGTAATTTCATAGAAGTTTTGATTGTTTTCTAATATAAAGTATTAATCATAATTAATGAACCTTTTTATGTGATGTTTCAAGTGTAAAAAGTGTTCTTATGAAAACATGCATGTTGGTCTCTCATGATACCAAGTCATATATATATATGTGTGTGTGTGTGTGTGTGTGTGTGTGTGTGTGTGTGTGTGTGTGTGTGTGTGAACCAAATGACCGGGTTGGGTTCCGATGAGAAGAGAAGTTATGATGAGAAACGTAAAAAGAAATCTCCATCCTTGGATCAATCCCAATTGAATGTCAATACTAATGAGGTACACCTCGATCAATTTCATTCTAAATTGTAACTTATAGATAGACATGAGATTAAAAGTTTATCAAACATTTAGATCTCTTCTTACTTTTTTACCATAACTTTCATTTTCACACAATTTTTCACCTTAACAAACCCCCCTAAATACGTAAATTGTATGGGTTATTTTTGCAATTCTTTTCAGTTTTTATGCATGTTTATATATCATTGTAATATTTTTAGTAATTGTTTTTCATTTTTTTTTAATAACATGCATTAATTAAGCCAACATTCAAAGTTTTAGAAGGTATCACATTAAATTACCTCCACGATTGACCACAAGCATCCAGAACTTGCACCAAAAACCTTGATTCTTCAAAAAGAACAAAGATTTGATCCATTAAAATAATCATACTCTTTAATTTGTTGCCCTAAATAAGCAATTGTACGTTTTAATAGAAACGAGGTGATATCATAACTTCTAAAAATGATGTACTTCAAAACATAAATGTATTAAATATGAATTATGTGAACCATAATGGTGGTATCTGATTCGTTTGAGCTTGGTTCCAAAAGTCAAAAGTACCAGAAGATCTTAAGTTCAAATCCAAAGAGGAATAAAAATCCCTTGTGGCCACGGATGTTCAAATGTGGCGACTCCGAACTATGTGCAAATCAGGTGGTCACTTTGGGATTAGTCGGCTCGCATAGCGGGTTGGATATCCAAGTTAATCAAAAAAAATATGAACTATGTGTCTGGGTTCGAATACATATGCTACCAAAATTTTTGCAGCCATTGAGGTTCACCTACGATGACTTCAAGTCATTCGTGACCGTTCGGGAGATGAGTCAATGTACTTAAGTTGGTCCGAAAACCTATGGTCACCCAAAAAAAGATCTTAAATTTCAACAATCGAAATTGTTCGGGAGATCAGTCGATGTACTTAACCTTGCGGTTAAGGTAACGACTTCGGGCATGGCTAGCTTCCATAGTGTGATGACGTGCGGGTTGAATCCCCGTCGTTCGCCCATCAATAAATGGACCATTTGTTACGGAGATTGAAGACAAATCTAAATCTCGAGGCTTCAAACAAATCTAAACGAATGGATTACGGGTTATAGAACCATTCTTAAAGAAAAATATAATAATTATTATTAATACAATAATAAACAAACATATGATCCGAGTTGCAAATTAACTAATATAAATATGATTATGAAAATTTATATAGTCTTTCATCTTGAACTTCAAAATATTCTCGTTTAAGGAAGAGGGAGGCCTAGCGAGGAGCTAGTTACAAACAGAGTACATGGCATCTACCAGGTTACAAATCCAACTCTCCCAACTAAAAGACTTGCTAAGCCTCGCTCTATATCTAATCCAATCATACGCAGTGAATTGGATATCGCTACAAGCATCCTTTTCAGACTTGTTTTTGCCCCTAAACGTCTTGTGGATCCTTTGAGTCCAGACGGTCCAAAAATAAGCTACCATAATCACCTTGCCCACCTCTCTTCTGCGGCTATCTCCAAACTCGCAGACCACCGACCACATGTCCCGAACCGAATTCACAGTCGCAGGCCACCAGTTCACCCAGGAAGCCAGATGCGCGTTAATGACCTTTGCCGTGGAACAAGTCGCGAAGACATGATCCAGGTTCTCCATCGTTACCAAGCACATCGGGCACTCATCAGAGCTGCAAGCCACTCCTCGTTTCAAAAGATTATCCCTGCTCGCTAACCGATTGTTGAGCGTTCTCCATAAGTGAATATTAGCTTTGCTGGGGATCCACTTAAGCCATTCAGTTTCATGTTCCATAGAAGGAAGCATAACACAGTCAATCAATCTCCTAAGAGATCTAACAGATAATATATTGTTTGCCTCCAGCAACCAAGACCATCCAATCCTATCTGGTGCATCGATCAGAAAACTATTGATATTGATCTCGATATCGCCAAGGTCCTTTTCGATACTTTTGATATTGCTCCAGACAGCTCTTCTGCCTCTGCTATTTCTAGACAAGAATTGCGACGAATTACAAAGTCGCACAACCGCGTTCCAAGTTGCCTGCACTTTCGTACGCTCTCTCCACCACCATTTGGCGAGCATTGCAAGATTTAAGGCGCGTAAACTCCCAATGCCCAACCCACCACTCTTCCTGTCGCTAAGAACCTATTCCCACGCCACCCAGTTAATTTTTTTTCCATCTTCTGTTCCACCCCAGAAAAAACGTCGTCTTATGCTTTCCAAAGTACTGATCACCTTCTTGGAAGCTTTGAACAACGAGAAGTAGTACGTGCCCAGACTGCCCAACACAGATTTACATAGGCATAACCTTCCACCTATGGACAAGTTCCTAGCTTTCCAGGCCGAGAGACGCACCTTAAACTTCTCAATTATGGGCTGCCAGCTTGCCAAGGACGACATATTACCTCCAACTGGGAGACCCAAGTATAAAAATGGAATCGCTTCCTCCTTGCATTTAAGCCAACGGGCCATTCTGGAGATCTCTTCCTTTCTTCCGATAAAATTCAACACTGTCATTTACTTATCCGATAAGATTTTTAATTCACGAAAACGACATTGTATGCAACAATTTACCTGATAAGCGCTTACCATGGTAAGAGTCATCACTCTCACTTACCGCGTAAGACTCTTTTCCTTGCCTCGCTCTTATCGGGTAAGATTCTTGGTCCTTATCATATTCATCTGGCAAGGTAATGTGATTTACTAAGCTCTTATCTAGGTAAGCGTTTGGTAAACGGCCCCTAAATCTCAGAAAATAAAGAAAAACATTTCATCAAAATTACAAGTCAAGATTATGATTTTCCAAGTTGATTTGCAGAGTCAAATCCAAAAAAATTTCGAAATAATTGCATCAACTCAACATCATAATATAAAATGAAAATTAATTAGAAAAAATTGTTTTATTTTTTAGGGAAAAGTCTACATATGGAAACCCATTGGAGTTTTAAGATTTTGATTGACGAAGTCATTGGATAATTTTTATGAACAAATAAATTCTTTGACTTTTAAAAACATGTTATATACATTCTTTTACTCACAATTGGTGAAGGCATATATACAAATCCTTAAAGCAATAAAAAGAAATTAAAAACACAACTTGTTTTCTGTTATTTTTGGAATACTTGTTATGTATAGAGATTCTGTAAAAAAAAAGTTGTTAGCTGTTTGTAATGTAGCTTTTGTAGTTATTGGAACCGAATGTGTAAGTTTTATCTATATCTATACTATCTTATTAAACAAATTTAGCAAAAGTCTTAAAATCTTAAAATACTAAATGACCAAGATACCATTTATACATTTTTTCACCCCCTCCCCTCCTCACATACAGTCACCCCCTCACATACACTCACCCTCTCACAACCGATTTTTTTAAAATTATAATTATAATTTTAAATTTACACTTTATACCTCTATAATTAGTTAATTAATTTAYTTTACGTCATTTACTTTTAAATGTTTCATTTTAAACCTTTATCAAATTAACATACATAATCGTATATCAATTAAAACATRTTTAAAAAATACATTTTTATTTTAACAAGTTACACCATTATAATCGTCTCGTTAATACCTTCAAAATGAGTCCAATATTGAATAGTTTTTTACTTAATTA
>NC_037543.1:19438805-19452317 GCF_001531365.2 Cynara cardunculus var. scolymus
CTAAAACCCATCTTTTTTGGTCTTTTCATGGCTTATGATCTGTCAAATTTGTAGTTTTATTTATTGGTTTTAAGTGTTTATCTTAAAACTCAAGTTTATTGGTTCTTTGTTCTTGGTGTAAATCGAACACATTTGTGGAGTCGTTTAAATATGTTGATTTTAAATATATTTGATTTTAAATTGTCATACAATTTTTTTCATCGATAGTCTGTAATTGTAACCATAACTCTTATTTATTCAAATTGTATTAATATGTAAAGACCAAGTGTAACTTATATCATCGTTAAATCTTATCTTATAAAACCAGTGGAACTTTAAAATCGTTAAAATTCATGGCTTCCGCCGCATTGCGCAGGTACGCAACTAGTATTTCTTGATAAAAATATATGTTCATATACAAATGTGATATTGAAATGTTACAGAATGAGCATGAGAGAGGGCTTATGATGTAGGTTTAGGATAGTTGTTGGGATTTTTTTCTTAAATCTTTACATTTTTACCAGTTATACAAGTAGAGGTTACACTTTCAGATAATAAGGACTCTTTTAATATATTTTAAAATGTCTAATGATTTATTTAACATATTTTAAAATATCCAAAGACTTATTTATTCAAAAATATTGTTTAAAAACTTAACCATTCAAAACATTAAAGTCTATTGGGTTTTTTGGACTTTTACCTTTTTTTTATTTGTATTAACATTAAAAATATAATTACTATAAAAAATATTCAAGATGAAGCTCGTTTTAAAGGTGTTGACGAGACCTTTCTAACAGTGTAATTTGTAAAAGAAAATACGTATTTCTTAATGTATTTTAGCTAATAATGAATTAATTAATATGACAAGAGTATAAAATAAAATTTGAAAAAGAAAGGAAAGTAAATTAAAACCATTAAAATATTCGAAGGATTAAAGGGGTGTTTGAAATTGTTTATAAAAACAACTTATTGACTTATTCCGGTGTGACACCGGTAATAAACACTTTTGAGTGTTTGGATAAATAACTTATACCGGTGTCAAACTGGTATAAAGAGTTTTTGAAGAAGTTAAACCATTTTGACTTATAATAAGTTGATAAATGTTTTAGAAAAACATAATTTGTTTCAAATAAACAATCACAAACACCCCTTAAAAGCATAACTAATTTCCAACCACTATCCTAAAATTTGGCAATCTTACTTTTTCATTTAAACTCCATAAATTTTTTTAATATTTATGGTTTCAACCCAAAACATCTTATGATTTCACCCCAAAAAACTTATAACTTACACTTAATTACTCCACATTTTTATGGTTTGACGGATAACCATACCCCAAAGGTAAGACCGCCTCTGCCCATCACCATAGAACTTATTACGAAAGGTTTATATTTAATATATACTTAATATATAAATATATAGACAGAGGATAAAAGATAAAAGTGAAATCAAAAGTTTATGATATTTTTTGGATTAGCTTGGATCTTTCAACCTGCTATGTGAGCGGACTAATCTCAGGACGAACACCTGCTTTGTAGATAGCCTGAAGTCACCCATTTAAACCTTCATGACCAAAAGGAGATTTGTATTCCTACTTGGATTTGATGATATTTTTATGAGCACATAATTAAAGAAGACGTTTTATAAAAAAAACGTTGTAATATTAATTACTATACAATTATGAAAAATCGATTCGATAGTATTTGAAAATATTTTGCAAGTAATAATAGTTGCATGCAAAGTGACAAATAGATGGACAATTACGACTGTATTTAACCCCTCCTGATGCTATTATCACTGACTACGCTGTGTCTTTTGTGTATATTATAGTGGTGGATGAAGACACAGATCGAGGCCATTTGAGTCGTCAAATCAAGAAATGGTTTTTCTTTAATTAATATTGCTTTTTTTATTTTTGCTGTCCTACTTGAAGCCTTCATATCTGATCCTCATGGGGTACAAATGTTTCTGCAAAAGGTGTTTCAGGGTGGGGTTTTTTCTTGCATTCTTGCATTCCTTTTTCTCTCATCATCAATAATTCACAAACCCTTTATTCATTATGAATCATTACTTCTCTTCTTTGTAAAAACGAATGAATTCAAGTTTATATATATATATATATATATATATATATATATATATATATATATATATATATATCGTGGTAAACAAGAAGGTGTTAAGATCGAATGGCAAGACTTTGGTTTCTTTGATGTCGTTGAAGTCTTTCGAATAGAAACAAAAGAGACATTTATGTCGCAACGTATCAAAACTTGATATTGTCGTTGTCGATAACATCACAAATAAAGATGTGGGGAGGAGCAATCGACCCCCCCCCCTCTCTCTCTCTATATATATATATATATACACACATACATAAACTTGGGATCACGTAAGACCAGTCTGTTTTCGTGAGACCCATGGGACCACTTTTTTACACTTGAAACTTCATAGCAAAACGCTGTGAAGGTAACTTTCACAGTGTTTTTGCTGTGAATGTTCGGCCTTTTTTTACCTTCACATCGTTTTGTTGTGAAGTTTCAAGTGAAAAAAGTGGTATCACGAGTCTCATGAAAACATGTTGGTCTCACATAAACTCAATCCTAAACACACACACACACACACACATATATATATATATATATAGGGGAGCGATCAAATGCAAACCACTCAATTTGTACAAACCGTGCAAACCGCATTCAACCAATCATAATTTTTCATTTTGTTTATTTTTTTGTAATTATGAGAGGTTGATTAATCATTTTTATTGTGGAGGGTGTTAATCATAGATATTATCATCTTCATAATTTTAATTTTAGAGAAATACATGAAACAGTTTCATTAATGTTAGAGAAATACATGAAACAGTTTCATTAAGTATTATATGAAACAATTTCACAACCATATATGAAACAACTTCATCAAAAAAAGTATTATATGAAACAATTTCACAAGATTAAACAATTTCATGAAAAAATTTCATAAGATTAAACAATGAAATCGACAGATGAAGGTGGTTTGCACGGTTTACACAAATGAAGGCGGTTTTCATATGATCACTCCTCTATATATATATATATATATATATATATATATATATATATGTGTGTGTGTGTGTGTGTGTGTGTGTCTGTGTGTAAGATTAGGATAAAGTCTTTTACATTATTGCTACTATTAGAATACAAGGACATCCTTTCTCCAAACATGTTATCCGTTCGGCAAACGGGAGATGTTTTAGATTGTGTCAACTCAAAATCAAGACAACGCATGATTTAGGGTTTTCCAGTACTTAAAGGGAAAGCATATAAGACAACGAAGATTTTAAAAGCTTTTATGACATACAAAAAAAATTGACACTTCTGAACTGCAAATTGGTGGTCATTTCGATGGAAGTTGAACCAATTTATGGCTGCAATTCAATGCTTTGTACTCGCCGGCAAAGGGAAGAAGATAAAAAATAAATTAAGTAATCGACTTTTTTAAAATACTTGTAATTGCCATTTGGTTTTTCCTTATAAACTAACCCTAATTTATGTAAAAATGTTATAGTTTGCAAAAATAAACAAATTTATGGGCCGTTTACCAAACACTTAATTATCAGGGTAAGTGCTTACTAAGTCAAATTACCTTATCGGAGGAAGGGAAGCAACGCATGACAACAAGCAACCAAGGCGTTCGAGTAGGATTACGGTGGCCTCGATGTGGCGACGATTACATGTCATCTGAAAGTTGTTTTAATTATTTGGATTTGTCATCGTAAGTATTAGAGTATGAGATGAGTATAATTTTGCTATTAGTTAGGATTTAGAGTTGGCATAGGAGACCAGTAGCTTGTAGTATTTAAGGTAACGTTTATTGATATTGTTATCAAGAAGCTCTCTTCTTCTTCCTTTAAATTATTTGCACGTCTCTGAAGCTTGCACGCGCTTGAAGAGTGTGGGTAGAATACCTGAAAGACCATAGGATCAATTGATATGATCTTTCGGGTATTCTACCCTCACTCTTCGAGCTAGTGTATAACAACCACAATCCCAAACTAGACATAACATAACTTTTGTCCTACCGGCAAGTACAAATACTGAATTTAGGTCAATAATCTCAAATTCAGCTCATGAGTTGCAGCAGAAAGATATAACACTACTGCTGAGTTTATTACAAATACCTGGTTAAGTCTAAAATGACTATCTAACAAGGAGAAAAAATTGTTACACTTCCGGCCTGGAAACTCACACATTCCTCTTGTCCTTGCTAGAGCTCTCAACATGATACTTCTTTGAAAAAGGTTTTTAGTTTTTATAAAAGCGAGATTTAAACCAAAGGTCTAGTGAATTCCTTATAATACAATACTTCCCTAACACACGTCAGCAATGGTTGCACGCACTTATGGTCACGCACACTTGTGACCAAACAACTGGGCTACACACTTTCCCTTAACATTAACTGCATAAAACGAATTCATGTGCTCTATTCAGGTATACACCTCCTACTGACCAAGACATCATTACACACAGCTACATAAAGAACACACACTTTATAATAATCAATTCTGGGATATGAAAGCCCACGACATGGATTCAAGATATTAAACAATTGCGACATGGATGGCAAGTGATCATCTGCCAAAAATATAGTAAGAGGAAACTCATCAAAATATTCAAGCCTATGTTCACACCCTTAGGCTAGGATAGTGTAACACACTCAAATCTGGAAGAGCGACTAATCTAAAAAAGTCGACAAAACATCAATTAAAGGATAATTTTATTTCGACAAATCAATATTAGATTATCTGAATAAACAATTTTAGGTTTAACTTCAACAAAATGATAAACCAACCGTTACAAAAGGTCTAGTGTCACTAAAAATCCAAATACAGTCGCCATTCCAAAATACATAAGACATCCCCAAATAGCAAAATATTTCTCATGCATCTAATTAGCACTCAACTCTTCACCGTGTCGCTAGAACCATTCCCCAACAAGAACCTAATGCATATGTCGACAAATAAAAAGGATTAGGATAACGCCTGGTGAGTTTAAGCAGTGTTCATCATAATTATAATATGGTAAAACTGAAAAATTGTTTATTTAAATAATAATTTCTCAAATGAAATGTATATATCATAAAATAAAACCTTTTCATAAAACCATCCTTTTCGTGACAAAAACCCCAAACCAAAACACCTGTTCACATAAATACTCAAAATACAATAATGACTCAAAACATGAATAAAGCTCAATATTCAAATATTGAAACTTGGATACAACTCTATTATCCAAAACATCAATGAGTGGGTAAGGTTCAATACCCAAAAAACCATAAATAATGGATACACTCCATGCCCATAACAACACCGAAAACATGCATAATACATTATCCAGAAATAACACATTTGGAAGAACAGCCTGTTCCAGCTTAATATCATCAAGAATTCCTGACTATTGCTCGACGGGAGAATCCAGGCTATTCAAGAAGAATCACAACAATTCCTCAATCCTAACGAAGTAGTTCCTCTGGAATCCAATGAACAACAACGATTACTTAGGATCAGCTTGCGAATTTGTGGCACCGTAGTAAAATCATTACCAATGGCGTGCAGTGCTCCTATTCTATATTTTGTAGATTTTAATTATATATGATGAAAAGAGGATATATTTTTGGATACGGTTGAGACCCGTACCCATAAAATTTGGCGAACATAAAAGTAAGCCACATATCTATGTTAATGAAGTCCACTGCATATCACACGGTTATAAAGTTTAACCACTCATGACCTATGACTCTACTACTACGCTGATTCGAGATATACTCATTCACTAGAAATTATGACCTCTATGGTCTTACAGTCATCAAGTTCAACCACCTACAGTTTATAGCTTGAGTCCTCCTTTAATGCTCACACGGTCATCAGGTTCAACCACCTACAGTCTATACCTTGAGTCCTTCGTTGATCCTAAATATTTCTAGCTACATTACAAGGATAATGATCCTTTTTTTAAACCAATAAATTGACTCCTATATCTACGAATCCGTCGCAGTACATTCTACGTTACATGACCCAAGTTGAATTACCAAACACTCAAAAGCTTGTAACTTTCAAATAAATATGTCATAATTACATATAAATCCAAAATCCCGACATTAAGCAAAATTAAAAGGAATAAATATCCCCGAAGACTCATTTAAGTCAAAACCGAGCCAATAGCTCAACAACACGATTGATTGTATAATAAAAGTCTCCATAAGCGATAAAACGTATTTAACCAATGTATATGCAAATAGATGTGATAGGTGTCGAGAGTCCAGCAAATAATAAGTGAATAAGTTATGCCTATTACTCTAATTGCACAATAACTTGTGATAGCAATAATAGAGTCGTCTCCTCAGGGATTCAGTGTTAATCGTGAGTCCAAGACGAATTAAGCTAAGTATTCAAAATAATTTGTGCTTTAAACAATAATAAGAAGAATTCTAGTAGTAAGCAAACACTTTTCATTGGACAATATACCATAGACATGTATATAAAATGATATTCATGCTAACTAAAAATGGCTCAAACATTGACATGCATCAATGTTCTGTTCATCAAAAAAAAGTTGACTGGCGCTAGAAGCTCAATGCCTAGTCTCTAACTAGCTAATTAAAACCAGTTACGAACTTGGCAACAATTGCTAACTGCATTATAATCAAGCAAACACAATTTCTAGTTAATATTTGAACGCCACATATGAATACTAGAGAATGCAAACTTATAATACTAAACAATCAACTAAACTGACGTTAGATGTATTGTTTGCTATTTTAATGAAACAAAGAACAAATATGAATTCCTCGTTTCAATTAACAAATCAAAATCAAGTTGAACAAAATAGGGGTTCCTTCCTAAATTGAAAACTGGATAAAGATTTAACACTAGAATCAAAGTTCGCATAAATGAGTTGACAATGAAATTGAAATCAATCAAGTCTTAACACCATCCAAATGGTTACTTCTTACTACTAGAACGAAGGAATTTAGTACTCGTATCTAACTGTTGAAACCAAAATACTTTCAAAATGATTGTAGATAAGAAATAGGTGAAGAACCCTAAGACTTTACTCCCAAAATCGTCTCCAAAATCTGGGAATCAGCTATTGGATGTTCTCTCCTCCCAATTGAACAATTCTTCAAATTCGTCTCCCCTTTTCTTTTTAGATGACAATTACAGAGTCCCTTTTAAACCCCCAATCGAAGAAACCGTTTGAAAAGGGACGTGACCGACCAATTTTTGATGCATGCGACTTGGTGCGGATAAACCCACTTGAATCAAGGAAACGCTGACTAACGCAGGTTTATGAAGCCTAACTCGTGAAGTTAAATGAGTTTTATTTTATGTTCAAGATCGACTCGAGTTCGAGATAAATCATCTTGAGCTCAAATAACGTTTAAAGCTCGACTTGTTTATACCTTCAGTTTCATGCACCAAAGGTGTAATGATAATGGGAGAGGCAAAATTTTCAAACTCAAAACTTGATTAGGGAGAAAAAAGGGCATTGCAGAAAAAAAAAATAAACATTTTCTTGCAAAGTAAATAATAATGTTTGTCGATTAAAAAGCATTTCTAACAGATTTTGTATACATTAATTTTTTTAAACCATAGAATGAAAAGCATCTCTATGTTTTAAATATTTCATTATTAATTATATCAATATTTAACTTGATTAGTATGAACGTTAGAAAGTTCTCGTTTTACAACATGAAATTGTAGAAAATTCTCCATATGTAAAAAAAATTAATTCTCTTGTTTTCTTTACATTTAAAAAAAATACTTTTAAAAAATCTGTTGAAATAAAATATCTTCAAAGTCTCCATAAACTTCTTCTTTTAGTTACTAGAAAAATTCGTTTGATTAATTATAATCTAGATTTTTGAAAAACTATTTTACATATTGTTTCAATAAATTCCAAGAAAAATTTTCAATTATGTCTCTTATGTTTTCTAATTAATTTTTCAACATATATTCTTTTAGATAATTTGCATGTCAACTAGTTTAATTATCAGTTAGTTTTTATTCAATATTGATAGTTTATTAATTAATTTTTCAGCTAGCAATTAGTTTTTAATCAATAGACAACTTATCGGCTAATTTTCAAACATAGTTTATGTGTGAATATATGGTCCTTTCATATTTACTTTTCAAATGGGCCTTTAGGAATTGAAGGAGTTTCAACATATATGACATATACTGGTCCATGTCTAGATGATGTATGACTTCAACGCGCCCCATCCAACAGAGACTAGACGAGCATAGATTGTCCCAGAATGTTGACAAGAGGCTATACGGATGAGGGGGATAGAGTAGCATAGATTGTCTGAGAGTGTCGAGTCCCTATAGTAGTAAACTTTGACTCTGATTGATACCATCTGACAATATTTGAAACCCTCAAATTTGCTTTCTCAAACAGCCCTTTAGGAAAGAATGTAGGATCTTACACACACACACACACAWATATATATATATATATATATATATAKAGAGAGAGAGAGAGAGAGAGAGATGGAAGAAGAAGAATTGGTCCAAATCTAGCCAAAATGCATGCATAGAACTCCAACATGAACTAGAGAAAATCAAAAATCAGAATACAATTTTTTAGCGTAATTTTGCATCATAAAAGAATACAAGGGTGCTAGCTAGTTCATAGTTGGTTCCAATTGTTCGATTGGTTTTGTTGTAGTCTAGGGTAGATATGTCCATTCACTGGTGGGTTGGAGGTTTCGCTAGCTTAGTTAACCTATCTTTTTTATGGTTATAAATGTCTTTCAATCTTGATGTTATTTCGATTCTTAGTCAAACGATCTTAGTTTAGGTTCTCTCCCTTTTGTCTAATCACTGATCAAGTTTGGTTGTTATCCTTGTATCTCCCCATCGGTTATCATTCTTTATCTATTGAATAACCTCTCTTTCTATAAATTATATTTTATTCAATTGTTGACTCGTTGGTCAAAATGCCACTTAATAAAGAAAAATAATCGTATGAGAACTTGATAATGATTACCAATTAGTGAAAATTTGATTTTCTATTCAAAAAATGTTGCATTGCCCAAAATGTAATATACGTATTTTGAAAGGAAGAGGGTATGATGCAAGAATCGAACTAAATGTGCCTAAATTACCAGACCTATTTAATTTGTTGTACCAATAAAATCGTTTTCGAAGTCTAATTTTGGAATTGGCCTAACTTCTAACTCTTTCGGAATATCGAAAACACGACTTTTTATTACTATGGCAAAGATCTCTTAAAATGCTCATAAGATGCTAAATACCAAAACATAATTGAGACATTATTTTCTAACTTAAGTTGATAGAAGTGTTTTTTAATTTAACAATATTAATTTAAGCTGAAAATATTGGTAGGGCAAAATACATAATGACTACAAGATAAAGTTAATATTGATTTTGAAAATTAAAAAAAAAAAAAAGGCAAATTAATCCCTTATTTTGTTATTTTAGACAAGTTATTCAAGTATTTGATTATGAGAAAAAGATCATTAAATTATACCATAAATCAAAATATTATGATTATTGAGTTTAAATAAAAAATCGTCATTTTATAAAAACGTAAATACACTCGTACCACAAGTAATATTGTAATCCACATCACATTTAATATATTGAAGGGAAAAGTCTAAGAAAACTCAATCGACTTTAGTGTTTGGAATGATTAAGTCCTTGGACAATTTTTTGAAACAAATAAGTCATTGGACGTTCTAAAACCTATTAAACAACTCCTTGGACTTTCTAAAACATGTTATATACATCTTTATGACCTATAAAAACTAATTAACGTAGTAAAATAATGAAAAAAAAAACATGAAAAAAAGCCAATAAACATTCATATTTTAAACGATAAAGTCCCTAAACATTTTTTGAACCAAAAAAGTACTTACATTATATAGAATATAACAAATATACCAAAAAGTACTTACATTTATAAAAGATTATTGATTAAATTTATTTTAATTAAAAATAATAACTATTATATCAGTGATTTTTCAAATTAAAAAAAATAAAAAAAGATTTAAAAAGGATTGTTGATTATATTTATTTTTATATAAAAATAAAATATATCATGTATGTGATTTTTTAAATTAAAAAAGAGATTTAAAAAGATTACTGGTGAAATTTTTTCTAATTAAAAATAAAATATTTTTTTTAGTTTGAAATATCACTAACATAATATATTTTTATTTTAATTAAAATAAATTTAACAAAAATCTTTTTTAAATGTAATTATTTTTTTGTAAATGTAAATACTTTTTGGTTCAAAAAAATTTTAGGGACTTAATCGTTCAAAATATGAATGTTCATTGGGTTTTTTTGGGGACTTTTTCCATTATTTTACCACATTAACCAGTTGTATAAGTAATAAGAATGTATCTAACAGGTTTTAGAAAGTCCAAGGAGTTATTTAACATGTTTTGGAATATCTAAGGATTTATTTGTTCCAAAAAATTGTCCACGGACTTAATCATTCCAAACATCAAAGTCCATTGGGTTTTTTTAGACTTTTTCTTATATTAAATCAGAGACCCAAATAATCTTTGGCATTACGTAGGTTGCGGGCCAAGTCGTCTGCGCATCATTAAATACTTTCACACGTATTATCACATATGATACATAGATGTTTCTGTATTTTTATAAAATAATAATGTTCTCATTTGAACCTTCATCAATAAAAATATGTTATAATTATTTTCAGATGATAAAGACCGAAGTTTTATTAGACAATTAATCGAACTTTTTGCTGTAAAAGAAAAAGACAATCGAACTCTAATATTTTTGTGATCAAGATTTAAGTAAGTGATGAATCAAGAGGAGCTAACAGCTTTGGTCGTTCCTGTCCAATTTCGTAACAACTCGTTTATATTGACAAAACTGATATTTATAAGCTTATATACTTTAAGTGGGATGGGGTTGTAACAACACGTCTTTTACAATGGATAAAAACGAGATCTACGATATATTTATAAACAACTTTTATCATGGTAATTTTAAGTGAATTTAGAGGGTATTAGGCCAGTGATTGCTTTGTGTCTGAGATGTTACAAATTGTATCAGAATCGTTTCTTATACCATTAAGACGGTGAGACAAATCTCATCGAATACGATAAGGCATTGACCAAGATATTTGTAACATCTTATACAAATCACACATACGTTTATACATTTTTTTGAAAGAGAAAAAAAAAAGATATACACCGAATAACCCTAACAAATTAAACACGTCACAAGTTTAAACAGTGAAACTTATTATGACCAACTCGTATAGTTTATTGTTTTCGAGTTGGGAGAGTTACAAACGTTTTCAACTAACGATGATGATATTAATATAGTCACATGTTACCTTCTGCTTCATCAGTAAATGCTCAAAGGAAACCACACTTTTGCCTTCAATCATCAATGGCCACACCATCATTTGAATGTCTCATGTTGGAACCATTTGAATGTCTCATGTTGTTAATTCATGGTCACATAAAAACATGTGGTTGAATCATAAAAGTTCTTTATTTCCTCATTGTTAGTGATAATTTACACATTTGACCCAAAAGTTAAGGCATCGGTCGTTCATTTAATAGGCCTTTTGTATATGATATTAATACACAACAAATAATGTTGCCATAAGTGTGGTCCTATGTTTAGAGGATACGAGGTCATCAAACATACCCGATGAGGTAAAAAGTTCCAATAATTGAAATTAATTAACTACTTGTATTAACCAATAAAAAGTTATGATATATATTGGCCTAAATAATTTGAGAACGTATAAAATTTTAATAACGTTAAGAATCCGTGCATCATATGTTATTTTATTATTTATATGATTTTTTCATCTAAAACTAAAATCCAGTGCATTGAATATATATATATATATATATATATATATATATATATATATATATATATATATATAGACTTGAGATTATGTGAGACCAAAGGTTTTTCGTGAGACTCATAAGACCAATTCTCAACCCTTAGATTAGATCTACAACATTACAATCTGAACATTCATAAACGCCACGAGACTTCTCAATAATCACAAAAATTGTCACCGTGCAACTTTAGACCATTAGATCATTAACTTATAAAGTTGATCAATGAACATAAATTGGTCTTACGGTTCTTACGAAAAACCTTTGATCTCACGTGAACCCTAAATATATATATATATATATATATATATATATATATATATATATATATATTTGTTTCATATTGGGAAACTTGTTTTATACATTTATGAAACAGAAAACGTAAAAGAGTTCATATTGTAACCAAATACATATGAAACAAACATCATCTGAAATAAATATATGTTAATCAATATCTTAAACCCTAACATTTGATGGGAAAATCATATGAAACAATATCTTAAAGTAAAAATTCTCATGATAACCACAATATATTAATTCTCATTTGAGTATTCCTCAATAACGATTATCCCAAAACTTTTTGTAGAAGAGGGACATTTTGGTCTTTTAACTTCACATCGGAAATCTAAACATACTAACATGTTAGTTGAAGTTAGTGAAATATCTTTATTAAAAACAATTGAAAAATTACAATGTAAATATGAATACTATTGTATTTTATATGTATATATATATATATATATATAGGTTGGATTCTGATGAAAACTCACCATTTCAATACTTTTACGACTGTCGGTCGTCTTTGATCTAACAATTACAAGTCCTTTGTGTAGGAGGGTCATTTGGGTCTTTTATTTTCTGCAAGAACACCTAAAAAAACCCTTAACATGTTAAGGTATGTTAAATTTTGTTAAGTTTTAACATTCTTAATGTTATGTTATATTAAGGTTTTCATGTCCAATACACCATGCCACCTAATTAAGTTAGACTTAGTTACATCCTTATTGAAATGTCCTTAATTTCTTCTAGCTAGCTCACTCGATCTCAAGACACACACACATATACAGAAACAGATTCAAATAAGAAAACAATATAAATATATCATAAGAAGATGTCAAGAAAAACTATTCGAAGATAGATATAAATTCTCAACCGAATTCTTTTTTAATGGTTGACATGCGAACGTTTCTTTTTCTCGTTTAAATCTTCCATTGTACATGTACGAATACGTATACGTGTATATAATCGTTTTAAATTAGTATTTAACAAAAAAGAAAATATAAAACAATAAATAGAAGATAGATATATAGGAAAACCTAGGTTGGATTTTAGAGACCACTCGATGGCAAAATGATAAGTTGGCTAACTCAGTAGGAGTAGGGTGGTGATATTTAATAAATGGGACATAGCAATTTGCAGAAATAGGTGCCCGCCATTTATGGCTTTTTCCACTGTTTTTTTTTTTTTTTTTCTTTTGAAAAATGTTTTTTTTGGTGGTGTCGAAGTTCAATTTTGTTTTGTAGCAAAGAAAATGTCAATAACATTAAATCTTGTATTTAATTTGTAAATACAATAATGCTTAAAGCTTCAAGTTCAAATATTCATGTCGATGTTAATCAATATATA
>NC_037543.1:19452353-19456556 GCF_001531365.2 Cynara cardunculus var. scolymus
GAAATTATATTTTCTGCTCCATAAAACAAGTTTTATATCATTATTTATGATTATATTAGAATTAAGTTGGTATTTAATTATGAAATTAAAATCCCAATTTAATTTTCTATAATTTGGAATTCAAAATTCTTTTTTTTTAATTAACCTGGATATACAATCCGCTATGTGAGCTGACTAATCTCAGGACGACCACCTGCTTTGTAGATAGCCTGGAGTCACCGCATTTAAACCTCCGTGGCCACAAGGGGATTTTTATTCCTCCTTGGATTTGAACCTGGGACGTTCTGTTACTTTTAACCTTTAGAGTTAAGCTCAAACCAATCAGACTCCACCCTTGTGGTTTACGTAATAGCAAGAAAGCAATAAACCCTAGTTGTTCAAATTAATTTTTTACTTAAAATATGTTAATTATTTAACCGCGTGTGGGGTTTACTGCAGCTGTCAAAAATAAATATTAAAAAAAGAAACTCCAAAAAAAGGCTTACAAAAGCTCATAACTACTGAAAACAACAGCTGAATGTGGGAAGGCTAATCGCTCCATGCAAAGGTCCCTTTCTCATTCCTCTCCCCCACCTCTGCCGCACTGCATTGCCCTACTCTCTCTCTCTCTCTCTATATATATATATATATATATATATATCTATATATATATATATAAGCATATATATGCATTCGTCGGGAATGGCAACCATACATTTCCTTCTCTCTCTACACGACTACACCACAAGTTGTACATCCTACATACATGCATACATACCAACATACATAGCCATCCATCCATCCATCCATCCATCCATCCTTTGAAGGGAAGAAAAGTGGAAAGTGGAAAATCAGAGGATTTGGTTGAATATCATATCCCTTTTATCTTTTCAACTTTGGTTTGTTGCATATGGATCGATTGCCAAGATTATATATATATACATTATATAGAGAGAGACTAGGAATCATATGAGACTAAAGGTTTTTCGTAAGACCCGTAAGACCAATTCTCAACCCTTGGATTAGATTTACAATCTGACAATCTAAACATCCATAAACACCACGAGACTTCTCAATAATCACAAAATTGTCATCGTGAAACTTTAGACCATTAGATCATTAGTTTATCAAATTGATCAATGAACATAAATTGGTCTTATGGGTCTCACGAAAAACATTTGGTTTCACATGAACCCAACCATATATATATATATATATATATATATATATATATATATATATATATATATATATATATTTCATTAATAAATAAAGAAGAACTACATAATTCCATGTGCCTTAGATTACTTGTTTTAAGGATTTCATATGAAAAGTTAAAACATAGAAAAGATGTAGAAAAGAAATAGAATTGAAATAATAAAACCACCCACGAAGAACATGTAAAAACAACATCAAAACCCTAAAAGTAATGCTGCACACAACCAAGAAGAAATATCTGTTTGCATTTGATTCAGATGGTTTTAATTGAATGTCTTATTGCATTTTTTTTATCGGAATGATTAATGAGAACCTTTTTTACATATTTTTGTTACGTCAACTTAAGAAACAACGAACTACAAGAATAGTAATCACTTGTATTTTTTTCAACATCAGTAATTATTGTATAAGCCAAGAAATTATATTAAAACTCATAAAATAATATTTGATACAAAAATTAAAGTAAGAATCAAGATTCTTGTATAAAAAATTAATTCACTTTACGGACCTGTAAAAGCTCTCGACAATTTTTAAGAATTACATTTTTTACTTACAAGAACCTTAAAGTAAGAACCAAGGTTCTTAAAACTCAAGCTTTGTTGCTAACAAAATGCATGAGTCGTTTTTTTTTTGCTTTGTGAAAAATTGTATATGTAGCTTCTTTTTTTAGGTGCCATTATAGGTCGTGTTTGACATCCATAAGCAAGAGAGTTGTGTACTATTTTGAATATTGTCAAGTCAAACAGTACTTCTCAGACGTCATGTTAACCATTGTGGAGGTTGTGTAAGACGAGGGGTGCACCATGATGGACGTCATTTGACATTTTAAATTTTTACTTTCCTAGTTAGAGGTGGACATAGTAGGGTACCATGTTTTTTTTAAATACCGTGTACCAACCAATTATAATTGGTATGGAAATTTTATACTATATACCAACCAATTATAAGTGGTATGAAAATTTTATACTATGCATCAACCAACGAAATCGGTTCCAACTTTTTTTTGAGTTGGTAGATGTTGGTATGGTCTTGTACCAACTAAAAGTTGAAATCACAAATTTATTTATATTAAAATATTTACCAGCTGGATTTAGATGCATTAAAATCATCCGGTATTCAAATAACGTGTTGCATATGTAGGTACAACTTAATATTACATATACAAACATTCAAATAATTTTCATATAATGCAACCATTCATTAATAATCTAATACAAATGGCCATTGAGAAACGACGACGGTCATGGAGGTGTGAACGAGTTATTAAAGTTGTTAGGGTTGGGTGAATAAATTTAATCAAATTATCTCTATCCATCCATATCATAATTTAGAAAAACTCGAAATATAGAATATTTAAAATTTAAAATCAAAATATGTTGTATTAAACTAAACTTTATTAGTAAATAATTGAAAAACATAAGTTGGTATGATACGGTATTATCGTGGTACACGACTTTTAGTACCATAGTGATAGAAAAAGACGCTACCAAATAGTTTACTACGAAGATTCTGTTGATTAATTTATAGCTTTAATGGATGCRCCATYTCCTACGTCATTTGCTTAGTATTGCAGTATACTAGATTGGAGTGTAAGACAGCGCATATGTCCRTATGGTTGCTTGCATATAACATCAATATATACAGATACCGGACAGAAGAAAAAATGAAAAATATGABTGATAGAACAAGATAATATATAGGAAACTCAAAATTTTAAATCATGGATACATATATATCCTTAACATACTCAAGCRACTMCCATTATTGGYATCAAACCAATAGCGATTCATACAAGCTAAATCTTCTAATCGATAATTAGGCCAAAAAAAGAACTTTAATTTCATTAATTCATTTTTTTTTCTGTCAAAATGTTTACTTTCATCCAAAAATTGACTCCAGTTTTTTATCTTGTTTTCCTTGCAAAATAYTGTATTTCTATGCACACCATTCCTAGTCTTTAAATTCAAATTGAAAGAAATTAGAATTCTCAATTCTCTACGACGTCTAGACGATAAAATTTTTTCAGGAACAAGCAAATCATAATTCTTTTTGTCTCTATTTAGAGTTTTTCTTTTATGTCTTGGAATGGATTCATCAAAATTATTCTTAGCAACATTTTTTGGTTTTCGATATCTTTGATTACTTTGGTGCTTATTTTTATGAACCAATGAAATACCTATGATTTGATACATAAAAAACTGTCCGTCATTTTTTACAGATAGACGGGCACGTTCCATAATTAATACTCTTTTTTCTATTAATTCTGTAAGATCCAAACGCCTAAACATTCTATAGATTGATCTTTCTAGTCTCCTGAACCTGAGTGGTTCCTTCATATTGGACACAAAATATATCTCATACGGATTTAGAAGTTTTGAGTTTCATCACTGAGTGATAGATCTCATCAGGAAGAGACATAGTTATTATAGACCGAGCACGCGTGTCTATAGCTATCTTCTTCTTGTCTTCATCRCTCCACTGATGTGGAAGCTTTGGAATCTGTCGTTCAGGAATCGCGACAGTCGTAGCTGTTGCTGGAACAGCCGGAACAATAGCAAATGGAATATATGGTCCATTTTCTATGTAATATGGAATTTCATGATCCACACCTTCCAGAAAGAGGGACATCCGGTTCTTCCAAAAAGACTAAAGTTGTCACGACAAACCGAGGAGGTTTGGCAAGAGAGTCATTATCTTTTGTGTGTGTGTGTGTTTGCAATTTGTAAAACCATTTGTAAGCAGTAAGGTTATCTAAGGAGAGATAAACTAATACAGAAAAACAGCCAAACACAAGGAAAGAAAGAAAATACTGCTCTGATACCACTTGTTAGTCCCGTAAGGGTCTACAAGAAGAGAAACAGTTTGTAGAGGGGGGGTGAATACAAATACAGTATTTTCAAATTTAAAATATGTATTAATAGAGAAGATCAATACATATTTTACAAGATTGTTTGCGGAAAAATAAGGTAATAAAAACCTATCTAAACAATCTTTGGTTACACACAA
>NC_037543.1:19456846-19513084 GCF_001531365.2 Cynara cardunculus var. scolymus
ACAACAATCGTGCTAAGCAAGCTTCCTTTGATCGCTGAATGCTGGAATGACCTGAAGGTCTCATCATCATTCGCTGAAGCTTGAGCAGTCTTCATACATATGTAGACAGGCTTGTAATCACTGAATACCGCTTCAGATCACGTACTCGCCGGTCTCTAATCTTCATTTTCAGTCTTAAATGTTTGCTGAAGGTTCTTTGGTGTGAGTGTTGTCTTCTTGAAGTATTGCTGTCTCTGATAGATTTACAATGCAAGTTCTTCAGCGATCATTGAACATACTCAGTGAAGATCGCTGGAACTAAAAATACAGAAACACAAATACAACGTGAAAGAGAAAAGGGATTATCATCAAATCACTGAGAGAGAGGATCAACAATGTCCTTGCAATTGACGCCCCATCATTTTTTGATCAAAGCAAACGATAAATCATCTAGGACCGGAGCCTTATCACTACCACAGCTCCATACTACAGCCTTCACCTCCTCGAAGCTAAATGGAACTTCCAAGCTATTATGTTGGTCCATTGATAGCCTTTTAGTTATGCTACTATGGAACCGAGGCCTATTAGAAATATTTTCTGCAAATTTATTTATTTTTAAACTCATACACCTCTTCTTCAATCTTTACACTGAGTTCCAAATGTCGTTGATAATAAGACCATGAATTCTCGGGGATCTAATCTCTTGATTAACAATCGTGTGAAGAAGAAAAAAAAAACTAGATTTTTCGTCCTCTTCTAATGTCCAACGAGCTTTAGCCTTTTGCTTTAGATCCATATTTTTTCGACCTCTAAAACAGTTATTCGAAATATCAAATCAAATATGTCTTTAATTGATCCTTCGTCAACCAAAAAGTTCTATGCAATTTGTCTAGAAGTTTTCATTGCTGATAGCAGCTCTCAAAGCTTTAATAACAACTTTTAAAGATCTGAATATTCTAGGTAGTCCTTCAATCTTCGAGAAAACCAGCTCATAACTAGAATTAGTACCCCAATTATCCTTCACCAATTTATCAAGATCCAAGTCCAATAACCAAGAATAAAAAAAAATGGGACTGGACCAAAATCTAGCTGTTCGTATCCAGGAGGATAGAGCAGTGGTCTGGATGCAATCTTGAAGGACAAATGAAGACGCATTGGGCCAATGATCTGAAGTTATTGGAAACAAAAAGTCGGTCAAGCTTGCTAAGCTTGGACCTATCTTTCTTCATCCAAGTATAAGTCACCAAGGTTTAATTCAACAAGGTACAAGGAAATAATGAATCACCAATACAGCTCTAATCGCCCTGAACCGAGAACCCTTTCGCTCCTTTGGATAACGCACATCGTTGAAGTCACCACAAATAATCCAAACCGTGTCTGAGTTGCCTTGCACCATGCCTGAAATTTGGCTCCACATCTGCTTTTTATTGTTGATCTCCTGGGGGCATAGACGTTAATAATCATGCATCAGGCATTAATCGGGCGCCCTTTTCCAGTAATAGCCAAAAATCTGTTATCTTTAATCACATCATTTTGTTTGCTACTGAGAAATCTAATCCCGTCGTCTCGACCATTTTTTTAATTTTTAAAAAATGGTACAAAATTCACACCTTTAACTTTTCTAGTGTTTTATATTTTAATTTTTAAAATCCCTTAAATCAAACATTCATCTAATCTTATCTAATAAACTTTAGTTTCTTTTATCTCATACATTTAGCCCAACATACTTAATTTATACATCACTTTTTATTACATTGGAACATATTTTTATGATCTTTTCATATAATATATTTTGCACGTTCTTTATGAATATGATAGAAATATATAATTCTATTTTTCATGTATTATATATATATATATATATATATATATATATATATATTATAATACATGAAAAATAAACCATGACTTGGAAAACACAATGGTCTCACCAAGGCTCCTATAATATTGTCCAAAGTTTTTGTTTGTTAAATTCAAAAATAAGTTTTGTTATTTAAGCCACAAGACATCAGATCATCTCCAACTGTTTTTATATGCATGGATTTGAGTTGTGAAAGGCATTGTAAGGTGTCTTGCTCATGAGTCATGACTTCCCGACTTACTATGTCAAAGAGCCAAAAATGCACTCAATGAAGGCCACAATCGATAGTGGGGGTTTCTCTCTCAAATAACGAGCCTAGGGGTTACAGACAAGATCTAACATAGTGGTTTTGGTTTAGTTCATTAAGTATACAAAGATCTTATTTCTTACCAACTAGATCGATTGCAAGAAGCCTCCGAGCTACAGTCAAGTCATAAAATACTCTCCTAAGACGGATTAGTTCGCCTTCGGGTTCTTAAGAAGAAAAAGAAGATCTAGGATTTCTCTTTCTAGGTTGAGGATATTGCTTTGACTTCCTTGTTAACCCTGATAGAGAACCAAAAGTTTGAATCTTTAAAAAAATATTATATTCAACTTCAACTTATTCTATATTTTAGAGATTTCAACATAACTTATATTATTATAATATTCTCTAATTTTATCATTCTATTTTTTCTAAAAAATGTTATATAAAATAATAATAATTCAACCATACTGGTTGAATTTAATAAAATAATCATTTTTTCCTACATCAAGTTTTAAAAAATTCTCTAAACTTATAAATTTTTCATGTTTTCTCTATTTTAGAGAACATTATAGAAAATCTGTTAGATGCTTAGAGCAATATAGATAAAAAAAAATCCTCATTTTCCTTATTACCCTAACACCAAGAATTTAAGGAATTGGGATTTTTATGAATGTGTATGTTTTACAATACTCGATAGTGATCGGTAAAAGGATTAATTTTCTATTTCCTTGAATAAGATACCAGTTCTGAGAAACTCAATAGCCACAATTGTCGTGGACGTCTGAAATTAAACCCAAGACGGATGAGATATTTCACCACATCCTCCTCGACCTCAACCACTATCCCACTAACCTTTTTGTTTACCACATTAATCCTTGCATGATTAATGTTGAGTTCCATTAACATCTTAAGAAATTAGTGGTATATGTGGTGTGGTACTAATGATAATGACTAATTACTAAATTTTTTGTGTAGATCATAGATGCTTCGTAATTTGTATTTGTTTCTTAACAAAAGAAATCACCATATATATAGAGAGAGAAAGAGGCACGTTCAAATGAAAACCATGCATTTCTAAGAAACCGTGTAAACTAATTTCGACAAATAGAAAAATTCCATTTTTTTTTCTAATTAAATTTAGTCAATAAGGGTATTTCGGTCATTACAATATTTTCTATTAAATATGGAAATTATTAATAAATCTTAATTAAGGAAATGTAGTAAAAGAAATTTTATAAATGGTAACATTTAAATAATTAATTACATTATAGTATTAAAAATTTGAACTTGATATATTGTGATGCGATTGAATCTGCTGGTGAATCTTGAAGATTGTAAGGCATAATGGAATGAATTCATCAAATCAGGATTGAAATAAAAAAAATTAATGTACATGAAACAGGTTTCATAAAGGTGAAACTGGTTCATGTCGTAATTGAACAATGAGTAGTGAACTGGTTTCATGGTGAACCACGTTTCATTGATGGTGTAGTTGATCCATAGTAGGTGAAATGGAAAATGAAATAGATGCATAATATATTTGGTTCGTCATGAAATAATTGCATGATAAAACGGGTACATGATAAATCTGCTCCAGAATCTTGAATATTGTAATCTACTCCAGAATCTTGAAGATTGTAAGGCTTAAATGAATGAATTCATCAAATCAGGAGTGAAATAAAAAAATTAATTTACATGAAACAGGTTTCATGAAGGTGAAACTGGTTCATGGCGTAATTGAACAATGAGTAGTGAAACGGGTGCATAATGTATTTGGTTCGTCATGAAATAATTGCATGATGAAACGGGTACATGATGAATCTGTTCCAGAATCTTGAAGATTGTAATCTGCTCCAGAATCTTGAAGATTGTAAGGCTTAAAGGAATGAATTCATCTAATCATGAGTGAAATCAAAAAATTAATGTACATGAAACAGATTTCATAAAGGTGAAACTGGTTCATGAGATGTTAGAGAATATGTATTTTGTTTACAATTTTGCCCTTATTGCTGATATAAAAATAAAGTTTTAATATATTTTCTTTATTTCCTAAAATAAACTAAACTAATCTTGACCATCGATCAAGAAAAAATGAATGGATGAGATTGGTTTAAACGGTTTACACAAATGGAGGCGGTTTTTATTTGATCGCTCATATATATATATATATATATATATATATATATATATATATAGGGTTGGGTTCATGTGAGACCAATGGTTTTTCATCATGTGAGAACAATGGTTTTTCATGAGACCTATAAGACCAATTTATGTTCATTGATCAACTTTATAAGTTAATGATCTAATGGTCTAAAGTTGCACGGTGACAATTTTGTGATCATTGAGAAGTCTCGTGGCGTTTATGAATGTTCAGATTGTCAGATTGTAGATCTAATCCAATGGTTTAGAATTGGTCTTACGGGTCTCACGAAAAACCTTTGGTCTCACATGATCCCAAGTCTATATATATATATATATATATAGGGGCTCATTCAAGGGAAAATTGATTAGTTTGTGGTAACTGTGAGATTCAATCTTAACCACAAATCAACGGATAAATTAATAAATTAATAATTATGGCAGTTTGAGTTAAAATTATAATTAGAGAGCATTTTAGGTATTTTTAAAAAACTCATCTCTCTTCTCTCATCTCTCTGACCTCCAATCTCCGGCCTCCGGTGAACATTGATCCGGCAGGTATCAAGTAATCACAAAGGTACACAATGTGATACCCATTGTGATATACTGTGATATCATTGTGATACCAACTCAAACCTTAAAAACAAAGATACACAATGTGATACCCTTTGTAATACACAATGTGATACCCATTGTGATATACCGATTTCACCGGAGGCCGGAGATTGCAGGTCGGAGAGATGAGAGAGGAGAGAGAAGTTTTTTAGAAATACCTAATATGTCATCTAATTATAATTTTAACTCAAACTACCATAATTATTAATTTCCTAATTTATCCGTTGATTTGTGGTTCAGATTGAACCTCACAGTTACCACAAACTAATCAGTTCTCATTTGATTAGGCCCCTATATATATATATATATATATATATATATATATAGAGAGAGAGAGAGAGAGAGAGAGAGAGAGAGTGTGTGTGTGTGTTTGTTTCAAATGCAACTCATCGCATTTGTACAACCAATGCAACCCAAGAAATTAAAATATTTATGGAAATGATGAGAGTTTATTTATTATGATTTAAATATTTATGGAAGATGAATACGGTTCATTAATTATGAATCAATACTTTATATTAAGAAACAATAAAAACTTCTATGAAATTACATATTCATCAAAATGGACGGTTGAGATTGAGTTGTATAGGTTGTACAAATGTAACCTAGATATATCTTATCGCAATATATATTCATAAATATGTACAATGTTCAATAGATACTCTTTAATTATATACAGATCCAAGCATATGGGACAAAAAACCCTTGTGTATTATGGCATGATATACAGAAATTGATCAACCAATTTTATGATATTTTTACTATTATATCACTCACATTCATCAGATACAATCATGTCTTCTTTTAACCCCTTATTTTCTTAGTTTAATTTCTTAATTTTGCTATGATTACTTATGACAACATTTGTATGTAATCAATAGCTCAGTTTATAGAAGCATGTTATTTAAAAACTGTATCTACTTACTTTTTCTTGCATGTGTCTTGAGGGTCAAAATAATTAACCTAACAAATGTACAAGGTGTGCAATGTGAACCTCACAAAATATCCAACTCAAATTAATGATTTGGGAGAGAGAAAAAACAAGGGTTAGAATACAACATTCATTACCCATTTATTAAAAAAAACAACAACAATTATATAAAAAAACAAAAACAGAAAGAAAATTGTGGGGTTTGATTAATACAAGTGCTATATTATGCAGTGGGTCTCTCTTTCTCCTCTTTTCTCTCACATTCTCCATTGTAACTTCCTTCTCACTTGTCTTTGAGAACACACACAAACACAAGAAGGCCAGATCCCCAAACACAATCAATCCATATACATTGTCCACCCGATCTCATCAATCAATCAAATCAGACTCTGAGAAAAGATCAAAAAGAAGAGGAGAGAGAAGAAAGAGTAAAAGTAAGAAGAAGAAGAACATGTCATCTTCGGCTGCTTTTTCACCGGACCACCACCACCAACACCACCTCTCTCCTCCCTCGGAGCAGCTCTGTTATGTCCAGTGCAAGTTCTGTGAGACCATCCTCGCGGTATACATCCCACTGTCTTTACAATACATATCTTCTTTTGGGTCATCATAATCTTTAACTATATGTTATTTTGTATATATAGTTTGCTTTCTAAAGGAAGTGGATCTTTATGGTTTCTTTGGTTTTGGTATTGTAGGTGAGTGTTCCTTGCAGCAGTCTTTTCACAACTGTTACGGTCCGATGTGGGCACTGCACCAATCTTTTGTCAGTTAACATGCGTGCTCATCTTCTTCCTGCTTCGGCTGCTGCTGCCGCTGCAAATCAACTCCATCTTGGACATCATTTTTTCTCTCCTCAAAACATTATGGTACAATTTTCAATTAACTTTCATACATAAGTCTTTGAAAAAAGAAAACCTGGACCTAATTAGCAGATCATCCTTCTCCTCGAATAAGCGGCATCCAGTGATGAAAAATTCATTGTAAGCAATTAAGAAACATGTAGTCCCGTTGTGTTTCTCCTTCTTGCCCCTGTAGCAGGTGACCTAATTCTCTCTCTCCCGTTCTTTCCCTCTATAAGTGTGTGTATACGCATCATGCACACATCATAGTATGTCTGAAGGTGGACCAGAGAGGTGAATCCAAATTCAAATGTAAAGGACG
Organism: Cynara cardunculus var. scolymus; assembly: GCF_001531365.2. Classification (NCBI taxonomy): domain Eukaryota; kingdom Viridiplantae; phylum Streptophyta; class Magnoliopsida; order Asterales; family Asteraceae; genus Cynara; species Cynara cardunculus. The sequence goes on from NC_037543.1 coordinate 19,463,786, forward strand.
TTTACCCTACCAAGATTTTCACTTGAATTAAAAAGGATACGGGGTTAGTGTATCTTGCATTAGGTTTATACAATTTCTTAGTGCAATAGTTTCAGGGTTTTTTTCGGTTCTTGATGTATGTTATGGAAACTAGGGTTTCTTGAAACAGTCACAAGTTTTGCTGCTCATACATTAAGCTATGGACTTTTAGATCTACCCACTTCTTTGAAATGTAAATCTATTTCTCTTTAACTTCAGGAGGAGATGAGAAACACCCCTTCCAACCTGTTGATGAATCAGCCGATTCCAGAGCCCTTCGGACCCGTTCGAGTTGATGAGCTTCTCAAGCCTCCTGTAGTGAACAGACGTAAGATTTCGCTGTCTCTTTTTCTTTCTTTTCAAGATCTCTTTCACATGAACAGTTCCTTAACATCTTCAAGTAAATCAAAAGAAGATTAAAGATTCTGTTTTTTTAATTCTTTTCTTGATATAAAGGGAAGAAATCAGTTAGTTTCTGAGTGAATCAAGAAAGTTATAAAAATAGTTCAGAGTTTGTACTTCCAAAAGCTTACACCTAAACGGTGTCTTAAGCATTTATTGGATTTGGTATGTAGAACTCTCTTTCTTTAGCTTTTACATCATCACCTTCCCTCTTTATTGCTCAATATGTTAATCTTGTACCACCAAAAAGGCAACTTTTTTTCTGTAACTTATGGACTGAGATACATTACTCATCAACCATTACAATCAACTACTAAACCCTAATATTTTTCATGAAAGCTTCTTTTACAGTAGCCCATTAACAATAGCCCTAAACTTGACCATCCATGCTTTCTATCTTCGGAAGAATTCACCAAACACTTCACTTAACAAAGAGCCCTTTTGTTCATGGATGAAGAAAGGTGTAACTCTCATAGATCACAGCATCGTTTGATCACAGTTTCATGGTATAAACTTAGTATTTGATCCTTTTTTTCCCTCTTGTTTTCCGGGTTTAATTTGCATGTGTATGAAGTTAGAAAGGGTGTCTCCCCCCGGAATGTAAGATGGTTAGAATGTTGATGGATAGAGATAATGATGAAGTTATGATAAGAGAGAGTGGGGAGAGAGAGAGAGAGAGAGAGAGAGAGACTAGAAAAAACAGTCAGAAACCAAAAGATTTTTAATGTTGTGTCTGTTTATTTTGTCGTTATATTTGTCTTCTATTTACAGCTCCAGAGAAGCGCCAGAGAGTTCCTTCTGCTTACAACAGGTTCATCAAGTAAGTATTATAATTTCATTCTTAACAGTATTTTAGATTTGATTCCATTTATAAGGATGGTTTCCGATTGGTTTGAGCTTAGTCTAGAAAGGTCAAAAATGTCTATATACCCCAGATTCGAATCTAAGGAGAAATTAAAAAAAACCCTTGTGACCAGTCCAAATGCGGTAACTTTCACTGGTGATCATCTTGGACTTAGTCAGCTTACATAGTGGATTGGATATTCAGGTTAATTAAAAAAATCTAAAAACACAAGTCATTGTGACAAAAAAAGGACTTTTAATTAATTTTATCACTCTAATTTATGTCATTTTTTTATATTTTTTATATAAATTAATATATTTAAAATTAAATCAATTATAAAGACACATCATGTTATATAGAGATTAATTATATCACTTTATTATTTAAGTATAGTAAATAAGATATATTATAAACAATTTTCTTAATATAAATAAAAACTAAAATAAATAAAAACTTAATTAGTTTTAAATGCTTCATTATAAAAAATTTCTCAATCAATTTAATGTTAACTTAGTAAACGAAAAACGTACAACTTATTTATGTTTACATTCTTAAGAATATTTATATTTATATTTCATTTTCATTTTCATTTTTTCTTAAATCATATTAATATATTTTTAAAAAAATTAAAAATTAATAATAAAAATAAATAAAAGCCAAAAAAAACAGAAAAAAAAAAAAGGAAAATTAAAATGTTGAAAAAGTTCTCCGAACAGATCTTGAAACTGCATGAGTTCATCTCTTGAAACCTTCATAATTAAGAGGTGCTCTTAGTTATCACATGATTGGTTTTTTCAAAATTACCTTTTAATATCTCTATCGTTCAGACGTTTGATATTAAAAGCGTTTGTTTTATTTTTAAACTAAGAGTTTAAAAACTTTAAATATCCTCTAAAATTTTAAATGGTAAATGTATTATTTAATACCTCTTAATCCTAATATGTCTTCTATCACATGGTTCATATTTTGGGGGCTAGAAGAGATTTGTTAGCAAAAACTATTCATCTTTTATACTTTTGTAAAAACTATTTATCTTTTATATTTTTACACTAATTTAACCAATTTAAATCTCAAACTTTAGTTATGAAAACAAATAATTTTACTGATCCAAATTTTAAACTTCAAAACCAATATGTTGTACTATAGAAACATGTGCCTTATCTCCTGTATCACATCTATATTATAATGTGAATATTGCATAGATTTTTGTGCAAATCATATGACAACTTTTCCAGGATTCGGTAACCCTAAGCTTATGAAGTTTATATAACATTGGTGTCAAATATCTGGTAAAAAAATCAAATTGCAGGGAGGAGATTCAACGTATCAAAGCAGGAAACCCTGATATAAGCCATCGAGAAGCCTTCAGTGCAGCTGCAAAGAATGTAAGATTCAAAAAAAATATATAAATTCGTCATTTTTCTTTATTGTGTATTAATTTCTTAATAAACCAACTACATCAGATCAGATGTCTTATATTAATTTCAATAATGATTGTAATCAAATATAAGACATCTGATGTAGTTGGTTTATTAAGCATGTTTTTCTAGGGTTTCTTATTTTCCCTTTTTAAGTAGGGTTTTTGTGAATTTATTTGTCTTAATTTCTTGTTTTCCAGTGGGCACATTTTCCACATATCCACTTTGGTCTTATGCCGGATCAACCCCTTAAGAAACCCAATGTGTGCCAACAGGTATTTGCTTCTTTGCCCTCTATATTTTAATCACTTTTTCAAATAGCTTACTGTTTTATACCATCTATAGGCCTGTTTGAGATTGTTTATAAAAACAATTTATTGACTTATTCCGGTGTGACACCGGTAATAAACACTTTTGTGTATTTTGATAAACAACTTATACCGGTGCCAAACCGTTAATTAGAAGTTTTTGAAGAAGTTAAACCCTTCTGACTTATAATAAGTTGATAATGATGGATTTTCAAACTCAATAAAACATAATATCATCAATCTTTTTTGTTTCACTTAATCTTTTTAGAAATGTAAAACCAATCTCTACCAAATGCTACATGATTTCACAAAACACTAGTGTTCATATACCACTGATCATATCTTTCTCACAAGATCATGAGTTAGTTTTTGGTTGAATGTTGACAATTTGAGTTGGCCAATGTGTAGGAAGGAGATGATCTTCACACGAAAGATGGTTTTCTTGCCGCCGGCAACGTGGGTGTTTCGCCGTACTAAGAAAAACGAGGGCTTATATATAAATAGCTAACTAGGGTTTCTAAGTTCCGCACGTACGTATGCCCTCTTGCCTTGTTGTTTGAATATCTAAGACTGATTAATCGATTAGGGTTCTTGTTTAATGTTGTTGTCTTTGAATCAAAGTCTTTTACGGGACTGTAGAAGTTGGCTTTGTATGTGGTCATCAATGGTGAGATCAGAGAGTAATTTGAGATTTAAATCATCCTTGAAATCCCTCTGATATGATGTATCATCTCATACAATTTGTATTTGCATTGATCTATTGGTTTTAAGTATTAATATTGTTTTTCTAAGTAACTCCAAAACTTTTGCTTCATTTTTTAGTGAATGGCATGTTGCAGATGTTAAAGGCAATTTAAACCTGTAACATTCAATGTGATATGTTCAAATACCATCACTCCAAATATGCCCAATTAGCTTTCAGACCAAATTAACATTACCGATTGTGAAAGTATGTGCAAATAGCATAGACGTTTTTCCTTTTTAAACTCTTTAAAATACAATTAGTCTTGTGATAGTATACAAATATTTACATGAATTGAAGGTAAATAAATATATCAACTTAATATCGTTGAAGTTACAATCATCCAATGTCAATTACTCGTTCCAGCTTGTTTTCTTGAGTTTCATATCGTCCAACGTTCAACGTGAGATCGTTCCAGCACGTTTTCTTGGGTTGGCCGCCGACAATGCAACCGCTACGGTCACCTTTTTTTATGGGTTTAAGCCGGTTTGGCGATCCTAAACCCATTCCAACTCACGGTTCTTCTTCGTATAAAGACAGTGCTAACCACTATACTTATATGCTCTGAATCACAAGGAAAATCAACGTCGTTTGCATTAATTATCAACCACCACTATAACAAAATTAGGTTTATAGTACGTCTAAAATTTCTAAACCTCCTAATAAGATGTTTTATATGACTTGTTTTATAGGTAGAAACAAAAAACCGTCATATCTAATAGTGTTATAATATATTTATAAGACGTTTTTGGCTGTTTTTACAAATTTTAGAACGCTTTAAAAAAAATGTCATATTAGTTATTTTATACAACGTTACTTGGAAAAGTGTCCTATAAGAAGATGGTTTATAAGAATTTATCAAAAATGTCCTATAAAATAACGAATACAAAATTTTATTTCAAAAGCATCCTAAAAAACTTGTCAAAATGCCCAAAAGCATTACTATAAACCTATTGTAGCATTTTGTATGAAGACAAACCAACCGATTCACATGCCAATCGTACGTACCAATTTAATTGTGTCAGTCTTGTTGGTACCAATCTAGTTTACCGGTAGTATCATATACTAACTATCTAAACTTGATTGATATGTGGTATTAAAATTCGTGTACTACAGTAATATTGTATCATACCAACTTATTTTTTAGATTATTAATTAACTTTTAATCAATTCTATAACATATTATGATTTTAAATTTTCAATTATCTTAATTTTAGTTTTGCTAAATTATAATACATATGGATATACAAAACTTGATTGAATTCATCCATGGGTTATTCATAATGAATAATGATGAATGTATATTATTCATCATGAATGATGAATCAATTTAATATGGATAATGATTGTGTATTATTCATCATCAGTGTTGTATAATTCATCATGAATAATTCATCAACTTCACATTCGTTATTCATACTGAATGTGGATGAACTTCATATTAGTTGTTCAAACTGAATGTGCATGTCGGGAATACGTGTCGCTTTCTCCTTTGTCCCCTAGTTCACAGCCGAAAATTGGTTTGCAATTGAACTTATACACATACATATATACATACGTACGTACGTATGTACATACATACATACATACATACATACATAGTGGTTTTCATTCTTCCTTCCTCTATGGTTTTTTTTCTTTGTTTTATTCTTTGGTTTCCGTATCTGTCTTTGGTTTTCATCTTTGTGGTTTTCGTCTCTAGTTCGTCGAAGGATCAGAGGTTGAAGGTTCCCAAAGTTGGGTAAGGATACACTGAAATGGGATAAAAGTAACAAGGGATTTTTCTTGAAATCAAATTATGTATTTGAGAAAAAAAAAAGTTATGTATCTTTTATTGAACTGTTATTATAAAATATTATTATGGGTTGGGCCAGGGGTTTCACATATGAAATATTATTTTGAATTGTTATTATGAAATGTGTTGTTTTATAAGTGAAACAATACTGGTATGAAACTAGGGTAACAAAAATTGTTATTATTTAATATGAGACTCAATAATTTGTTTGCTTTCATATAAGAGACGTAACGGTTGAAAAAAATGTGAGGAGTCTGTTACACATGGTAACTGAATAAAATATTTAAGAAAGTAATAGTTTTGTAAGATAAATCTGATATATTTGATATTATATGAGATATTTAAGGAAGTTAATTATCCCTAAAATACGACTTTATTAAAAAGACACAAATACCTTTGGTTGTAAGGATCGTAACATTTAGTTGGTTTGTATTTGAAGATGACTATATAAATAAAAATATATTTTTAGAAATTAGGATAATTATTATTTTTAATTGGTTAAAAATTTCATTATATTTAGATTTTTAGTAGGATGTTTGGTTAAAGGCATTAAACAGTAATTTTTATGTATTTATATAAGGGATGGAGATATTTACACCTCTTTCTATCAAAAATTTTAAAAAAATAATTTCAAGTAATTTGTTCTAATTTTTTTTTCTAAATTTATGTTTTAGTTGTTTTATAAATTTATGTTCTAAATCAATATGACTCGAATTTAGGTCTTTTCTAGTTTTTTTTTCCTAAATTTATGTTTTATAAATTTTATATTAATTAATCATTTATAAATTAATTCAAATAACTATAAAATTATTTTTTATTTTTATCAATTATGAATGTTAACATTTTAACTAATTGATAATTTATATATTTATTTTGTTTTAAATAATTATTTAAAGCTATAAAAATAAATTTAATTTAAAATAAAAGATCATCAAAATTAGTTAACTGATAAATCAACAAATAAAGCATAAAAAACGTAAAAATATTACAACTCAATCAAGTTAACGTTTCTATCTAATTGATAGTGAGTGAAAGTACGTCAACGTTAGAATTTCGATAAAGTTGAAACTCGTTTTTTCAACTAACCATTAAGAAGTTAGAAATTGTAAAGAGAGAAATTGAAGTGGTTTTTTGTGAATGAAAATACAAATTCTCTTTCCCTTTTTATAGCAATAGTAAAATATATATTATGTTTTCAATATTTTATTTATTCATTTATTTATTTAAGTTAAGTTTATAAATATAATACATAAGAAAGAAATAAAATGCTATTAATTTAAAATTGTTTAAGTGATTATTATTATTATTATTTTATAAGTAATACGTTTTTGACTATATTTTTATTATCAATTTTTATTGATTATTATTCTCATAAAAATAGGTTTTTTAATATTAATAAAAATTAAATCCATCACTTAACTAATATTAATTTTATTAATATTTTTAAGAAGTCATGTTTTTTTTTCTTATCACCACCTCTAAGCTAATGTTTTCAAAATTTATTTTTTATATATTTTAAATATAACAGTGTTGTTTTTTTAAAAATAAAATATAATACAATTTAGACTAATTTTTATAAATAAAATATAATACAATTTAAACTAATTTATATTTGAATCTTTAATAAAAAACGACAAATTATTATCTGAATTTTTAATAAAAAATGACGAGTTATCATCTGAATTTTTAGTGGTTGCTGAAAAACTGATGAAATTATTATTTAAACATTCAAAAACTTAAATAAGAATTAATTAGTTACATTTTAAGTTTTAAAGTCGGAAAAAAAATAATGGATTATTTTCTGAATTTTTAAAGTTATAGAAGAATTAATAATATATTCTATGGAAATATTGTTGGGTCTAGATTAACCCCAATATATTGAGAGTTTTATAAAATCATGTATCGTATTGTAATATTCATTACTTTGTAGTTGGGCTTTGGGCTTACATTGTATTTGGCACCTATAAATAGGTGTCTTGGGTTTTAAAAATTATTATGAGAGTCGGTCGACTGAAGTGAGTTGCATTGTAAGGTTTTGTTGTTTTCAATATTTAATAATCAGGTCGACCTGTTTCTTCTCTACACTTTGTCTTTCAATGCCATTTTATTAGAGTGTTATTCAATCTTTATTTTGCTGTTAATCTGAGATCTACAAATACAGATAAAATGAAAATTAAGAATTAACATATGAATTTTTAAAGTATTTTCGATTTTAATATGGACAAACCATATGACTAGATACATATGGTTAAAATATGTAAAATTATAAAATAAATGATATATTATTTTTTATAAATAACAAGACGTATAATCTTTCCAATTTATTGGTTTTAAATTTGATTAATATATAATACAAATAAAAATTATAATTACTAAAGACTAATAATTATTATTATTATTATTTATTAATTAAAAAACAAAAAAAAAAGTTAAAGAGAGGGAGGGGGATATAAGAGAGAGAAGGAGAGATGAAATTATGTCACTTTTAAACTTTTAGGTCATTTAATGTTATTTACTTGGTCTTTTTAGACTTTTTAAAAGGTAGGGGTGCAAATAACAACCCCACGTAAAGTTCAAATGAGAAGATGATCAATTTGCGAGAAGGCAGGAAAAAATAAGACACATAATCTATTAATTAAAAAATATCATAAATAAAAATGTAAAATAATTTTAAAAAATTAAAGTAATTATCATTTTGAATTAAATAAATTCTTGAAAATCTCATTATATCATTTAGATTATATTTATTATTAATTTTACTTAATTCATAATTTTTTTATCAAGTTCTATATAATTTTTTTTCTGGATACACACTTGATAAAAAAAAAATCATAATTTTCATCAAATATCACATGTGGTATCAACAATTAATTCATTTGTGATGCTTGTAGATATTTTTGTTAACCATATGTGATTATGTATATTTACATTTATATATTTTTGTGATGTAAATATTATCACATGTGATAGTACGCCATTTATATTCAGATGTATATTAATTATCATATGTGATATATATAGAAATTCACATAATAAAAATTTATGGTATGTAATAGATCATATGTTAAATAAAGCTAATCACATGTTATTTAAACGTGAATCTAGAAAATGGTGAACAAAATAATATATTGACATAAAAAATGGCCATAAATCCATTACAAATTTATAAAACTAAAAAATATTTTTTTAATTAATTGATATTAGTGGAGGACTAATATTTAGGTGATGTTGTTTTTTAAGAAATGTTGAAGTCTGAAATTTTACTTCACTTATGGTATACTAGAAGAGTACTTACGCAATTAAACGAGACACATCTCGATTTTAATATTCTATTTTATTATTTGTCTATGTCGATTTTATAATACGATTTTATGTGTTTTTAAGAAAGTAATAATAATTTTATTTTTGAATAAAATATAAATTTGAAAATATCATAAAAAATTTAAAAAAAAATATCAATGTTAATATCAAATCAATTATTTAAAAGTTTTCATTTTTTATGTAATTTTTTTAATTTATTTTTTTATTATAATTTAATTTAAGTTTAATAATGAAATAATTTATTTTTGGTTTAATAATATAACATTTTATAAAGATAATAATTAAGTATTCTGTTAGAACTCAAAAATTATCCTAATTATATTTTAGATTTTTTATATTTAAAATGAGATGTTTATCCTATATTTGATTATGTTTATCTGCAGTTAGTTATACGAATTCAGATATGGATCTTTAATAAGTTGTACTTACGCACAATCTACTTGTAATTTTGAGTTTTAAGTAATATGCATTAATAAACAGTACTTTACGCATAAAAAGTGGGTTTTAAATTTTTTTGTCAAATGCTTTATAATATAGTATAGATAAGAAGTGGTGTTGACATCTGAAATCTAAATCAATAACATTGTTTGTTTTTGTAAAATGATAAACGTCTGAATTTGTTTAAATTATCTATTAAAAAATTATATTGTTGAATTTATAAATACAATTTCACACACACACACACACATATATATATATATATATATATATATATATATTCCTCATCATTACGAAATTTACATCTAAATTATAATTAGAATTCATTTAAATGAAAATATTCATTAACACATTTAAATCCTATGCAAACAAGGCCTAAATCATCGACGGATTATCCGTCACTAATTTTTCAATGATTTAATCATATAATTAGCCTAATTACTTAGCCAAGCCAATTTTGGAAAGTTCGAAATTATTACCAGTAGATTTGTGAGGGCCGATATTAGTTGGTGACGATCAATCCGTCAGTGATTTTGCTGATAATTGAGTTCTCTGCGAAGCCGTGATATCCACTATTAATTCTTTTTTTTTGGTCGAAGGAGGGCTCAGTTTTAGTAAAGTTCTATATATTTGGTTTTAGAACAATCATAATTTATCGAATATTTTAAATCATAAAAATAATTATTATAATTTTAAATAGTAAAAATACATCATAAATTACGTTATGCAACTTGGATGAATGATTGAGAATAAGAGTTAAGTAGAAGAGCGTAAGAAAAAAATTTGTATCATTGATCACTTTTAAACTCATCCCCATCTCATGTATTGCATTTGATACGAAAGTTGATCTTCAATTAGGATTGATCCAAGAATCGAGATCATTTCTTACATTTCTCACCATAACTTCCATTTTCATTGTAACCCAACTCATACAACTTGTTTTATTACAGTAGATTATTTAACTATCTACGGCTACAGTTAACTATAAATTAAATTAAACTAATCAGTTAAAAAATTGAAAACCAACCAACTTAATCAATTATAATACATACATGGAGATTCAAGGAACACTCTAATAAATAAAAATATCAGAGAATAATTTATCAACTGTTAGATTAGATGATTTAATGGATGTGATTAAATCTGACATTTTCAATATTTAAAATATATTTTTTTTATGAATATGATGAAAATTCAAAATTGGAATAGAACAAAATTTATTTGTATTTTTGTAGACAAAAAATAATTAATAGGAGATTTTGGTGGGCCATGGCAATTCCTAGGGCAGTATCATGGTTCCAAGGTACTACTCACTACTAATATATAGGATGCAGGGATGCATCATTGATTGATGGGGACTCATGCATCTTATCTATCCCTTCACTTCACCATTTTTACATCTTTAGTCCCTTCACTTTTTAAATTCTTATTTTCGGTACCTCTTCTTTCTAATATATTTTTTAGGAATGTTTTTTCTTTCGTTTTCAACGATTATTAATTGAGTTCTTCTATAATAATAAAAAAGACAATGATTTCAACGGAATATACTAATAAGGTTGAAGTTACGTAAAGACTTAAGCTACTGATCGAATTATTTGTGTTCTTTGTTCTGAGAAAAGGAAAATTCTGCAAAGTTTTGAGGATTTCCCCATTGTTACAATCCGAATAAAACACGACTCCTTGCAATGTGGTGCGCAACCACGTTTGACGACCCCGCTTGATAAAATGACAAACTTTCCGAAGCCTTTCAAGAATTCGCTTGCAGTCTTGGATGATTTAACCAAAAGATTATAGCATTGTTCAATCACTTTGCAACTCTTGGATCACAATAAGCAATCTGTTTCCAGCCCGGCCACATTTCATCAGCAATTTTGCTATATCCAGCTCAAAGCTTCCTTAAGTACTATTGCCTCCGCTATCCCAGGTTCCGCTCTTTCGTAATGGCTTTCCTCCCTTAGTAGAACCAACTCTCTACTATGGTTCCAAGCCACACAACAGCAATACAGATGATTAAAAGGATACAACTTTTCATATTCTTGAATCGAAAAGAACCGTAAAAAATCACTTTTACAAAGATATCATTTATTAATTTTCGTTATAACATTGTTGTATAAAGATTACAACATTGATTATATTATTAGAAACTTAAAATACTAAGGAGCCATTTACCAATCACTTATCCGTTAAGTGCTTATCGGTAAATTTACCACTATCATTTATTTACTGGTTAAGATTTTAGTCCACAAAACGGCATCGTATGGAACAATTTACCCGGTAAGTGTTTACCGTGGTAAGAGTCGTCGTTCTCACTTACCGGATAAGACTCTTGGTCCTTGACTCGCTCTTACCGGGTAAGATTCGTGATCCTTTTCATATTCATCCGGTAAGGTGAAATGATTTGGTGTTCACTTATCCGAGTAAACGTTTGGTAAACGGCCCCTAAGTTATAACAGATGCACTCTTTCTACTTGTTAAATGCACCATACTTTATAAATTTCCTCTTTAGCACTCATCAACATCAAGCCCCTCTTTTTATATTTTTAATGCATGATGACATGAAACCCATACATTTAATTTCAACGTTTTTATTGATTAAAATAATATATTTTTCTAATGAAAATAATTTTTTGGAAGTTTTCCAATAATTTACATGAACTTATAAAAGAATATTTTTTTAAAATATTGTTTGGCATAAACATATATATTATTTAATTTGATTATGATGTAAAAATGACGTATGCAACATCATAATTTTTTATATTTTAATTATCTTCCCTTCCCAATCAGCCATCTTATTCTCCTTAAAGTCACAAATTCCACATTCACCTACTATTTATATACAGTTTTTTATTACCATCAGAAAGGTACTAGTACAATGCAGTTTATAAAGTTAATCAATGAATATAAATTGATTTTATAGATCTTATGGAAAACTCTTGATCTCACGTGAACCCAACCCCCCTCCACCCCCCACCTCCCAACACACACACACACACACACATATATATATATATATATAAACGTGGGATTTTGTAAGGATAATAACTATGTGAAAACGGTGAAAATACTTATGAGTCTAACTTCATTTTCTTTCAACTACATTCAATTACCTTTATCTTCAATTTTAATCGGTTTCATGATTTTATACATACATTTAATCACTTTTACATACATGAAGTTCATTATAATAAAAATAGGTAAATAAAAGTTGTTGAAAGTATATGAAGGTTTTGTTCCACCTTCACACCATAACTCTTATTTTCATCAGAACTCAACGCGCACACACACCCATCACACACACATATATATATAGTCGGTTCAAATGAGAACCAAATAAAATAAAACGAGAACAATCAAATCAACTACATGTGATTCACTTGATTTTGGCCCAGCCTAGCCACGTCGCGTGTTTGCGTTTACCGTGTTCCATAATCACAAGTGAAATTAGAATAAAACAACATGTGATTATAGTGCAAAATCACATGTGATTTGGCCGTTTCTATAGGATCAAAACTAACCTGCATTCGCATAAGCAAATCGCCACATGGATGAACACCTTGCTTCCGATTGTTCATAAAACGTTGTCGAGCATCTTCGACTTGTTGACGTTCGGCGGGAGTTCCGGCATGGGGATCGAACACCCAAATTTGGCGACCAACAAAGTTGTTGGTGGAAAATAAGTAAGGATCATTCCCTTCTGCTATCGTCAATTTCCACATGCTTGTGATTTGTGAAGGCGGTAGGGATGGGGGTATAATAGTAATTAGTAAAGGTGGTGGTATGTATGGAGTTGCTTTTTTTTGGGTGGTTTATATAGACTTTGCTACTTGCCAACTCGGTAGACTTTATTTTTTGGTGACAATAAATACAATATAATATATATATATATATATATAAGCGTTCAAATAAAAACCATTTAATTTGTAAAAATCGTGAAAACCTCATTCAATCAATCATAATTTTTAATTTTGTTCATTTTTTTGTAATTATGCGAGGTTGATTAACCATTTTATTGTAGAGGGTGTTAATCATGGATATTATCATCTTCATTATTTTAATTTTAGAGAAATAGATGAAACAATTTCATTAAAATTTCATTAAATATTATATAAAACAATTTTATAACCATATATGAAATAAATTTATTAAAAAAAATATTATATGAGACAATTTCATGAAAACATTTCATAAGATTAAACAATGAAATCGACGTATAAGGGTGATTTGTACGGTTTGTACAAATGATGGTGGTTTTCATTTGATCTTTTCTCTCTCTCTCTCTCTCTCTCTCTCTCTCTCTNATATAACATATTATATAAACTATTCGATAAAAGTATTAATTGATTAAGAACTTAGTATTGGATACTGTTTGTTTAATAATGTATAATTCCTTCGATTTTAATTTAAAAGTAATTGTTGTATATATACATTTTTTCTTAAAGTTCTTTGAGTTTTATAAAGCTAACCGATAAATAAGTTCAAACAGAGGATAATCATTAAGCCATATTAATACGATAGAATAATAGTGGTAATGATTCTCATAGTTATGTTATTTAAATTCCGACTCTCATCACCGAAGCTTTTAGATTCGCCACTGACCGTAGGCCCTGAATATGCTCCCTAGATGTCTAGCCTTGCTCTGTTAACTTCTCGAAGGTTAAGCGGGAAGAAATCCCCAACGTGCATGGAGAACCCCCTTGGGGTTACCTGTTTAGTTAAAAGTAATAATAACTAACTTTGTCTGGTACGGAGAACCCATTTAGTATCTATTTAGGAGGCGAACGGTATCATCTTCATCCTTACCCAGAACCCATTTCAGGTATAGAAATTAACGCTAATTGTCCCTCCCCCATTTAATATTAAAAGTTCAATCATCTTTAACAAACAAGTATTTACTTTATCAGAATCCCAAAGTCAAAATTAGACGAATGGAGTTTTCTTTGTTGACATAACATCTAATTGCATAAAGAATCAAAAGTCACAGACAATCCGTCTTTTTTTCTATAAGAAAAAGGTAATTTACGTCATTCAAACTATCCATTTGAAATAATTATCTTATACTCATAAGAAATTACTCTAACCAGACCATTTTAATCAAGACCGAATCTCAATCGAAACAGTGTTTAATCATAAAATTAATCGAAAAAAACATAAGCCAATAACTAAATGATTAGCAAATAAGTCGTCGTACAGTTAAGCTCATTAAACTGTAAACAAACATCTCCTCAGTTACACATGTCAATATAATTATGAATGGTATGTTTAAAAATAAAGTCATTCCAGTAAGTATAACATTTGTATAATATAACAGGACCTTTTTTCCATACAATTCTACATATAACATACTGAAATCTCTAAAGAAACATTATAACATAATCACTGAAATCACATATGAATGAGGAAATTATGCATTGGTTATCTCACAAACAATTGTAGTTACGGTTGATCAATTACTATCACAAACCGGCAATACCTTCACGTACTTACAAATTTTTTTTGTCACAATATTCATGTTTTAATCAGATAATAAACGATGTACACAAAAAAGATGTCTATAAACTCAGTACAAATAAATTTCATAGTACGATGTCTCCTGATTCCTCCAAAAACAATTTTATTTATTTATTTTAGATTAACTTTTATACTTATTTACACTGCTAAATGGGAGACTCTTTTCAAAAACTAAATGAAAGACTTTTACCTCCTTGGGAAACCCGTTGCTAAAAGGATGATTCGTCACAAAACCTTCACAAAAGTTGGTGGGTAATTCAAATAAGTGACAGGATATCCCCAGGTATTTTCTAGATGGTCCATTGGAATTTCTTAAAAAACATCAAATTCTACTGAAACCATTGATATTTTATGGGTAATTCGTGATAATTACCGATGAAAATATTTATTATGTTATATATAACGTAGCAAAAGTCAAATACATTAAATATATAATAAGAATTTGGTCGACTTTTATCACGATGTAAAGTTGTCTTGTCATTCACCGGTCACATATTCAATGTGCTTGTGTGTGAAAGAGAAACTCAGATTTTACATTTATCCAAATTTATGAAAAAGAAAATTTATAAAAATAACCATTTAATATAACCGTTTGTCATAAAATAATTGGGTTTTTTAGGTTTTACGATTTTGACCACCTAGATCGCTTCCGGGGGCGATCCGTACATGTTGGGGGCGATCCCCATTAAGACCCTTAAAAAATTGCCTTAAAAGACGAGATTACTGTTGACCCTCGAAGACCAAACTTTGACCTCGCCCTAGGGGGCGATCCAAACTGTCCCATCGCCCCCAGGGGCGATCCAGCCTAAAAATATTTTTTTTTACTTTTTTTGTTTTGTGGTATTTTTAATAAAACCGATACCCCATTTAAGTTGTATTTTTTAACTTTTTTAGAACCAAATTTCATGGGTAAATGTTTAAAAATAAACCATTATAATTATGGAGACGCAAAAATTATTTTTATCTAATTTGGGTTTCGTAAATCAGATATTAACCCGTACATCTCTTTTTTTTTCTTTTTTTTCTTTTTTTTTACCTCCAATTTCATTATAAATACCAATCTCCTACTTCATAATTTTTCACACTTCCCTTTCATTTCTTTTCTCATATATTCTACTCTCACATCTTTAACCATTAAACACAATCAACTATCATAAAACATGAAATCACGTCAAAGTGATGATGTTTGTGTGTATCTTCGAAGTGGCGGTTTATTCCAAGATATAAATGACGTTTTAGAGTACATTCCAATAACCTCCCCCACATAGATAGATGCATATACATATACATATATACATATATATATAGAGATAGATAGAGTATTTACCGGTGTTTACATATGAGCGGCTGATGGTGGTGATGGCGGCGATTGACGGTGGTTGGTGGCGGCGAGGGTGGTGGATGGTGGCGCTTGACGGTGGTTGTTGGCACCGGAAGGTGGTGGATGGCGGCGGATGACAGTGGTCGGTGGCGGCGGATGGTGGCCGACGGCGGCGGATCACGGTGGTCAGTGGCGGCGGAAAGTCGCTGATGTCGTTATACAGTGGTCTATGACGGTATATCGAAGAATAGTGGTCGTTCTTGGTCGGGATGGTCAGAGCTCGGTTTTTCATTTGGTTTTTCCAGAGAAAACGAGCGATGGTGGAGATGGATGGTGACTTATGGTCCCCCACCGCCAATTTATATAAAACGTTAAGTAATAAAACAAAATCCATCGTCAAATCGGCTTCAAATCGACGTCATAGAGTGTCATAGCATGAAAAATCGCGAAATCAGATATAATGTCTGATTTTTTCTCCCAAAATCAGCTAATTTTTTTTTTCGTAACCACAATTACCATTGTCTTATTTTATACCGAAAAACCATGAAATTTATAATTAAATACGTAAAAAGACACAATTTATGTATTTTTCCTTTTTATTAAAAACCCCTTAATTGTTAAATAAAAAACACAAAATGACGAAATAGAGGTCAAATTTCGTAAATCATATATTATATCTGATTTACGAAACCCAAATAAAATAAAAATAATTTTTGCGTCTCCATAATTATAATGGTTTATTTTTAAAACCTTTACCCATGAAATTTGGTTCTAAAAAAGTTAAAAAATACAACTTAAATGGCGTATCAGTTTTATTAAAAATACCACAAAACAAAAAAAAACATTAAAAGGCTGGATCCCCCCTGGGGGATGAGACAGTCTGGATCGCCCCTTGGGGCGAGGTCAAACCCGGTCTTTGAGGGTGAACAGTAATCTCGTCTTTTAAGGCTGGAAATATTTTTTTTTTAATTTTTTTTAAAGAGTTTAAATGTGGATCACCCCCCCCCACATGTACGGATCGCCCCCGGGGGGTGATATGGGTGGTCAAAACGCAAAAACCTCTAAAACCCGGTTATTTGTGGCAAATAGTTGTATTAAATGGTTATTTTTATAAATTTCTCTTATGAAAATCTGATTTATTTTTATTTTGTAAATTTGCGGTCCAACGATATTTGAATTATCGGTAGAGTCTCAATCGTTCTGAAGTTCAAGACGTTATAACGGAGTTGGTTTTATAGGACGTATAGAATGTCTAATTGTTTTGGTTTAACAGTTTATATAATCAAAATATAGAACATCTTATCTAAAAGCGTTACAATAGGTTTTATAGAACGTTTTTAGGCATTTTAACAAGTTTTTAAAACATTTTTGGAATAAAGTGTATAGCTATTTTATATGACACTTTTGAGAAGTGTCCAACCCATATTTTTATAGGACACTTGTAATGTTGTATAATATAATTAATACGATACTTTTCATGACCCTATAATATTCTACATTATGACGAAGGAACGTAGCGTTAGCCCGTGCCACCATACGCACTACATTGGGACCGTCCCTGTCTTTTCATGACACGTTTAGATTTTAGTTGTCCTATAAAATTAAATTTGTTTTATAGAGAGTTAGGGGTGTTCATGAGTGCTTATAAAAATAACTTATTGACTTATTCCAGTGTGGTACCGGTAATAAACAATTTTGAGTGTTCAGATAAACAACTTATACCGGTGCCAAACCGGTAATAAGGAGTTTTTGAATAAATTAAACTCTTCTGATTTATAATAAGTTGATAAGTGTTTTTATAAAAAAAAAAAAACATAAGTTGTTTCAAATAAGCAATCACAACCCTCCCCTCCCCTTAAAGTATATAAGCCTCATCAAATACGACTAGTGTGTTTATGATTATTTACCATATATAAGTATTATATATTTAATAAATACAACATAATTGGTTCAATTCCTATTTTATATTTGTAACGTATAAAATAGGAATCAAATTAATTATGTTATATTTTTTAAAAATATATAATATATTTTATTCTAAATTTTTGAGATATATATTTGAAATAAAAAAAAGTAGGTTTCCAAAGTATGATGCACAAAATAAGCATTATACAAAAGTATGTTAGCATTTTCATTCACTTTACACTTAGGCCTACCTTGTTTTTAGAAGAAAAAAAAAACTCTTACTAGAGTCTTATGTCTGATTAGTTAATATGTAAGATCATCTGATAAGAGGTAAACCAACATCTTATTTGTCTTTTATTGTTCTCTAAATTTTTAGCAATTGTGTTTCTCAATCTATTAAACTTAATCGATCACTTCTCTCAATTGATTCTTACCAAATCGATCCTCACCTGTCTCAATTGATGTATTTTAATATGATTTTAAATGTGTTAAATACTGTTAATGACATATTTTCGTTTAAATGAATGTTAATTATACAATTTAGATGTAAATTTCGTAATGATGATGAATAAATATGTGAAATTGTATAAATTTATCTATAAATTTAACATTATAATTTTTAAGGGATAAAATATATAATTTAAACAAATTCAGACATTTATCAGTTTAAAAAAATAAACAGTCTTATTGACTCTGAAATTTCAGACTTCAACACCACTTCTTATTAATCAGAAGTGAAATAAGACTTCAGACTTTAGCACCTCTTAAAAAACAAATGTCAACTTAATTTTAATCTTTGCCATTAATATCCTTAATCTTTTACTATTGATTATTAAATTATAAAACAAAATCAATAAATATACAATTCAATTAGTTGACCCTTTATTTCATAATTTTATTTTACTTTCTTTGAAACGATTTCCCAACAATGAATTAAAATAATCTTCAGTTTTCCTTTTCATGTCATCGACATTTCTATTTGGCCGATCATCATCGTTGGCGGGTTCATTTTCTACGAGCTTGTTGGCTTATAGGTCTTTCATGGGTCCTTTCGATCTACAAACACAAACTTAAATATATAAAGCAAAAATTGTGTCTACACAAGTCACACAACTGCCAGTTCGTTATTCGTTAGTGATTTTTCTAGCAGAGCTTAACAGCTTTTGCGTAAAGACAACGATATGTTTGAGCTCCAATGCCAATGTTGCAAAACTGATGTATGTACTTATGTGGGTCCCAATTCAATCACTGTTCGTTCTTATGATTTTAAGTCTGTTTTCTTAAATAGTTGTTGCAACTTAAATTTTGTATTTACAGTGGTTAATTATTTCATTATTAAAATATAATATCTTTATTTTTATTATTGTAATCACTAATTGTTAAAACTAATAAATATAGCATTTTCAAGTATAACTTACAATATTTTATCCTTCGACGTTATCGAGCTCTGTATTGCGTATTTTAAACATTAGTGATTTTCAGATGAGTCGAACGGCAAATTCATCTAATTGACGTTAATTTTTAACCTTCTCAATTGTTATCTTTGTTACATGTTAGCGAACATTTCTACTTTTGGCCTGACAAGCTATACACATCGAGTCATACCAAACTCAAACTTAACTCCACCAACGAGACGAGTCAACTCAATTCCGCTCCAAGCATCTTCGCTAGAGATTTGGGTCGTGGAGTAATGATTCTTGACTAAAATTCGTATTTTGACCGTTCGGAAATACAATAATTTCATCTTTTAATGGAATTTAAAACTTTATCATATTT
Source organism: Cynara cardunculus var. scolymus (assembly GCF_001531365.2). Classification (NCBI taxonomy): domain Eukaryota; kingdom Viridiplantae; phylum Streptophyta; class Magnoliopsida; order Asterales; family Asteraceae; genus Cynara; species Cynara cardunculus. The sequence goes on from NC_037543.1 coordinate 19,483,585, forward strand.
GTTTATTGATAATTATAGAAGATAACCATACCAAATTCAGACCAAAGTTTCGTTTTTGTTTTAAAAAATTTATTAAAAAATTATAAGATATTCGACTTCATTGGTTAAAACAATTAAAATAATACTAGAAGAGTACTCACGCAATGCAACGAGATACGTCTTGATTTTAATATTTCATTTTATTATTTATCTTAGTCGATGTTATAATATAGTCTTACGTGATTTTGAAAAAAAAAACGATGATGTTTTTATTTTTGAATAAAATATAAATTTGAAGATATCATAAAAATTTGACAAAAGTATATTGATATTAGTATCGAATTAACTATTTAAAATTCATCATTTTTTGTGTAACTTTTTAATTCAATTTTTTTATTTATAATTTAATTTAGGTTCAATAATGAAGTAATTTATATTTGGTTTAATAATATAATTTTCTTATAAATATAACAATTAATTATTTTGTTAGAACTTGATAACTATTCTAATTATATTTTAGATATTTTATATTTTAAAATGAGATGTTTATCATTTATTTGATTATGTTTATCTGCAGTTAGTTACACGAATTCAAACATGGAGCTTTAATAAATTATATTTATGCATAATTTACTTGTAATCTTGAATCTTAAGTAATATGTATCAATATAGAGTACTTTATGCATAAAAAAATGGTTTTTAAGAGTTTTTGTCAAATGTTTTATAATATAGTATAGATATCTCTGTCCTCAATATCATGTTTAAAGATTTCTCTAAATTTGGAGATTTTATAATTTATTTCTCTATTTTAACATACATTTTAGCATTGTTGTTCTAAATATTCTAAAAAACTCTCTAAACGAGTGTTTCATTAGAGGTATTAATTACTAATCAATGAAAATAAAAATAAAAGAAACTGTTTGGTTTTATAAAAAATAATAAGTTCATTCTCCCATAAACCCAAATTTTCGTTCCAAGTTAAACTGGAGAAAATAAAATTCATTCTCATTTTCATTCTCCAGCTGAATCAAACAGCCATAAATTTGGAAAAACATTCCACCTTTCTACCATTTTTTTTATTTTAAAAAAATTGTTGGATTAAACAAAAAAAAAAAAAAAAACTAGAAATACTCAAAACAAAAAGCTACTTCAATAATGTTTTAGCAAAGTTCATGGTTTGTTTTCACTTTTTTCATTTATGTGCCTAACACATTTTTATTAATTTTTAACATGCTTTTTGCATCATTTTCAAGTTTATCAACAAAACTAAATTATTAATTAATAATATAATAATTAAATAAGTAAATTATTAACCAACAATTACCTTATCAGTTATTTTATCAAACATAACGTAAAAAGTTTCGTCAACAAAATATTAGCATCAGATATGAATATAAACATTTTATAATATATATATATATTTGTATGTATGTATGTATGTATGGGAGTAATAAAAATGAGAAACTTTATATTTTGTAATAAACGTGAAAACTTTTATTTTAAGGTATTGTTTTACATGATTTTTTTTCCCATCTAAAGCTAGTAATTTAATGTATTAATGGATATATATATATATATATATATATATATATAAATATATATATGTTTATTTTTTATGTATTCAGTTCATAATATGAAATATCTTTACTTGTAACGTTTATTTCACAAACAAGCTAAAAATGTTCATATTGTAAAAATATATACGTTGTTAAACCGCTTTATATAATTTTCAAATATATTTTATGAAACTTTTGTTTCACAAACGGACTAAAGATATTCATATTGTTAAATTAACATGTATTAATCAATATAATAAATTCTAGTCTTATACTACAAAAATAGATACAATAACACATGATATATTTGTTCTCAACGTAATCATAATTTCTTATGTTATCAAAAGAGTCTATATATATATATACTAGAAGGGTACTCGCACAATGCAGCGAGATATATCTTCATTTTAATATTTTATTTTATTTTTTTGTCTCTGTTAATATAATACAGTTTATGTGATTTTGAAAAAGACAATGTTTTTACTTTTGAATAAAAATAAATATGAAGATATCATAAAACTTTGAAAAAATTATCGTTATAATGTCAAATTAACTATTTAAAAGCTCTATTTTCTATACAGTTTCTTTAATTTAATTTTTTATTATAATTTAATATAGGTCTAATAGGAAAGTAATTTATTTTTGACTTAACAATATAATTTTTATAAAGATAATGATTCTATTAGAGCTCAATGATTATCCTAATTATATTTTAGATTTTTTATATTTAAAATGAGATGTTTATTCTATATTTGATTATGTTTATTTGCAATTAGTTATACGAATTTAAAAATGAAGCTTTAATAAGTTGTACATACGCACAATTTACTTGTAATCTTAAATTTTTAGTAATATGTATTAATAAACAATACTTCATGCATAAAAAATTATATTTAAGAGTTTTTGTCAAATGTTTTAATATGCATCAATAAACAATACTTCGTGCATAAAAAATTATATTTAAGAGTTTTTGTCAAATGTTTTAATATGCATCAATAAACAATACTTCGTGCATAAAAAATTATATTTAAGAGTTTTTATCAAATGTTTTATAATATAGTATAAATATATTATTTTGAAAAATATATTATGAACAATTTTTTATTATTAAATTATATATATAAAGTCAAATATTACATTTAATTGTTCAAATTCTATCAACCCACCGTCGTACAAAATAGTAACACCACTAGACTGCAAATTGAACTCCACTACCCACACACCCCCACCACCAACACCATTTCCCTCCATATAATTCCACTTCTCTCCGTTCTTTTCTGCATCAGCGCCGCCCTTTCTCTCTCCATATTCCTCCGCCGCCGTCACCGTTAACACCCCTCCCGCGGCGATGGCGGCATACCCCCTATAGGTATCATCTCGATACAATCACACACACCCCCATATCAATTTCAAAAAACCAAAAATGGTGGGTTCATTCCTCTCCACTTAATTTCCCATTTTATTCATCTTCTCCTTTTCAAATCTTGCTCAACAATCAACCAATTTGATTTGCAGGTTGAATCATCGCCGGCGGCGAAATTACCTGCTTGGCTTCAATCTTTATTATCGGAGAAATTCTTTAATGCTTGCATGATTCATGAAGATGCGAAAAAGAACGAGAAAAATATATTTTGTCTCGATTGTTGTGAAGCTATTTGTCATCACTGTCTCGATCTTCACACATCTCATCGTCTTCTTCAGGTTTCAATTCGTAATTCATTCGTTTGTGAACTTCAATTTGTTCTTGATTTTTTTTTTCTTTTTTGGGTTTGAATTCAAATTGTTTGCAGATAAGGAGGTATGTGTATCATGATGTTATAAGGGTTGGTGATGCTGAGAAATTAATGGATTGTTCTTATGTTCAAGTGAGTTTAAATTGCATTCAAAATCATGTACCACTTGTGAATTACGGATCGAATTTATGTAATCTTGATTTCAATCTGTTCAGGCGTATACTACAAACAGTGCAAAAGTTGTGTTTTTGAATCCAAGACCACAAACTAGAGCTTGTAGAAGCTCAAGCAACAATTGTGTAAGTTGTGATAGAGGTCTTCAAGACTCATATTTCTTCTGCTCTATATCCTGCAAGGTATCTCTCTCTCTCTCTCTCTATATATATATATGTATATGTATGCATATATATATATGTGTGTGTGTGTGTACATACATATAGACTATAGTGGTTCTTGATGTGGGTATAGTTGTATAATGAATCAAGAATCATTACCCAAAGTTCTTGTTTCTTTTTTGTGTTGATTTTCAATTTTGGATGCGATCTTGCTTGGTAAGTTGTGTTTTCTTTTGGTGGGTTTTCTTCGAGGGTGGCACATTTTCCATAGGTCAAAACTCTTATTCCTAGAGCAATGTGCATTTTTCCCTATATTTGATAGCTTCTTTGGTTTTTAATTCATTACAAATTTCGAATTTTATGTGAACCCATTTTGTCGTTCCATTTTCTATCAACTGGGTTTGGATTGGATTTACTCTTTGACAAAAGATGATATCATATTTTTGAACCAAAATTGTATGTTTTTTTAGATATCGTATGCGTAATTCTGAATCTTGAAAAGGAACCCTTTTGAAATTTTCTTGTTCACTGAATTGGGTCTCTGTTACTTTTTCCACAGATTAGTCAGATTCTGAGAAGTGAAGGAATGTTGTCGGAATACCTTCACGATTGTGAGGTTTTGACCCTGCCGGAAATGGGTTCCGACGACGGTCTAATGACACCGGAATCCGTTCTTGAACCATTCGTTTCATTAAGGACTTCATCTGGTTCGAGTGCCAGCTGCGCCGGAGTTGATCGCCTAACAATTGCCTGCACCGCCACCACCGAGATTGTGAGGAAAAAAAGAACTTCAAAGTCGGCGATTCCTCCGGCGTCGCGTAAGCCAGTTAACCCGTCGGCCGTAGAAACTCCGGCGAACCGGCGAAAGGGTATGCCGCGGCGGTCTCCGTTTAATTGATGCTTCCGTACGGTAGAGTACGAGTGAGCAGGGTGTCGAAGGGATGGATGGTGGGGGTGCAAGTCTTATTTTTAACTTCTTTTTCTTCAAAATAGGTCCTTATAGAATGATGAATGTTACAGACGAGTACCTCCCAGTTTTGTTTATTACCCATTGACCCTTCTCTTTATTTAGATTTTTTTAGTGCTAATATGGATTTAAAACATTTAGTTTGTTCATCGATACCATTAATAGTTGATACATCTCATTAGCCCTTAATTTTCTATTGCCTCTTATTTATTTTTTAATATATATTGTTTTTTGATTGATGATAGTGTCGTATCAACAACATTCTTATCACATGTGATAATACATGTGACATTCTTATCACATGTGATAATACATGTGAGGGGGTTTAGTAATGTAGGGGCGATCTGGCCCGCAATCAAGATCGCGTCGAAAATTGTTCGCGTCTCTGATTTAGTATTACATCGGTATCATATGTGATTGTTTATTGTAACAGAGTGTTTTTGTGCTCTCGTAAAATGAAGGTGTTTTCGTTTGAACCATTCCCGATATATATTAGTTTTTATTTTAATAGTTGTCGTATTTATTTTATTTCGATAAAGAGATCTTGCGAATCATAGGTAGTAATATCGAATTATTACAAATAATTAAAATTGGTAAAAAATTTAACGCAATATACGATCTTCTTTTATTTAAAAACATGGAATGTGAATTGTGTTGCGATGAGATTTAACGCCCTAATCTTTAATAATGTGTTTTCCGTTTCAAACAATAGATTTAAAATTTGATTTTAAAGGTTTTGCTATCAGTTACTACATTACTTTTAAATCCTCTTATGGTCACGAAAGTTCAAATGCGGTGATTCCGTACTATCTACAAAGCAGATGGTCGTCCTGAAATTAATCGGCTCATATAATAAGTCGGATATCTAGGTTAATAAAAAATAAATAAATAGATTTTAAAAGCCAATTTCAGATCCTAAAAAAAAACCAAACAAAAGCTTACGGGTCAAAAGATAAAAAGAATCCTAAATATATTTTTATTTTTATTTTTAATTTCTCAAAAAATGTTAAATTTAACATATCAAAATAATTATTCTATAATTAAATGGTTAAATGTAAATAATGATTACCACTTTTCAGCTAATTTGTAATTTTCAACTTTACAGTAGTGGTCAAAGAGGTGAAAAACTTTACAAAATGAAAGAAAAGTATGAGATTCGAATTCAAATATACACACTAATGAATTGTTTGTTTACCTTTTAATAATTTTATTAAGAGACATTATCTGAATCGTTAAGAGGTGGATTTTGTTTGACAGAAAAACAATCTGCCTCTTAATGGTTTTAAAACCCTCTGAATAATTTTGTCTCATGAGCATCTTTTAACCACTAAGCGTCCTAATTTCATAGTAAACAATTACCAAACAATTATATTTCATTTTGCACTATATCATGAAAGACTCTTAATCATTCTGCACCAAACCATTCAGCAACTGCAAACAACCCATAAGTACATAATTTACCTTCTGTATGGTGGTTCATTAAACTGAAATAAAGACGTTCCAAATTCCCAAAAATAACGGGTGGATGATTTTACACAAATACAAGACAGGTGTTGGGTTCAATCCCAACCCCCTTTAGCCTGTGAACCCAACCCTCCTCTAACGTCAACCGTTGTATGAGCCAAAAAATGCCCTCACATTGGTGTTCTTGGAGGCAGGCCTCGAGACGACCAATTGGGATTGTTAGGTAATCAATTTTTTCCCAAATATATATTTTTTTATATTAATATTTATCGTATTTAAAATATTTCGATAAAGAGATCTTGCGCAATTTCAATTTATTACGAATAATTAAAATTGGCAAAAAATTTAATGCAATGTCGGATTTTTTAATATAAAAACATGAAATTCGAAAGTTTTCGCGGTTATATTTAAGTTCCAAAATTTTAATAGTGTGTCAGCGGTCAATAAAAGTTATGAATTAAATTCAACAGTAGATTTAAAAAATTATAAAACAGTAAACAATTTGATATGGTTTGATTTTACGGGGGTTTTAATCTAGAGTTATCAGTTACCACATTAATTTTGAAAAAACCTAAATATGCATATATTGTAACATTTTGAAAAATGTTAATTTTGACATATCTTAATATCGTTTTGTATTATCAACGTATGAAACAAATATTCCAGGTTAACTGCAAATAATGATTACCATTTTTCAGCTAATTTACCTTCTACATGATAGTTATTAAACTGATATAGATAACCTACAGATTTCAAAAGATGACATCATATCTTTGTGAAATGATCAGAATTTGAATTTATTAAGGGTTTGAACTTTACAAAACCAATTAAAGTTTTGGTTGTTATTCTTATCCTTAATTAGGCATGGCAACGGGAAGGGGATGGGGCATGTTTTGTAATCCCCGGCTCCAGTCCCGGTTTGTAGTAACATCCCCGGCCTCGGTCTCCGACGGGTAAGGAGATTAACATCCAATTCTCGGTCAAAATCCGATCAAACCCCAGTCAAAATCCGATCAAACCCCATGAAGAACATCTCTTAGTTTGATTCTACCGGGGATCCCTGACCTTGATTGAGTAACATCTCCCGACCCCGGGACCTGTTTTAGCAGGGAATCTCTGTCCCCGTTCGGGTCAGGTGAACGGGTTCCCCACCGGGTCGGGGTAAATCACTATCCCTATTCTTAATCACTTAAAAAAATAATAACAAATGTGGACTATGTTAACTTGAATGAAATTTTTATTGAATTACAAACCTTTTTTGATATATTTCAAACTTTGGTGCTCTAAATGAAAATTTGAGTCTTCGAAATTGAGTTTAAGATTCACTCAAGTACTTGTTTGAAAAAAGAAGGGGGAAGTTTGATTTTATTGCAAAATGACCCCACAAATCTTGTACAATTCCAAGAAATGCAAACAAAAAAACATGTTTTTTTTCTCTTTTGTTCTTTTTTCCATCCTTTCCTATAACTTATTTTCAAATCAACTAATTTCCTAGAGTAAATTTTATAGTTATTATATTTTAGTTATGTATGGGTATAAATAAATGAGAACTCTATATACTGTGATAACTGTAAAAACTGGTATCATGAAGTATTGTTTCATCTGACTTCTTCCATCTAAGACTAGAATTTAATATATTAATTAACATATATCTGTTTGACAACGTGTTTGTTTTGTATGTATTCGGTTCACAATATGAACTTTTGGTTGTATTTTTTATTTCACAAACACATAAAAATTGTTCATATTATGAAACAAACATATTGTGGAACAACTAGAAATTAATCAATCCACAAAAATCCAAGTCGTAGATAAAAAAAGATCATGTGAAATAGTACATGATACACTTGTTCTCAGAGTTTTAATAATTTTACAGGTTCTTAAATGAAGGCCTCTGTCTCTCTCTCTCTCTCTCTGTATGTCTGTGTGTGTAATTTTTTAAATGTAAATCATCTTGTAGCTTATTGTTATTAAAAGACAAATATCGATACAAAGTTGGATATTCATCAAATGTGTACGAAATCAACCTCGACCTTATCAATTTCGACACTAATTTTATTTTAAACGAACATCTTTATTTGAAATTAACCTACAATATAGTCAAAAACAGTAAAAAAAATAGTTATTAAATTCACGGGTAGAATTAATTTTTCTCCATATAATTGAATGCGACAAAATATACGGTTCTTTGTTGCACAAAAAACGTGTTACCTAGTATGACATATAATCCTTAAAACGTGTTCGATTATTTTGCAACAATAATAATACTTAATATTGAAATAAATTCGTTTTTGAATTTGAGCAACAATGCATGATAATATAATAAAATTTGTTTTAGTTCTTATTTAGTTTAACAATCAATTTTTTTTCGCAATTAGCATGATAAATGTTCGGTTATTTACATTTTATACTTTTATTACTCGATAAATGGGTTTTCAACACATGTAAAATAAATTGTTTTCGATGTGACATTTTTCACACGGTTAAGAATTATAATATAATTTAATAATTGCTCGAATTTTATCATAGGAAACCGTTCTAAGATCAAATATTATTTCACCTTCAAATTACATGAAACGAAGATTGATCAGATCTTAAATCTCGAGACAATGTTTTAATCTACACCTCGACTTCAATCCATCCCGATTCACTGGTTTTCTTCTCATGTTGCTCCCTCCATTCAATCACTAGCCTGCGGTTTCAAGAAGTTTGAGTAAGCGTACGACTTAGTGAGAACTATACAATAGTAACGTCCGTCATTTAAAATAACATTTCAAAATATTATCTGTGCAACTTTTTCGTAACAAACGCATTAACCGTCATGCATCTTTGAGTCTGTTGGCTATTCACAATGGTGATGAAAATCTAGCGACTGTGCTCTACTCGAGTAATTCTCCTCTTTTCCTGGCATGACACACTTGAGAACCCGTTACAAATAGAATCTCACAAGTCTGGCAAAACACGTATCTCTTGCTTTTACGACAATTCCCATTGTGGGCCATCATCGTTTCATGAAACTCGCTGTCACCGTGTGAGTTATCAACACACTAACATATATCACCATGAACAATTATAAACCATGTTTATACATTCTCAACAAAAACTACGCACTTGCGTCAATTTTCATACAACATTTAACGTAACATGAACATATCGAAATTTGTAGGATAAAACAATTCATTGTATGTGACCCTGAAAAACATTACATGAAACTCATTTCAATGTGTGGGCTTCTCTGTTTGGTTTCTTGTAATATCTACGAAATGTTATCATAATATCTGCTAAGCGTGCGTCTTAGCACACGTCAAGTTGATCAGTTGTGGTTTTTCTTGGCTGTAACACATCTAACATTAATAATTATATATTTTTGAAAAAACTTTTAAATTTTTTTTATTAATTTTAAGGTCATTCAATTTATTTATAAGTTGGTTAGGTCAATCAGATCGAGTTTTGGCAAAAATATATCTCATCACATTTATCAATATCCATTGTCGGTCGTTAGAATATCGTTACAACTCCAACAACTCACTAGTCGACTCGCAATACGGTCTCAAAACTTCTCTTTTATCCCAAACCAATGATATTAAGAATAGAACCTCAAAACTTTTCTCTTGTCACAACGAAAAAAAAGCTCAAGCTGAGAAAATCAAAACTCCTCAACGGGCTAAACCTTATGGCTCCAAGACGAGAACATCAAAACTCATTTCTTGGCAAAACACGACTGCCACATATGCCGATGGATCCAATTCATTATAGTCTAAATTACATGACTCTAAATGAATGACCACCGTACTCAAAACATATAATTCTAAAATAACAAAATACAATAAATGCATATCATGTTCCAAGCCCAAAATAGAGCAAATAAAACTGGACAGATGCCCTTAAGACTCATATGAGTCAAAACCAAGCCAATAACTCAACAATTCAACTAACAATTCAATGAAAGTCGATATAAACTAATAAATATAATTACCTAAGTTTATACAACTTATGTCCAAATCGATTCAAAGGTTGAGCAAATCCCCAAAACACACAGTAAATTCCAGGAAACATTTCCAAGTAAGTAATGACACCGAAAATGTGCTCAACAACTCAATAATTTGTATTTTTCGAATGATTTATAAAAAATAAAAATACCAAAAGTGTATAAACCACAAATAATCCCATACGAGGAATAAATCACCAAAAGAACACTCTTATGATTTATTTATCAAAATACTCAAATATCCCAAATACATGAACATTTCTAGATTTATTAACTGATTGTACCATACATGCAAAACTCACCAAATAACCTACACATTTGATAAATTTCAAGTAAAACATATTAATACTTCAAAATGAACATTTTTTTTGGCATGTACATAGTTTTCACAAAGCAATTAGAATCCAGCTTACAAGATTTATGCTAAATCTAGGTTTTACCCCAAATTTTGAGCTTCTTTTGGTGAAGACTTGAAATCCCTAAGTTAGAATTTAGATCCTATATGCAAAGCTCTCAAGAACATCTCTTTCACTCCCAAAACATAAAACAAAGAAAACCCAAGAAGAAATGAGAGTTGTTGGTGAAAATGGTTCAAACCCTACATTCAAGAAATGATAGATGAATTTTACCTTTAACTTCTAGGAACTTCAAAACACAAGTAAAATCTTCAAGATCCATGAGAAAATCGAGCAAAAAATGTCTTTAGGAGAAAGTACCTAAAACCAAGTCAAAAATGGTGGAGAAGATGAAAGTGAATCTTGAAACTTTTATCACCAACATTTGAATCCAAGAATCAAGGCTTTTAAATGATAGCAAAAGCTCAAAAGCCTCTAATCATCGCCTTAATTAAGTAGTCGTTTACCAAACGCTTACCCGGATAAGCGCTTATCAAGTCATTTTACTTTATCGGATGAATATGGCAAGGGTTAATAATCTTAGCCGGTAAGAGCGAAGGCAAGAATCGAGAGTTTTACCCGATAAGTAAGGACGAGGACTCTTACCATGGTTAGCGCTTACCAGGATAAATTGTTGCATACGAGACGTTTTAGTGAATAAAATCTTACTGGTAAGTAAGTGATAATGTTGAATTTTACCGGTAAGTGTTTACCGGGTAAGTGTTTAGGTAAACGGCTCCTAAGTGCTTCAAGAAGAAGAGGATAAGTGGAGAGATGAGCTAGTGTGAGCAAAATGTTAAGAGAAAAAGGAAAATCCCGTTATTTTAAAGAAAAAACAGCTCAATTTTTCTTCCCAACCTCCCTGGGCCTGGGTATGCACACACACATATGTACATACATACATACATACCCCCCTTCTGCCAACCATCACAGTCACAACGCACATGGACTTCGGTTGTGTAAGTCCCTTTATTCCAAGAATCAATCATTACCACATGTGTTAATTCCCAACAACATGTAATCAAAAACAGTATCACTGTTAACAATAATAATTCAAACATACCAATAAGGTATAATATTGAAACAATATCATTTGATATTGTATGCATTTCAGTTCGAAAAGTTTATAAGAAAACTCACCTTGATCACTATGATACACTAAATTCTTATCAGGTAACAAATCCCTATACCGAACACTTGAAACTGGATAAACGGAGGTCAATCACAAGTAAGAGAGATAAACTCCATTTCATCTCTAAATAAACCCTAAGACATGGAAAAAAAAAAACCCCAAAAGACCCTAAAACGACACGAAACAAAATCAAGAAAACCACAAAATAGTGGCTTACATAACTTGCCACGTGACTAAGGTCGCGACAGAAGTCGCGCAAGTCACTAAGTTTTCATCATCCTGTTCAAACCTGATATGTTTAAAAACTTACCAAACCTCAAAATTACCTATAAGCTTACCAAAGACACAATTTTTAAATTAGAAGTTGACCCCAAAATAGCATGAACCAAAACATCAAAATTCAAACAACAAAGAGATATGTGATCTACCCCACGACAGAAGTTGCGTGACTAGTCACATGACTCATTTAGTCCGAAAGCCCCTGTTCTTTGACTTGCAACTTCATTTTCCAAACCATCAAATCCAGGTGAAAACCCATATATAACTCATAACTTTTGACATAAAAACATAAAAAAACGACAACTTTTCCATGACTCAGATAACCCTAAAAACAAAATTTTCATAAATAACCAACCTAAAACACATACTACAAAATTTTGATGGATAAAACCCATCCATTAGCCAAGAACCCTAAATATGGAGGACACAAAAAATGATCATACCTTTGAAGAGGTTTTCTAGTAGAAAACTTCTAAAACCGTTGAATTATCTTTTCTTCACAAGCAAAACCTCAAGAACTCTCACCCTTTCTCTTCGCGCGCGCGCATACACACACACACACTTTTAACACAACCTGAAGATGTCTAAGCCCAAACCAAATAAAGAGACTATGCCTCGTATATTTAACAAGCAAATTTCAACTAATGGAGATAACATAAAGGGACCCTGGACTTCTAAGTTTAGTAAACCCGATTATCGCATAAAATACACTTCTTCCAAGCTTAAGCATAATCCCACAATCCCCTCTTCATCAATCACGCCGCTGAATACACGCATACCTTTTTATCCAAAGCCGAGTGAACAAACATATACAATAAATGACACATTTTGAAACCTAAAGGAAAAGCTTAAGGAATAACAATAATGAAGAAATCTTATGGACATTAAAACTTAAGGATGCACGAACTTAAAACCGACCAAAAAGTTGTATAGAGAAAAATTTAAAACTAAGACTTATTTATCTCTCTTTTCTCGGTCTACTTTTTCTACTTTACAACTATTGCCTCCTGATACATGCACTTGAAATATGTCACACTTATTACCTAGTAGTTAAACCAAGAAAAGACAAAAAATGTCACGAGTACAAAGTAAAACGAGAAAAACAAACATCACGCCTAACTAGTGATTTATCGACATGTCAAATCTTCTTTTATCAATTTTCCATCTATTTTTGATCTTTATAGATAAAAATATCAACATGTCACTGCTTTTAGCATCTATTAATAAATTAGGGTCCGCTACAACATATATTGATCTCAATATTAAGGATTTTGGTTAGCAACTATATATGATTGTAGTAAAATAATAGTCTATCCGTTCCAAAATAAGTGTCCATATTTCTATTTTATTTGCCCAATAATAAGTATTTATTAATTGGGCAAAATGTAATAGAAAAAGAGGGTAAATGGTTAATTGGTTTATCTGTGGAGGTTGATTTTTATTTGCATATTGAAATATACTTAATAATGCTTATTGATCCAATAATATATGATCAAGTTCTAGGTTCAACATCCCAACAATGTGAGATAAATTTCCCCTTAAAAAATCACCTTTCTGACTTGCCCTAAATGCTCCACTTTGAGACTCGGTTTCTTATTCATCTGATTTTCATTTTGGATAAACTGTAAATTATGGAATAGTTTCTCAAGAAGAAAAACACAATTCTGTATAATAATTAAGAAAAGTCCCAAAAACACGTTAATAATGTGTCCAAACTAAACAAAAACATGCTTTTTTCCAACAATGCATCCCATCTCAACATCAATCTCAATTCCTTGCTCGAACAAACAAAAAAACTATAAAAAAAGGAACTGAAAATGACTAAATGATTAATAAAGCCTCCGAAAGACAAAAAACAACAAGGCTGATAAATGCTACAGTATCAATCAGAATTAATGTTATCAGTTATCGTGGTCAATATATTTAAATACACATGTGTAAATAATCATTACAGATTATTAATATGAATTTATATATATATATATATATATATATATATATATATATTCAAATAAATATTTTTAATAACTCACTTATATAGAGGAGATATGGGTGAAGAATGTGATATGGAGCCTTCTAAACCTAAGTGACAATCTTTTCCAAGCATTTCCTTTGCCACATTAATTTCTAAGATTTTAATTTAATTAATCACTAGTTTTGTGCACCGTGATATTTAAAAATAAAAATAAATTAATGTTGAAATATTACAATGTCAGTTCATACATATATCATTTTCTTTTATTAGAGTTATAAAATATAAATATAATGATTAATTTATTGACCTTCATATTTTTTTTGTTCATGTTGTTATCCTCACAATTGTTGATATGTTACGATCAATCTTTCTAATATATAACTAAAACTTTAAACCATCATTAGATAAATCTCTTCAAAATATTAAACATGACAATTTTTTTTTGATTTACTGAATATATAAAAAATTAAAATTTTCTCTTTTTCATACAAAGTCTTTAATCCCGCCACATAGCAAAATCAGTTTATACTCAATAAAAAACATCTTTTTTTTTCATTATGTATTTTAAATATGATATTATATAAATAAATAAAACTTTAAACAAATTTAAAATAAAGAACATATATCATATAATATAAATAATTTAAAAAAAACAAACAAATACACATACAAAAACCATATGAATATCACATTTTTAAATAAATAAATAATATAATTTTTACTCCAAATATTCATGTAAGAATTGTTACATTTTATATTTATATTATTTAAACAAACACTTAAAATGATATTTATGTATTTATTTATTTGAAAACAAATAAAATATGATATTCATGTGGTACTTGTATGTGTATTTATTTGCTTATAAAAACGTTAAATGGGATATAATATATAGATGGGATAAAAAACGGAATAGAAACCGAAATGTCTAAAACATTTATGAGTTAATGAAAGATATTAATATAATCAACAAAATAAATCCAAAATAAATCTAAAAAATTGAATAAAAATGAATTATGAAATAAATTTTCCACAAAGTGTCACATTAGAAACTTCATATTTTACTTTTAGATTTATATAAAATAATGATGTCAAATACTCAATGATAAATATGTATTCCGTTATAATTTTTTTTTTGACCATTTCCAACTTAATTAGTTTTAACTTTCACATTACATAACTTCATAGGAATATTCGTTATACTATTTTCATCTTTTTATCTACTAATTATAATAAACTTTAATAAATGTTGTGGCACATTGTCAGAAGATGATTTTTAAAAGAGATTTTCTCATTGTTTTTAATTTATAAAATGTTAAATAAGTTAAATATTTTTTTCTCCAAAATAAAAACAAAAATTTTCAAGCCAGAGATGTCCTTAATTGAGCATTTGACATCATTATTTTATACAAGTCTAAAAGTAAAATTTGAAGTTTTTTTATGTGACACTTTATGGAAAAATTATTTCGTAATTCATTTTTTTTTTCAAATTTTTAGATTTATTTTGGATTTATTTTGTTGGTTATATTAATTATATTTCATTAACTCATTAATGATCTAGGCCTTTCATTTTCAGCGATGAATATCAGCGAGGGAAAATATCCCTCGCAGATCTGCGAGGGATCAGCGAGGGAATTGACAAAAAACTCATTCCCTCGCTGATTTGCGAGAGAAATTTCTTCTGCAAATTCCCTTACTGATCCCTCCCTGATCTGCGAGGGATCAGCGAGAAAATGAGTTTTTTGGCATTTCCCTCGCTGATCCCTCGCTGATTTGCGAGGGAAATTTCTTCTGCAAATTCCCTCGCTGATCCCTCGCTGATCAGCGAGGGAAATGACAAAATTTAGATTCCCTCGCTGATCTGCGACAGATCAACGAGGGAAATGACAAAATTCACATTCCCTGGGATTAGCGAGGGATTTTTCTATTTTTTATATTTTCTCATTTTTATGTGTTATATGTACATATTTTTATGTGTTGATGTCGTATGTATGCATGTACATGTGTTGTTTGTGTGTGTGTATATATATATATATATATATATATATATGTTGTGGTTGCTAACCGCGATATGTGCATGTGTTATAAATATATATACCCGTCGTGAAGGAAAATGATTTTTGCCATTTTTTTAATTTTATAACTACTAATTATATTACTTATAAATTATTTATTAGATTATTACAAAAATTAATTAATAAAGCTGATTAAGCCCAATACAACCGAATAAAATCCATTAAAGCCCAATAAACCAAATAAAGTCAAATGAAACTAAATAAAGTTCATTAAGGCCCGATAAACTCAATGAAGCCCAGTAAATAGATTAAGGCCCAATAAAACCGAACAAAACCCAGTTAAATGGGTTAAGGCCAATAAAACCATATAAATCTGCATATAACACACACACACACATACACACTGTCTATACATTCATATATACACATACGTTTAAACATATATTCATCTATCCAATCGTGGTTAGCAACCAGTACACATCGTGTATATATGTGTATATAACATTGACCGACGGGTAACAGAGTTGAGAGAGAAGTTGGCAAGGGTAGAAGAGGAACTGGAGACTTAACGGAAGGATAGAGCAGATTTGGAGGCCAGACAAGCTGCTGCATTAGCCCAACATGCTGCTGAACAGGCCAGACAAGCTGCTGCATTAGCCCAACATGCCGCATTATCGGAGCATTTTGCTGCGTTTATGCGGCAGTCAGGATACGTTTTCCCATCTCCCTCACCTCTCGATAGTTAGATTGTATGTATTCGAAGATTAAATTGTATGAATTAAATATTTTAAATTGTATGAACCCATATTTTAAATCGTATGAATTGGTTACTTAAAGTTTGTTCACAGTTTTGGTTTGTTATATTATTATTTTCAGGTTTTTTTTATAAATAAATACAGGATTTATGCAATTTCAAAAAAATTATTTTTAAATTTATAAAATTTATCGACGGATTAGCGAGGGAAACTCAATCGCTGAAAGTCCTTGAAATTCCCTTGCAGATCCGTCGCTGAAAGTTCCCTCGCAAATCCGTCACTGAAAGTTCCCTCGCAAATTTGTCGCTGAAACTTCCGTCGCAGATCCGTCGCTGAAAGTTTCGTCGCAGATCCGTCGCTGAAACTTCCGTCACAAATCCGTCGCAGATCCGTCACTGAAAGATCCGTCGCAGATCCGTCGCTGAAAGATCCGTCGCAGATCCGTCGCTGAAAGTTCCGTCGCAGATCCTTCGCTGATCTGTCGCTAAAGCAAATCCGTTGCTGATATCCGTCGCTGATGGCATCACCTACGACTATTTGACCGACGGAGTATCAGCGACGGATTGCCCTTTCAGTGACATATTTGTCCCTCGCTGATACTCTGCATTTTTGTAGTCATATATTATATCTGATTTAACGTTTTTAAAAACAAATAAATACACATACAAATACCACATGAATATCACATTTTATTTGTTTTCAAATAAATAAATAAATACATAAACATCATTTTAAGTGTTTATTTAAATAATATAAATATAAAATGTAATAATTCTTACATGAATTTAGGGGTAAATAATATAACTTATTTAATATTATAAAAACATTGACAAATGATGGAGGAGTACATGAAAGTGTTTAGAGGTTTCATCTCCAAGAATGAAAAGGAAAAAGTTGGAGGTTAAGCCTTTTAAAATTATCAAAACAACCTTATTTTAATGAATTTCATGTTTTAAAAATAGGAATGAAAAAAATTTAAAAAAATCAAAAATCTAGGAAAAAGGAAAAATAAGTTTCTAATATCTAGAGAAAGGCACATATTGTATTTGGTTTCTCCTTTATATATATTGATGATTATCAATCACGTATAAACAATTATTGTGAACAGAGTAACAATTCGTTTTTTATAATATCTTGTAATTATAAAATATCAAAATTTTATTCGAATTTATATGATCCAATCGTAAACACAATCATGTCCTACGATAACAACAAATCCAACAATGTTGAAAAGAAGAAACATGTAATAACAAATCACATTTTGTAAATAATATAATTTTTAGATACCTTTTAAAATCTTTTAAATTTTCTTCAACTCTTATTTTCTTCATTACTCACCAAAAGATTTTTGTCAATTGAAAAAATCTTGAAGTAGTCAAAATTTAATGTAATTATCAATCACGTATAAATAGTTATTGTTAATGAAGCTTAAATTCGAAAAAAGTTTATCATATCATGTGATTACAAAATATCAAAATTTTATTCGAATTTATATGATCAAATCGTAAACACAATTTATATGATCAAATCGTAAACACAATTTATATGATCAAATCGTAAACATAATTTATATGATTCAATCGTAAACACAATCATATCATATGATAACAACAAATCCAACAATATTGAAAAAGAAATATGTAATAACAAATCACATTTTTTAATGAATATAATTTCTACATACCTTTTAAAATCTTTGAATTCTTCTTCAACTCTCACCTTCTTCATTCCTCACCAAAGGATTTTCTAGGATTCATTTGTTTATTATTGAAACTTTGAAAAACAAATTTCATTAAGAAATAAAAGAAAGTAAATGAAAGAGCAAATCAAGAGTTGGAGGTTAAACTTGGGTATACAAAATTACAAAATAACCCGAGTTAATTATGGGCTATACATTTTTCATCCAGGGGCAAAAAAGTCTTTAACATATTCAACATTTAAAAAAATCAAAAAAATGAGAAAAAATATAGGAAGAGTTCTAAGCATTAAAAGGTGCCACCTCATTACGTTTGGTTTCTTCTTTAATATATATATATATATATATATATATATATATATATAGATTATTTCACATGTACCCTTGTCCATAAATCACATTTAAACACATTTATTCTTTATAAATCCTGTATAATATTTTGGTTATAAAATTACGTATCAGACTAACAGTGTCAGCTCAGATTTTACACACGCATCTAATCATTGAAAACTTTGTTTACAATTGGTCCTTCGATCTGTTTTTTGCAGCCCAACTACGACAATAAAGGTTTTCCTTTCTTCTATTTTTATTTTTATCTGATAAAATATTTCTTATGTAATTAGCTTTCTTATATGCCCTTTATCCACAAAAAACCCAAGATAAGAATTATCAACATTGTATAAATTAGGTATTTCAGCAGTGTCACGTTACTTGCATAACCATTTTACAAAAATGTTCAAGCAAGCATGATGTTTTTATTATATACATAGTTTCAATATAATCTCAGAGTTATTAGTATGAAATGTTTTTCGATGTTTTAGCATTAAAACCATGAACTCGTTGATTTTATTAACCGACTAGTGTCATTTGTCTTAGGAGAAGACAAAGCAGGTAATAACAAGAAAAAAAGGACATAATTTAGTACTAGGTAGAGTTGTATGATTAATTTCAAATCTTTATGTCGTTGACTATATTTACACGTTTAGTTTGTGTTTGTAAGACTTCGTTGTTATGTTGGTTTTCATTATTGAATATTGAAAGATCGAAAGTTTTATTCTACTGTATATTGTGAGATTACTGCGATATTCAGCTTGTCTAGATGAAATGTGAGCAGGGTTTAGTCATGTATGTGTTCATGGTGAATATTTTTTGAAGGGTTTTTGATGAAATCGTATATATTTTTAGGTATAACATAATCTCAACATTTAAGTTCATCACCAACTTACAACCAATCTCTAAGCATAAAGTTTGGCTTGATATAAATGTATGTGTTTGACTTGTCATAATCACAACTTGATAATGAAAGATGCTTGGATAAATACTTGGTATAACTTTTGAAATGCTTGGCACAAAGGTAGAGTGCTCCATGTAGTTCAAAGTGTTTGATGAATTAAAATAACATGCTTGGAAATATATATATATATATATATATATATATATATATATATATATATATATCTCACACACACTCGTATGTATGTGTATGTATATAATACAAGATTAGATGAAGGATCGTGTGAGAATAATAGTTAAGATGAGAAATATAAGAAAGGATTTGAACCCCTGATTTTCTTTTAATCCTAAAATAACCCATAAATTACGTTTTAGAAAGGAGTTGATTTAGTGTATCTCATTAGTGTTGGTCTAGTGGTCATCTTCAATTAGGATTGATCTAAGGATGAGAATCATTCCTACCCTTCTCATCATAACTTTTGTTTTCACTGGAACTGTAACACCCTCATTTTTTTTTTTAGAATGTTACGTACCCTGAAACAATTTCCTGAATATATATTCCCAAAAGACGGCTAAATAACACCGTTTGAATTGTTTACAGCGGAAGTCTTTGAATTGTCCAAAGATCAATTTAAGTTCTAATCTGCTTCACGCCAGGTTAAGTTACAAAAGATTTATACAACGCTGCTAGACAAAAGGCTAAAATAAGATAATAATTAGCAACTCTCTAAGCGTGTCCCTTGCCCTTATCCGACTTCGAACTACCTGGCCCTGAGATGCATACTATAGTCAGCTTATAAAGCTCAGTGAGTTCATGGTTTGCGTGAGTAGAAAAATCACTTTACATCATACATATCAACTTGTAAATCTTGTACCAAATAGTATGCATTTTCTGAAAAAACATGTAACGCAGAAGGAAACAGAGATCTCATGACTTGTCTGTCGGGTATGGGTCATTTAGTCACAAACATGCCCTGGGTTGATACTTCAATCTTAATTGATCACCCACTTGTCCGGGTAGTGTTTTATACTGGTCGTGACTTACTGGTCAAATGCCCACCCACTAAAACTGATCATAAACTTTCAAATGACATAACATGCTAGAGGTATTTGAAAACTGATTAAACACATAGTATGCAACTGGTCATAGAATAACATACATATAAAATATATCATGTATGTAAACTGAACATCATGCATACGTACCCATTATCATATAAATCATTTAATGCTCGAAAATAAATTTATACATAGGTATGCATCCCATTGTAAGTCTCATGAAGACTCACCTGATATCGTAGTTTGCTTTACTAACGCAGCTGACTGGTAACCTACAATTTATAATAGTAAATAGCATATGAATGATTAATTTCTCCCAAAGGCTAGCACAAAAGTCAACTTACGGTCAACTACGTTGGCTAGGGTCAACCTTGGTCAACTATGCTTAAGAACGTTCTTCACATCAACAAAATCATAGGAACGTGAGTTCCGACCCAAGGTGTATCGTTTAACTATATACCTTAAAACGACTAAGTCTGGAAGAAGACCAGAGCCTCTGGTTGCTTTGACAGAGCCTCTGGACCCTTAAGTCCTTTAGGACCAGAGCCTATGTGGTTATATTGACAGAGCCCTTCTGCTTGTATACCATAGAAAATAATTTCACATCAAGGACAGAGCCCCTCTGTGGTCTCTCTTCCAGAGCTTCTGGCCTCATGACCAGAGCCTCTGGTTGAACCACACTTAGAAAATAATACACACCAAGGCCAGAGCCCCTCTGTGGTCTCTCTTCTAGAGCTTCTGGTCTCACGACCAGAGCCTCTGGTTGAATCATACTTGGCAAATATATTTCACCAAGGACCAGAGCCCCTCTGGTCTCTCTTCCAGAGCCTCTGGCTTCACGACCAGAGCCTCTGGTTGAACTAACCTATACTTAGAAAATAATCCCACCAAGACCAGGGTTTCTGTGACTTAACTAATTATTTCAACATTTAAAGGACAGAGCCCCTCTGTGTGTTCTTCCAGAGCTCCTGTCTAGCGCCAGATATAGAGCTCTCATGTAGAGCTTCTGTATAACGTAACTTGCTACAAAGCTCTCATGCAGAGCTTTCGGCTAACATAACTTGATACAGAGCTCTCATGCAGAGCTTCTGTATAATATAACTTGATACAGAGCTCTCATGCAGAGCTTCTGTATAATATAACTTGATACAGAGCTCTCATGCAGAGCTTCTGTATAATATAACTTGATACAGAGCTCTCATGCAGAGCTTCTGTGTAACATTCTTTTAAGTGGTTTTTAACAGAATGCGATACAACGTGTTTTCCAAAAGAAATCTAAACTTGAAATTGAATCCTAAAACACGAAGTTGGAACGTGAGCCTTCTAGAGTTCTACACATGGCCAAAGGCACAGCTAAACATTGTAACAACATAAATTTTGGTTGAGTATTTACCTCTAAACGACGGGAAAGCAGGGGGTTCTTGCCTGGTCTTGAACTCCGGTTTTTCTCTCTCAAGCTCAACGATTTCCTTCTTCTTTTCAAATGAATAACGATCCTAACCAGTGCCCATAATTTATACTCAAACGATTTGGCCTATTAGTTGACCAAATCGGCCGAATCCCGAGTTTTAGGCTGTGGAACTGCTTTCTCCACAGCCTGCAAACAGGCAGGTCACAGTTTCCTCATATGAACCAGGCACCGCCTGTTCCTCTTCTGCCTCTCCCAATAGTTGACAGCAGGCTCATCCCTCAAAATAGAGCCTTCAGCCCTCGACCGAGAATAAGAAAAGGAATTTAACTTATTTTAAATTTCAAATTTTTATTTAACCTATATATAAAATAGTAATGGAGATACATTATTTATTCCTCGGAATTTTGGGTTTTACAGGAACTCAACCCTATAAGATTAATATTATCAAATAGTAACCATGTACTTTTTATAAATTTTCTAGTTTTGTCACAAATAGTTTGAAATACTTCGAATGTTACGAAAGTTAGTTGAGGGCCTTTTGTAGAATGTTAGGAACTTAAAACTCAGCCTCTGCTAATCTCATCAATCAGTGGCAGAGCTAGAAATTCATATCACAGAAGCATCGAACATACAAAGAATAAAAATATTAAAAATACAAATAAATTTTAATTTCTTAAAGTAACAAACACAATGATTTATATTGATGAAATGAAAAGTTCATAAATTCAATCAAGCACCATGATGAATTTCATTTTTAAAACTTACTCATGAAAGCAATTTTCTAAAACTTATCCATGATACCAGTTTGACAGAGCTGAACTAAAAAAATACTGATCGACTCTTTTCAAATTCTCTATTTGAAATTAAAAGGTTTAAAAACATTAAAATAAATCATAAAGTGAAAGTTTTTTTTTCATAGATTTTCGTTATTTTTCTATTTTTTAACAATATATTAATAGAATTATGTGAAAAAATATATATAACTTTCATTCGATAAGGTAAATAACCCGATAAACACTAACCACGTAATCATCAGTAAATGGCCCATTAATCAAGAAAAAGACTATGAGGCTTGACCACTTCAGGCGTGAGGCTAAGAGGGAGCCGAACAGTTATAAAAATAGCTTATTACTATATCAAAAAACTTAAAAAATCCAAGGGGAGCCATTGCACCCTCTGATTCCTTACTAGGTTCGCCATTGCTCCGAACAACAAATCAGAGGATCCAAAAATACATAGACCAACACTTTGTGAGAGAAGGAGCCCAGGAAACTACAAATATGACTTGCCTATGTATATGTTATATAAAAAAAATGTCAGGGGGAGCCTATACCCTCTCTGGCTCCAAGGTGGCTTCGCCACTGCTATCGACTGCATTGCTATTCCTAATTAAATAAGCATCATCATCAGCAACGACGACGACCACCATCTAGTTTGTAAAGCAACAACAACCTTACTAACCTTGTCCACTGACCACTAGTGAAAAATACCATTGCCCCATCGAGAAATCATTAGCAGAGGCAAACCAGATTTATGACTTGTGTCGTAGAAGTTGTACATTACAAGTCTTTGTTGCACTAGAATTTTGATTTAAAATTACAAATTAAATTATTTATGAAAAATTGCATCCAAACTTTGTTGATGTGTTACATTCATTTTTTTTTAAAATAATGGCCAAAATAAGACTAGATTTCACAAAATAACATCCACAATATGAGTTTATTTAATGAAAAAGCATTTGAAAAGTCCAAATTCCTATCAAGGGGTATCCGGAATAGCTTACTTAAAACAATTTGTGTTTTAAAAAAAAATGCTTATTAATTTATGTGGTGTTAAATTAGAGTTTTATAAAAAGTATTTCGATTAGTTATGACGATATCAAAACGTAATAAGCTGATAAATATTTTTTTTTATCCCAACAC
This sequence comes from Cynara cardunculus var. scolymus, assembly GCF_001531365.2. Taxonomy (NCBI): domain Eukaryota; kingdom Viridiplantae; phylum Streptophyta; class Magnoliopsida; order Asterales; family Asteraceae; genus Cynara; species Cynara cardunculus. Next base: position 19,507,479 of record NC_037543.1, read on the forward strand.
TAAAAACTCTTTATTACAGGTACCACACCGAAATAAGTTAGAAATGAGTAGCTTATCAAAAACTTCTTATTACCAGTGTCAAACCGGTATCAGTATTTTTTCTTTTTTCTTTTTACATCAAAACACTAAAAACTCCTTATTATCGATACCACATTTAAATAAGTTAATAAGCATTTTATATAAACAATCCCAAATTTATTCAATCATTGCTTTTTCGACTTTCCTCATTGTCATTTTTTCTTAGACAATTTTTTTTTTTGGTTTCAATGATAATTTATAAAAGAAAAATTAATTAAAATAGTCATTTTTATTGACTGGTTTCATATTTTAGTCACTTTTTTATAAGGTTTATCAAAATTGCCCTAAGTTTTCAATTTCAATTTTTTTTGGGGACCTGGATGAAAAATCTATCTTTTTTGCAAACAAGGGTTGAAAGTGTAAATTTTTTTTATCTTTTAACTGAGTCTGCAATGACTAAAAGATGAAACCAACCTTGAAAAATGATTATTTTAATAAGTTTTCCTTTATAAAAATAAAAATCAAACTCAATATCAAGTGCGTAAAATTAGTTTTAGATTATTCTGTTATCTGTTTTAAACTTCTTTATAACTTTTTATCATAACTTTTACTTAAACTTTGTTATTAATTTTCGATTAACTTTAATAAAATAAAACAAAAATATACTAATTAACTAATACAATATACATATAGAAAATAAAAAGTTTATATAAAAGGGTTAAAATATGTATTTTTCTAATATAGTTGCATTAAAAAATATAAGAAAATCAAAACTTCCTTAAATCAGTTTTTACGAAATTAAATTTAAAAAATGTGTATTTATTAATATTTTTAATACATTATTATTTACTAATAAACTTTTTAATATTTTGTATAATTAGAATAATAATTTATCTCGACATAAATAAATATGTATTATAAAATATCAATATACTGATTTTTATAAATAATATAAATAGTATGAATTAAAATGGTGGGACCCAAAAGAAACTGAAATAGCTTGGAAACGTGTTTGTGTTATGGCGAAATTATTCAAGTTTTTAAGTTGTTGAGTTGACGATGATGCGATATAAAAACTGTCTGAAAAAGCCTTTCCATTGTCGATGTCTCGATGATCTAAAGACATTTTAAGATTTACTGAGTGAAGATGTACCAGAAAATTATAATGAGTAGTATAACGTACATAAAGCATTTAAGCATACACATGCATCTGTGTGCATGATACCAGCCAAAGTAGGGGTGTTCGTCGATGCACGTTTGATGAATTTGGATAACCAATCTAATTTTATCATCAATTGGATGTTGAATTTTGACAACTGATATGATCAAATCCAATGGATGATCAGATTGTTTCAGTTCTACTCATTGGATATGACTGGTTGTATATTTAGATCGGACGCATCGATCAAATATTTTGTACTAGTTACAATCGTCTCAACTGTTATCTACATATTTCACTTAAAAACACTATTCAAGAATAAGTATCCATTTAAATCGAACGTCCAACATAAATTATAAGAAAACAATTATCAGATAGGAAAAGACGAAATATAAATGTCACATAAAATAAATGACTCATCTAAGATAAAACGATTAAATCGGTTCACCTTTACATTGCTATTTCATCTAACAGCAGACAAATCCCAGTTAGATAATGAAGTTTTGTGTCTAATCTAATCCAGTCATAATTAGATTTTTAATTTGAGTTTATCTGTTTTAATCAGATAAGATGACTTTTTATACGTTTAATCAAGATGTGTAATGTAACATGGTAGGGCAAACTTTTTGAAGTATATAATATTTATATACGGCAAATGCAACCAATAAACTCACACACCCTCCTCACATTTGGTGAAGTTTGATTCCTTGACTTTCTATGAGGTTAAAGACTACGATACCACTAGGTCAAAAACCCTTTGGTATGGTAGGGTAATCTTACCAGATATTGTTCGTTTTGTGACTCATGGTTTCAAAACAAGTCAGATAGAAAAAGTATCAGTCTCTTATAAAACAACAGTTATTCCGTTCTCCAACCGATGTGGGATCTTACATATAGTAATACCTAAATTTTCAAATAAATATTGCATATAAATATGTACAATTGTATTTGTTTGGAGAAGTGCAATTTGAATTGACTATAAGGCTTTATAATTATATAATTTAATTCTGATGGGCTTCCATTGTTTTTTAAAATATGGGCCAAACATTGTTGGGCTAATCCATTAACCGAATTCATTTTATTTAATTTTATTAATTACAATTTTTTACAATTAACTTATCTTTTTATATTTAAAATTCAATTTATTTATTTTCATTTAAATTATTTATTTTACTATTACACTAGAAGGGTACTCGCGCAATGCAGTGGGATACATCTTGATTTTAATATTTCATTTTATTATTTATCTCAGTCGATGTTATAGTATGGTTTTATGTGATTTTGAAAAAAACGATGATGCTTTTATTTTTGAATAAAATATAAATTTGAAGATATCATAAAAAATTGACAAAAATATATCGATATTAGTATCACATTAACTATTTAAAATTTATATTTTTTGTGTAATTTTTTAATTCAATTTTTTTATTATAATTTAATTTAAGTTCAATAACGAAGTAATTTATATTTGGTTTAATAATATAATTTTCTTACAAAGATAATAATTAATTATTTTGTTAGAACTCGATAATTATCCTAATTATTCTTTAGATTTTTTATATTTTAGATGAGATGTTTATCCTCTATTTGATTATGTTTATCCGAAGTTAGTTACACGAATTCGAACATGAAGCTTTAATAAGTTGTACATATATATCATTTTACTTGTAATTTTGAATTTTAAGTAATATGCATTAGTATACAGTACTTCATGCATAAAAAATGATTTTTAAGAGTTTTTGTCGGATGTTTTATAATATAGTATAGATAAGTAGTTATTTAATCAATTTAGTTTATATTTGGTATTCTAATTTTGATAAAATTTCAATAATTGTCCTTGGATTATTTATTTAAATAAAATTTTGAACTATTTATTGGGTATTAAATTTAATTTTGATCTCAAAATTAATTAGTTTTAAGTTACAAAAATTACGAAAATACTCCAGAGACGTTTTAACTTTGATTTAGTTTTAGTAAGTTTCTAAAACATTATATATCTGATATATAAACTATTGTTCGTTTGAGAAGTTTACACACATACATGTACATGTTTATTTGTTATTTCAACTCGTTGATGATTTTAAATGTACATGTTTATTTGTTATTTCAACTCGTTGATGATTTTAAATGTACATGTTTTGTTGAAAATAGATGACGAGTACCCGATCGAATTGACATCACATTCATGCATTTACAATTCATGTGACGGTATTGTCAAGTATCGCCTTGGGACCATTTCTTCTTAGGCGGAATGAAAGGAAAGTTGGTAGATGTAGACGTCTTAGATGTTTGATCGACGTATGATCTAAACATCGACCCATATTTGGTCTTAGTTTTATCGAGCTCGTTGTATGTTCATTGGTCGAATAAATGCTAGATTTTGACTTAGAGTATTTATAGAACTGATTTGTGTGGGCAAAAATTTTAATAAACCAGAAAGGGCTGCACACCAAGTAAAATAAGATATAACATCTTTTTAAGTATGAAAAATCTGTTCGATGTGTAGGTATATATGGTCTACTTGTAACACCAAGTAAAATAAGATATCACATTTTTTTAAGTACTCATATTAACTACTGATAAGTTATACATTTATATCTGCTATAGAATATCAATAATCTATTTAAACATTTTTGGCATGAAAGTAGGAGAAAGTGTGTGAATGGAGATGGTGAATACAAATGAACGTCTACTTGTTTTGGCATAAGACTACTCGCACTTAGGGTGTGAACGAGCCGATCCGAGTCGAGTTGTAGGTTATTCGAGCTTAGCTTGAGAAAATAATACCTAACTCAAGTTCGATAACTTTTTCAATACTCAGTTCGAGCTCACTTACAACCATACCACTAAAGCTCCTTTTAGTTATGGAAAATGTCACCATGTTTTTGTGAGCCATCGAATAAAAACAAGCTCATAATTGTTCTCACAGTTAATTTGTCAATAAACTCAATTGTTATCACATGATCCCAACTTTAACACACACTCTCTCTTTCTCTCTCTCTCTATATATATATATATATATATATATATATACACACACACACATATATATATATATATATATAGAGAGAGAGAGAGGAGCAATCAAAATGCAAACCACCCAATTTGTACAAACCGTGCAAATCACTCTCATCCGTCGATTTCATTGTTTAATCTTATGAAATGTTTCCATGAAATTGTTTAATCTTGTGAAATTGTGTCATATGATACTTTTTTTTGATAAAGTTGTTTCATATAATACTTAATGAAATTTTAATGAAATTATTTCATGTATTTCTCTAAAATTAAAATAATGAAGATGATAATATCCATGATTAACACACTCCACAATAAAAATGATTAATCAACATCTCATAATTACAAAAAAATGAACAAAATAAAAAATTATGATTGGTTGAATGAGTTTTGTACGGTTTATACAAATAACGTGGGTTACAAAGTAAATTTCCTCTCTCTCTATATATATCCAAAAGTTTAAATAAGAATAGTAAAAATGGTGAGAACGAATACATGATTCATATGTGAATCATTAGTAAAAGGAAATGTATATTCACATATGTATCTTCAAATGGATTTTTTTTACATATTTAACAATGATTCATCTGACTACGTCTTCTCAATCCTTTTATCTGTCTTATTTCAGTTAATTTGTTAAAAAAAGTTAACAAGGAACTAAAATAAAAGGTTGACCATTAGAAAGGAAATAGGTACATTGTATTGTAATAACAAATTTTGTGGTCAAAGCAAGGATCTTATAGGAATTATATAAAAATATTTGGTAATAAAATATGGATTATATTTAAGTTTATTCATTAAATATGTTCCAAATTTAATATAATAAAACAATCATTAAATTAAATTAATTAGTAGTTATCCAAATCATTGAATATTTAATATATTTATATGAGTCTAAAACATAATGCAAGTGTTACATATAAAAGAGAGAGAGAGAGAGACAAAAATATTGCATTTTGAAATTATTTATTTTAATTTAGATTATTTAATATAAGAAATTAAATCTTACATATAATGAAACAAATAATAATAATAATAATAATTCTTTTTTAATGATTTGACTCAAGAAATCATTTTATTAAATTATAAAATAATCATCGTATCATTTTTCGACATATATTTGGACAAAAAGTTGATTAATGGCAATTTCAATGTTGGGGAAACATTTTTTTGGCTCACTCAGCAACTGAGGTTAGCAGGAGAGCTCAATATCGAACCCATGAACTGTTTTATATTTGAGTAAAATCGTTTAATCCCTTTAACAACTGAACTATACTCTGAGCTTATTATCTTAAGTCGGAACAAGTTAATAGAATTCTCCATTTTACGTCTTTATACCCTCTGTCTGGCGACATGGGGGTAAAAAAAAAGAGATGAGGTTTCTCTCGTTTTGGCATAGTGTGCTCCGGGGGGG